>NC_088220.1:82600461-82687961 GCF_036934945.1 Oncorhynchus masou masou | reverse complement strand
CCATCAAGACAACATCTCACTTCCATCAAGACAACATCACACTTCCATCAAGACAACATCTCACTTCCATCAAGACAACATCTCACTTCCATCAAGACAACATCATACTTCCATCAAGATGACATCATACTTTTGTACAATAGAACAGGAAGTCTCCGACACTCCAACATTGTCACATAGAACAGGAAGTCTCAGACATTGTCACATAGAACAGGAAGTCTCAGACATTGTCACATAGAACAGGACGTCTCAGACATTCCAACATTGTCACATAGAACAGGAAGTCTCAGACATTGTCACATAGAACAGGAAGTCTCAGACATTGTCACATAGAACAGGAAGTCTCAGACATTGTCACATAGAACAGGAAGTCTCAGACATTGTCACATAGAACAGGAAGTCTCAGACATTGTCACATAGAACAGGAAGTCTCAGACATTGTCACATAGAACAGGAAGTCTCAGACATTGTCACATAGAACAGGAAGTCTCAGACATTGTCACATAGAACAGGACGTCTCAGACATTCCAACATTGTCACATAGAACAGGAAGTCTCAGACATTGTCACATAGAACAGGAAGTCTCAGACATTGTCACATAGAACAGGACGTCTCAGACACTCCGACATTGTCACATAGAACAGGAAGTCTCAGACATTGTCACATAGAACAGGAAGTATCCGACATTGTCACATAGAACAGGAAGTCTCCAACATTGTCACATAGAACAGGAAGTCTCAGACATTCCAACATTGTCACATAGAACAGGAAGTCTCAGACATTGTCACATAGAACTGGAAGTCTCAGACATTGTCACATAGAACAGGAAGTCTCCGACATTGTCACATAGAACAGGAAGTCTCAGACATTGTCACATAGAACAGGAAGTCTCAGACATTCCAACATTGTCACATAGAACAGGAAGTCTCCGACATTGTCACATAGAACAGGAAGTCTCAGACATTGTCACATAGAACAGGAAGTCTCAGACATTGTCACATAGAACAGGAAGTCTCAGACATTCCAACATTGTCACATAGAACAGGAAGTCTCAGACATTGTCACATAGAACAGGAAGTCTCAGACATTGTCACATAGAACAGGAAGTCTCAGACATTCCAACATTGTCACATAGAACAGGAAGTCTCCGACATTGTCACATAGAACAGGAAGTCTCAGACATTGTCACATAGAACAGGAAGTCTCCGACATTCCAACATTGTCACATAGAACAGGAAGTCTCAGACATTGTCACATAGAACAGGAAGTCTCCGACATTCCAACATTGTCACATAGAACAGGAAGTCTCAGACATTGTCACATAGAACAGGAAGTCTCAGACATTCCAACATTCCTCAGAAGGAGTCTCATTAGTACACTGGACACCTGTGTCGATACACAGAGACCACCTGCACTCTGTGCTATCAGCCGTCAAACTCTGGACCTTGAAGCCAGCTCCAGTGTTTGTTTTCATTTTGTTCCCATTCCATCAGGGCCTGATTTAGACCTGGGACACCAGGTGGGGTGATATTAATGATCAGGGACTGATGTAGACCCGGGACACCAGGTGGGGTGATATTAATGATCAGGGACTGATTTAGACCCGGGACACCAGGTGGGGTGATATTAATGATCAGGGACTGATTTAGACCCGGGAAACCAGGTGGGGTGATATTAATGATCAGGGACTGATTTAGACCCGGGACACAAGGTGGGGTGATATTAATGATCAGGGACTGATTTAGACCCGGGACACAAGGTGGGGTGATATTAATGATCAGGGACTGATTTAGACCTGGGACACAAGGTGGGGTGATATTAATGATCAGGGACTGATTTAGACCCGGGACACCAGGTGGGGTGATATTAATGATCAGGGACTGATTTAGACCTGGGACTAGAGAGAATGCCTAAACCTCCACCGTTATCTTCTCATCACAATGGACCGTTACCCCCCCCTCCACACCTGCATTCAGACACAGACATACAATAAGACAGCAGTATGAATACTGGGCAGCTCAGGGTTTGCAGGCTTTCAATACAGACCAGCTATAACCCACTTGTCTCCACTAATCTTGTTTAAAAAACTAAATATGCGCTGGTCATTTGTGATCTTAGTTTAACTGTACTGTGCATCTAATTCAGTAAAGTCAGATGTTTGTTTTAAGGGGAGCAGTGCCCTTCATATAAAACAACCTGGAACAGGAAATGTCCTTTTCACCACATGCACTGGTCAAACAGAGCCGTACGTCTGCCATGATCGTTAAGCTCCAAAGTTAATGGGAGATAAAGGTTAGAGGAGGGATATCACCTTGACAACGCTCTTCTCTCATTTATGTCTCTCCATCTGCCTCCTCTTTTTTTCCAGAGGGCTATGATCCAACAGGTTTTATGTGTCTCTCGCTCTCCTTATCAGTCCTTTTTCTATCTCACTCACTCTCCCTCTCTCTCGCTCTCTTTCTTTCTCTCCCTCTATCCGCTTACCTTCAGTGATCTGAAAGGTGAGAGCAACATTGTGGACTGTTTTGTCACTGGTCTCTCTCTCTCTCTCTCTCTCTCTCTCTCTCTCTCTCTCTCTCTCCCCCTCTCTCCCCTCTCTCTTTCTCTCTCTCTCTTTCTCCATCACACTCTCTCTCTCACACTCTCTCTCTCTCTCTCTCTCTCAGGGGCAGACAGCTGGATGCCCTGTAGCAGCTTCAGAGGCTGTGCTGAGGAACACCTAGTTACCACGGTGATGATGAACAGCCTCAGTCACGTAGCCACACCCACCCGGAGAGGAGCATCCTCTGGTCAGGGGCTGTATACATCTGGTACGAGTTGTACGAGTTGTCTCTCTGGTGCCTGTGTGTGTGTGTGTGTGTGTGTGTGTGTGTGTGTGTGTGTGTGTGTGTGTGTGTGTGTGTGTGTGTGTGTGTGTGTGTGTGTGTGTGTGTGTGTGTGTGTGTGTGTGTGTGTGTGTGTGTGTGTGGTAATACTACGGAGATATCTCGTCCTTGGGTGGGATAAGTGAGTAAGCCTGCAAACTTAACCTCAATAGTATATATATCATAAGCAGTTCAAGCCTGGTTCCTAAGAGTGAAGAGTTAAACATGCTATGTCCATTTCATGTTTATCCTTCATGATCTAGGAAATATAGATTTGTTAGTGTGTTTGTAAGAGGTTGCTGTCAAACTCACTTTTCCTGTTCTGTGGTTTGACCCCCAGGTGTAGAGCTCACCTCTGTTACTTCCTGTTCTGTGGTTTGACCCCCAGTAATAGAACTCACCTCTGTTACTTCCTGTTCTGTAGTTTGACCCCCAGGAGTAGAGCTCACCTCTGTTACTTCCTATTCTGTGGTTTGACCCCCAGTAATAGAACTCACCTCTGTTACTTCCTGTTCTGTAGTTTGACCCCCAGGAGTAGAGCTCACCTCTGTTACTTCCTGTTCTGTGGTTTGACCCCCAGGAGTAGAGCTCACCTCTGTTACTTCCTGTTCTGTGGTTTGACCCCCAGGAGTAGAGCTCATCTCTGTTACTTCCTGTTCTGTGGTTTGACCCCCAGGAGTAGAGCTCACCTCTGTTACTTCCTGTTCTGTGGTTTGACCCCCAGGAGTAGAGCTCACCTCTGTTACTTCCTGTTCTGTGGTTTGACCCCCAGGAGTAGAGCTCACCTCTGTTTCTCCTCTCCTCCTCATAAATCTGTGTTGGCTTGTCTCGTATTTACTCTCAAACACACAGAACTCCATTTAACCTGCAATTAATGCAGCTCAGATTCCTGCGCATGGATACACTTTCCTGTCACCGACAACGCAGGTTTCATAAAGAGATTATACCCTGTTATCAGTCACACACACACGCACAGGGAGAGAGAGGATTGGGAGCTGGTCCAGTGGTGTGTTCCTCTCCTCACATCACTCTCTAGGAGCTCAGAAACACTGAGGTAATCTGTTTACGTTGTGACACGGCTAATACCGCCTGCTGCTAATCAAATCACTACAGTCCCTTTGCGAAACCATCTCTCCCTTGCTCTTCCTCACCCCGCTCCCTCCGCCTTTCTTCTCTCGAAGTCTGTACCATGTCTTTCTTTTACGGTGTTTATGGCCCAGTTTTACCCAGGACGGCTCTACTCTGTCTGTTTATGGCCCAGTTTTACCCAGGACGCCTCTACTCTGTCTGTTTATGGCCCAGTTTTACCCAGGACGGCTCTACTCTGTCTGTTTATGGCCCAGTTTTACCCAGGACGCCTCTACTCTGTCTGTTTATGGCCCAGTTTTACCCAGGACGGCTCTACTCTGTCTGTTTATGGCCCAGTTTTACCCAGGACGGCTCTACTCTGTCTGTTTATGGCCCAGTTTTACCCAGGACGGCTCTACTCTGTCTGTTTATGGCCCAGTTTTACCCAGGACAGCTCTACTCTGTCTATTTATGGCTCTACTCTGTTTATCATATCCAGTATGACCCAGGATGGCTCTACTCTGTTTATCATATCCAGTATGACCCAGGACGGCTCTTCTCTGTTTATCATATCCAGTATGACCCAGGATGGCTCTTCTCTGTTTATCATGTCCAGTATGACCCAGGATGGCTCTACTCTGTTTATCATATCCAGTATGACCCAGTATGACCCAGGATGGCTCTACTCTGTTTATCATATCCAGTATGACCCAGTATGAACCAGGATGGCTCTTCTCTGTTTATCATATCCAGTATGACCCAGTATGAACCAGGATGGCTCTACTCTGTTTATCATATCCAGCATGACCCAGGATGGCTCTTCTCTGTTTATCATGTCCAGTATGACCCAGGATGGCTCTACTCTGTTTATCA
This sequence comes from Oncorhynchus masou masou, assembly GCF_036934945.1. Lineage (NCBI taxonomy): Eukaryota > Metazoa > Chordata > Actinopteri > Salmoniformes > Salmonidae > Oncorhynchus > Oncorhynchus masou. The sequence goes on along the minus strand of NC_088220.1, from coordinate 82,683,156 downwards.
TATCCAGTATGACCCAGGATGGCTCTACTCTGTTTATCATGTCCAGTATGACCCAGGATGGCTCTACCCTGTTTATCATATCCAGTATGACCCAGGATGGCTCTACTCTGTGTATCATATCCAGTATGACCCAGGATGACTCTACTCTGTTTATCATGTCCAGTATGACCCAGTATGACCCAGGATGGCTCTACTCTGTTTATCATGTCCAGTATGACCCAGGATGGCTCTACTCTGTTTATCATGTCCAGTATGACCCAGGATGGCTCTTCTCTGTGTATCATATCCAGTATGACCCAGGATGACTCTACTCTGTTTATCATGTCCAGTATGACCCAGTATGACCCAGGATGGCTCTACTCTGTTTATCATATCCAGTATGACCCAGGATGGCTCTACTCTGTTTATCATATCCAGTATGACCCAGGATGGCTCTACTCTGTTTATCATATCCAGTATGACCCAGTATGACCCAGGATGGCTCTTCTCTGTTTATCATGTCCAGTATGACCCATGATGGCTCTACTCTGTTTATCATATCCAGTATGACCCAGGATGGCTCTACTTTGTTTATCATATCCAGTATGACCCAGTATGACCCAGGATGGCTCTACTCTGTTTATCATATCCAGTATGACCCAGGATGGCTCTACTCTGTTTATCATATCCAGTATGACCCAGTATTACCCAGGATGGCTCTACTCTGTTTATCATGTCCAGTATGACCCAGTATGACCCAGGATGGCTCTACTCTGTTTATCATATCCAGTATGACCCAGGATGGCTCTACTCTGTTTATCATATCCAGTATGACCCAGTATTACCCAGGATCGCTCTACTCTGTTTATCATGTCCAGTATGACTCAGTATGACCCAGGATGGCTCTACTCTGTTTGTCATATCCAGTATGACCCAGGATGGCTCTACTCTGTTTATCATATCCAGTATGACCCAGGATGGCTCTACTCTGTTTATCATGTCCAGTATGACCCAGGATGGCTCTACCCTGTTTTTCATGTCCAGTATGACCCAGGACGGTTCTACTCTGTTTATCATGTCCAGTATGACCCAGTATGACCCAGGATGGCTCTACTCTGTTTATCATATCCAGTATGACCCAGGATGGCTCTACTCTGTTTATCATATCCAGTATGACCCAGGATGGCTCTACCCTGTTTATCATGTCCAGTATGACCCAGGATGGCTCTACTCTGTTTATCATATCCAGTATGACCCAGGATGGCTCTACCCTGTTTATCATGTCCAGTTTGACCCAGTATGACCCAGGATGGCTCTACTCTGTTTATCATGTCCAGTATGACCCAGGATGGCTCTACTCTGTTTATCATGTCCAGTATGACCCAGGATGGCTCTACCCTGTTTATCATATCCAGTATGACCCAGGATGGCTCTACTCTGTTTATCATATCCAGTATGACCCAGGATGGCTCTACTCTGTTTATCATATCCAGTATGACCCAGGATGGCTCTACTCTGTTTATCATATCCAGTATGACCCAGTATGACCCAGGATGGCTCTTCTCTGTTTATCATGTCCAGTATGACCCAGGATGGCTCTACTCTGTTTATCATATCCAGTATGACCCAGGATGGCTCTACTTTGTTTATCATATACAGTATGACCCAGGATGGCTCTACTCTGTTTATCATATCCAGTATGACCCAGGATGGCTCTACTCTGTTTATCATATCCAGTATGACCCAGTATTACCCAGGATGGCTCTACTCTGTTTATCATGTCCAGTATGACCCAGGATGGCTCTACTCTGTTTATCATGTCCAGTATGACCCAGGATGGCTCTACTCTGTTTATCATATCCAGTATGACCCAGTATTACCCAGGATGGCTCTACTCTGTTTATCATGTCCAGTATGACCCAGTATGACCCAGGATGGCTCTACTCTGTTTGTCATATCCAGTATGACCCAGGATGGCTCTACTCTGTTTATCATATCCAGTATGACCCAGGATGGCTCTACTCTGTTTATCATGTCCAGTATGACCCAGGATGGCTCTACCCTGTTTTTCATGTCCAGTATGACCCAGGACGGTTCTACTCTGTTTATCATGTCCAGTATGACCCAGTATGACCCAGGATGGCTCTACTCTGTTTATCATATCCAGTATGACCCAGGATGGCTCTACTCTGTTTATCATATCCAGTATGACCCAGGATGGCTCTACCCTGTTTATCATGTCCAGTATGACCCAGGATGGCTCTACTCTGTTTATCATATCCAGTATGACCCAGGATGGCTCTACCCTGTTTATCATGTCCAGTTTGACCCAGTATGACCCAGGATGGCTCTACTCTGTTTATCATGTCCAGTATGACCCAGGATGGCTCTACTCTGTTTATCATGTCCAGTATGACCCAGGATGGCTCTACCCTGTTTATCATATCCAGTATGACCCAGGATGGCTCTACTCTGTTTATCATATCCAGTATGACCCAGGATGGCTCTACTCTGTTTATCATATCCAGTATGACCCAGGATGGCTCTACTCTGTTTATCATATCCAGTATGACCCAGTATGACCCAGGATGGCTCTTCTCTGTTTATCATGTCCAGTATGACCCAGGATGGCTCTACTCTGTTTATCATATCCAGTATGACCCAGGATGGCTCTACTTTGTTTATCATATCCAGTATGACCCAGGATGGCTCTACTCTGTTTATCATATCCAGTATGACCCAGGATGGCTCTACTCTGTTTATCATATCCAGTATGACCCAGTATTACCCAGGATGGCTCTACTCTGTTTATCATGTCCAGTATGACCCAGTATGACCCAGGATGGCTCTACTCTGTTTATCATATCCAGTATGACCCAGGATGGCTCTACTCTGTTTATCATATCCAGTATGACCCAGTATTACCCAGGATGGCTCTACTCTGTTTATCATGTCCAGTATGACTCAGTATGACCCAGGATGGCTCTACTCTGTTTGTCATATCCAGTATGACCCAGGATGGCTCTACTCTGTTTATCATATCCAGTATGACCCAGGATGGCTCTACTCTGTTTATCATGTCCAGTATGACCCAGGATGGCTCTACCCTGTTTTTCATGTCCAGTATGACCCAGGACGGTTCTACTCTGTTTATCATGTCCAGTATGACCCAGTATGACCCAGGATGGCTCTACTCTGTTTATCATATCCAGTATGACCCAGGATGGCTCTACTCTGTTTATCATATCCAGTATGACCCAGGATGGCTCTACCCTGTTTATCATGTCCAGTATGACCCAGGATGGCTCTACTCTGTTTATCATATCCAGTATGACCCAGGATGGCTCTACTCTGTTTATCATGTCCAGTATGACCCAGGATGGCTCTACCCTGTTTATCATATCCAGTATGACCCAGGATGGCTCTACCCTGTTTATCATGTCCAGTTTGACCCAGTATGACCCAGGATGGCTCTACTCTGTTTATCATATCCAGTATGACCCAGGATGGCTCTACTCTGTTTATCATGTCCAGTATGACCCAGGATGGCTCTACCCTGTTTATCATATCCAGTATGACCCAGGATGGCTCTACCCTGTTTATCATGTCCAGTTTGACCCAGTATGACCCAGGATGGCTCTACTCTGTTTGTCATATCCAGTATGACCCAGGATGGCTCTACTCTGTTTATCATATCCAGTATGACCCAGGATGGCTCTACTCTGTTTATCATGTCCAGTATGACCCAGGATGGCTCTACCCTGTTTTTCATGTCCAGTATGACCCAGGACGGTTCTACTCTGTTTATCATGTCCAGTATGACCCAGTATGACCCAGGATGGCTCTACCCTGTTTATCATATCCAGTATGACCCATGATGGCTCTACTCTGTTTATCATATCCAGTATGACCCAGGATGGCTCTACTCTGTTTATCATATCCAGTATGACCCAGTATGACCCAGGATGGCTCTTCTCTGTTTATCATGTCCAGTATGACCCAGGATGGCTCTACTCTGTTTATCATATCCAGTATGACCCAGGATGGCTCTACTTTGTTTATCATATCCAGTATGACCCAGGATGGCTCTACTCTGTTTATCATATCCAGTATGACCCAGGATGGCTCTACTCTGTTTATCATATCCAGTATGACCCAGTATGACCCAGGATGGCTCTACTCTGTTTGTCATATCCAGTATGACCCAGGATGGCTCTACTCTGTTTATCATATCCAGTATGACCCAGGATGGCTCTACTCTGTTTATCATGTCCAGTATGACCCAGGATGGCTCTACCCTGTTTTTCATGTCCAGTATGACCCAGGACGGTTCTACTCTGTTTATCATGTCCAGTATGACCCAGTATGACCCAGGATGGCTCTACCCTGTTTATCATATCCAGTATGACCCATGATGGCTCTACTCTGTTTATCATATCCAGTATGACCCAGGATGGCTCTACTCTGTTTATCATATCCAGTATGACCCAGTATGACCCATGATGGCTCTTCTCTGTTTATCATGTCCAGTATGACCCAGGATGGCTCTACTCTGTTTATCATATCCAGTATGACCCAGGATGGCTCTACTTTGTTTATCATATCCAGTATGACCCAGGATGGCTCTACTCTGTTTATCATATCCAGTATGACCCAGGATGGCTCTACTCTGTTTATCATATCCAGTATGACCCAGTATTACCCAGGATGGCTCTACTCTGTTTATCATGTCTAGTATGACCCAGTATGACCCAGGATGGCTCTACTCTGTTTATCATATCCAGTATGACCCAGGATGGCTCTACTCTGTTTATCATATCCAGTATGACCCAGTATTACCCAGGATGGCTCTACTCTGTTTATCATGTCCAGTATGACTCAGTATGACCCAGGATGGCTCTACTCTGTTTGTCATATCCAGTATGACCCAGGATGGCTCTACTCTGTTTATCATATCCAGTATGACCCAGGATGGCTCTACTCTGTTTATCATGTCCAGTATGACCCAGGATGGCTCTACCCTGTTTTTCATGTCCAGTATGACCCAGGACGGTTCTACTCTGTTTATCATGTCCAGTATGACCCAGTATGACCCAGGATGGCTCTACTCTGTTTATCATGTCCAGTATGACCCAGGATGGCTCTACTCTGTTTATCATATCCAGTATGACCCAGGATGGCTCTACCCTGTTTATCATGTCCAGTATGACCCAGGATGGCTCTACTCTGTTTATCATATCCAGTATGACCCAGGATGGCTCTACTCTGTTTATCATGTCCAGTATGACCCAGGATGGCTCTACCCTGTTTATCATATCCAGTATGACCCAGGATGGCTCTACCCTGTTTATCATGTCCAGTTTGACCCAGTATGACCCAGGATGGCTCTACTCTGTTTATCATATCCAGTATGACCCAGGATGGCTCTACTCTGTTTATCATGTCCAGTATGACCCAGGATGGCTCTACCCTGTTTATCATATCCAGTATGACCCAGGATGGCTCTACCCTGTTTATCATGTCCAGTTTGACCCAGTATGACCCAGGATGGCTCTACTCTGTTTATCATATCCAGTATGACCCAGGATGGCTCTACTCTGTTTATCATGTCCAGTATGACCCAGTATGGCTCTACCCTGTTTATCATATCCAGTATGACCCAGGATGGCTCTACCCTGTTTATCATATCCAGTATGACCCAGGATGGCTCTACTCTGTTTATCATGTCCAGTATGACCCAGGATGGCTCTACTCTGTTTATCATATCCAGTATGACCCAGTATGACCCAGGATGGCTCTACTCTGTTTATCATATCCAGTTTGACCCAGTATGACCCAGGATGGCTCTACCCTGTTTATCATATCCAGTATGACCCAGGATGGCTCTACCCTGTTTATCATATCCAGTATGACCCAGGATGGCTCTACCCTGTTTATCATATCCAGTATGACCCAGGATGGCTCTACCCTGTTTATCATATCCAGTATGACCCAGTATGACCCAGGATGGCTCTACTCTGTTTATCATATCCAGTTTGACCCAGTATGACCCAGGATGGCTCTACTCTGTTTATCATGTCCAGTATGACCCAGGATGGCTCTACTCTGTTTATCATATCCAGTATGACCCAGTATGACCCAGGATGGCTCTACTCTGTTTATCATATCCAGTTTGACCCAGTATGACCCAGGATGGCTCTACTCTGTTTATCATGTCCAGTATGACCCAGGATGGCTCTACTCTGTTTATCATATCCAGTATGACCCAGGATGGCTCTACCCTGTTTATCATATCCAGTATGACCCAGGATGGCTCTACCCTGTTTATCATATCCAGTATGACCCAGGATGGCTCTACTCTGTTTATCATGTCCAGTATGAATCAGGATGACCCAGTATTTTTAATTTAATTTATTTTTATTTAACCTTTATTTAACTTGGCAAGTCAGTTAATTAAGAACAAATTCTTATTTACAATGATGACCTACCAAAAGGCCTCCTGCGGGTACGGGGGCTGGGATTTTAAAAATATATAAATAGGACAATCACGACAAGAAATGTATGACCCAGGACGGCTTTACTCTGTCCCTGCATCTCTGTGTCCTGTGTTTGTTTATCTCATACTATGTCTGTGTGCCTCTGTGTTCTGTATCTGCTGCAGTAAGGCATGTGGTGTGATGCGGCGAGTGTGAAACTCCTACTGACAGAGGATAGAGAGAGAAGGAGGGAGTGAATTTGGAGTAAAATACTTTTAACACTGCAGCTGAGACTGCAGAAGCAGCACAGGGCAGCGTTCAGCAAAGTGACTCTCTCTCTCACACACACACACACACACACACACACACACACACACACACACACACACACACACACACACACACACACACACACACATACACACACACACACACCCTTTCTAAGGGCGCCAGGGTTGCAACTCACAATGGGCAGGTGGATTTTCAATCTGATTCAATGTGATGCGACTCCCTGCAGTAGAGAGATAAAACACCCGTGATTATATAGACACTGTAGTAGAGAGATAAAACACCAGTGATTATATAGACACTGCAGTAGAGAGATAAAACACCAGTGATTATATAGACACTGCAGTAGAGAGATAAAACACCAGTGATTATATAGACACTGCAATAGAGAGAGATAATACACCAGTGATTATATAGACACTGCAGTAGAGAGATAAAACACCAGTGATTATATAGACACTGTTTATCATATCAGTATGACAGTAGAGAGATAAAACACCAGTGATTATATAGACACTGCAGTAGAGAGAGATAGAACACCAGTGATTGTATAGACACTTCAGTAGAGAGATAAAACACCAGTGATTATATAGACACTGCAGTAGAGAGATAAAACACCAGTGATTATTTAGACACTACAGTAGAGAGATAAAAAACCAGTGATGATATAGACACTGCAGTAGAGAGAGATACAACACCAGTGATTATATAGACACTGCAGTAGAGAGATAAAACACCAGTGATTATATAGACACTGCAGTAGAGAGATAAAACACCAGTGATTATATAGACACTGCAGTATAGAGATAAAACACCAGTGATTATATAGACACTGCAATAGAGAGAGATAGAACACCAGTGATTATATAGACACTACAGTGGAGAGATAAAACATCAGTGATTATATAGACACTGCAGTAGAGAGATAAAACACCAGTGATTATATAGACACTGCAGTAGAGAGATAAAACACCAGTGATTATATAGACACTGCAGTATAGAGATAAAACACCAGTGATTATATAGACACTGCAATAGAGAGAGATAGAACACCAGTGATTATATAGACACTACAGTGGAGAGATAAAACACCAGTGATTATATAGACACTGCAGTAGAGAGATAAAACACCAGTGATTATATAGACACTGCAGTAGAGAGATAAAACACCAGTGATTATATAGACACTGCAGTAGAGATATAAAACACCAGTGATTATATAGACACTGCATAGAGATATAAAACACCAGTGATTATATAGACACTGCAATAGAGATATAAAACACCAGTGATTATATAGACACTGCATAGAGATATAAAACACCAGTGATTATATAGACACTGCATAGAGATATAAAACACCAGTGATTATATAGACACTGCAGTAGAGATATAAAACACCAGTGATTATATAGACACTGCATAGAGATATAAAACACCAGTGATTATATAGACACTGCATAGAGATATAAAACACCAGTGATTATATAGACACTGCAGTAGAGAGATAAAACACCAGTGATTATATAGACACTGCATAAAGATATAAAACACCAGTGATTATATAGTCACTACAGTAGAGAGATATAAAACACCAGTGATTATATAGACACTGTAGTAGAGAGATAAAACACCAGTGATTATATAGACACTGTAGTAGAGAGATAAAACACCAGTGATTATATAGACACTGCAATAGAGAGAGATAATACACCAGTGATTATATAGACACTGCAGTAGAGAGATAAAACACCAGTGATTATATAGACACTGCAGTAGAGAGATAAAACACCAGTGATTATATAGACACTGCAGTAGAGAGAGATAGAACACCAGTGATTGTATAGACACTACAGTAGAGAGATAAAACACCAGTGATTATATAGACACTGCAGTAGAGAGATAAAACACCAGTGATTATTTAGACACTACAGTAGAGAGATAAAAAACCAGTGATGATATAGACACTGCAGTAGAGAGAGATACAACACCAGTGATTATATAGACACTGCAGTAGAGAGATAAAACACCAGTGATTATATAGACACTGCAGTAGAGAGATAAAACACCAGTGATTATATAGACACTGCAGTATAGAGATAAAACACCAGTGATTATATAGACACTGCAATAGAGAGAGATAGAACACCAGTGATTATATAGACACTACAGTGGAGAGATAAAACATCAGTGATTATATAGACACTGCAGTAGAGAGATAAAACACCAGTGATTATATAGACACTGCAGTAGAGAGATAAAACACCAGTGATTATATAGACACTGCAGTATAGAGATAAAACACCAGTGATTATATAGACACTGCAATAGAGAGAGATAGAACACCAGTGATTATATAGACACTACAGTGGAGAGATAAAACACCAGTGATTATATAGACACTGCAGTAGAGAGATAAAACACCAGTGATTATATAGACACTGCAGTAGAGAGATAAAACACCAGTGATTATATAGACACTGCAGTAGAGATATAAAACACCAGTGATTATATAGACACTGCATAGAGATATAAAACACCAGTGATTATATAGACACTGCAATAGAGATATAAAACACCAGTGATTATATAGACACTGCATAGAGATATAAAACACCAGTGATTATATAGACACTGCATAGAGATATAAAACACCAGTGATTATATAGACACTGCAGTAGAGATATAAAACACCAGTGATTATATAGACACTGCATAGAGATATAAAACACCAGTGATTATATAGACACTGCATAGAGATATAAAACACCAGTGATTATATAGACACTGCAGTAGAGAGATAAAACACCAGTGATTATATAGACACTGCATAAAGATATAAAACACCAGTGATTATATAGTCACTACAGTAGAGAGATATAAAACACCAGTGATTATATAGACACTGTAGTAGAGAGATAAAACACCAGTGATTATATAGACACTGTAGTAGAGAGATAAAACACCAGTGATTATATAGACACTGCAGTAGAGAGATAAAACACCAGTGATTATATAGACACTGCAGTAGAGAGATAAAACACCAGTGATTATATAGACACTACAGTAGAGAGATATAAAACACCAGTGATTATATAGACACTGTAGTAGAGAGATAAAACACCAGTGATTATATAGACATTGCAGTAGAGAGATAAAACACCAGTGATTATATAGACACTGCAGTAGAGAGATAAAACACCAGTGATTATATAGACTTCTACCTCTTTCTCTCCCTCTCTCATTCTGTCTCACTTGCTTTCCCCTGCATCATTCCATTATCTGTCTCTCTCTATATCTCTCGTCTCTCTTCTCCTTTCTTTTCCACCCACCTCTATCTATGTTCTCTGCTACTTCCTGGTTATTTGGTGTTGTGCTAATCACACTTCCTCCTCTCTGTCTGTCCGTCCGTCCGTCCGTTACGTCTTACTGGTGTTTCAGGTCGATCTACTCCAAGGCTGTCCTCCCGTCCTACCAGTGCTCTGTCTCACCCTGTCTCTGGCACCATGTCCCGTCCTCTGTCTCGCCCTGTCTCTGGCACCATGTCCCATCCCGTGTCCCGTCCTCTGTCTCACCCTGTCTCTGGCACCATGTCCCATCCTCTGTCTCGCCCTGTCTCTGGCACCATGTCCCATCCCGTGTCCCGTCCTCTGTCTCGCCCTGTCTCTGGCACCATGTCCCATCCCGTGTCCCGTCCTCTGTCTCGCCCTGTCTCTGGCACCATGTCCCATCCCGTGTCCCGTCCTCTGTCTCACCCTGTCTCTGGCACCATGTCCCGTCCTCTGTCTCGCCCTGTCTCTGGCACCATGTCCCATCCCGTGTCCCGTCCTCTGTCTCGCCCTGTCTCTAGCACCATGTCCCATCCCGTGTCCCGTCCTCTGTCTCGCCCTGTCTCTGGCACCATGTCCCATCCCGTGTCCCGTCCTCTGTCTCGCCCTGTCTCTGGCACCATGTCCCATCCCGTGTCCCGTCCTCTGTCTCGCCCTGTCTCTGGCACCATGTCCCATCCCGTGTCCCGTCCTCTGTCTCGGGCGGCTAAGGAGATCCTGGACATCTGTCTCGTGGACCAGACCGGCTGTGAGGACACTGACCTGGAGCAGGACATAGACACACAGGCTCTCAGCAGCCTGGTGGAGGAGTTCCGATTGATGGCTACAGGTACACACACAAACACACACATTAAATATTTTATTGAATCCAACAATCAAATTTACAAAAAAAAGGATCCAAACATTTCAAAGGTATGCATGGAACTGAAGGGAACAGGAAGCACCTCCTCCTCCAAAAACTAGGCTGCCCACGACAGCTGAAACAGAACATTACCTCCTTCTCCAAACAGCTAGACTGCCCACGACAGCTGAAACAGAACATTACCTCCTTCTCCAAACAGCTAGGCTGCCCACGACAGCTGAAACAGAACATTACCTCCTTCTCCAAACAGCTAGACTGACCACGACAGCTGAAACAGAACATTACCTCCTTCTCCAAACAGCTAGACTGACCACGACAGCTGAAACAGAACATTACCTCCTTCTCCAAACAGCTAGACTGACCACGACAGCTGAAACAGAGCACTACCTCCTTCTCCACACAGCTAGACTGACCACTACAGCTGAACCATAGCACTACCTCCTTCTCCACACAGCTAGACTGCCCACTACAGCTGAAACAGAACAGCACCTCCTTCTCCAAACAGCTAGACTGACCACTACAGCTGAAACAGAGAAGCACCTCCTTCTCCAAACAGCTAGACTGACCACTACAGCTGAAACAGAACAGCACCTCCTTCTCCAAACAGCTAGACTGACCACTACAGCTGAACCAGAGAAGAACCTCCTTCTCCACACAGCTAGACTGCCCACTACAGCTGAAACAGAACAGCACCTCCTTCTCCAAACAGCTAGACTGACCACTACAGCTGAAACAGAACAGCACCTCCTTCTCCAAACAGCTAGACTGACCACTACAGCTGAAACAGAAAAGCACCTCCTTCTCCAAACAGCTAGACTGACCACTACAGCTGAAACAGAGAAGAACCTCCTTCTCCAAACAGCTAGACTGCCCACTACAGCTGAAACAGAACAGCACCTCCTTCTCCACACAGCTAGACTGCCCACTACAGCTGAAACAGAGAAGAACCTCCTTCTCCAAACAGCTAGACTGCCCACTACAGCTGAAACAGAACAGCACCTCCTTCTCCAAACAGCTAGACTGACCACTACAGCTGAAACAGAGAAGCACCTCCTTCTCCAAACAGCTAGACTGACCACTACAGCTGAAACAGAACAGCACCTCCTTCTCCAAACAGCTAGACTGACCACTACAGCTGAAACAGAACAGCACCTCCTTCTCCACACAGCTAGACTGCCCACTACAGCTGAAACAGAGAAGAACCTCCTTCTCCACACAGCTAGACTGCCCACTACAGCTGAAACAGAACAGCACCTCCTTCTCCAAACAGCTAGACTGACCACTACAGCTGAAACAGAGAAGCACCTCCTTCTCCAAACAGCTAGACTGACCACTACAGCTGAAACAGAACAGCACCTCCTTCTCCAAACAGCTAGACTGACCACGACAGCTGAACCAGAGAAGAACCTCCTTCTCCAAACAGCTAGACTGCCCACTACAGCTGAAACAGAGAAGCACCTCCTTCTCCACACAGCTAGACTGACCACTACAGCTGAAACAGAGAAGCACCTCCTTCTCCACACAGCTAGACTGACCACGACAGCTGAACCAGAGAAGAACCTCCTTCTCCACACAGCTAGACTGACCACGACAGCTGAACCATAGCACTACCTCCTTCTCCACACAGCTAGACTGACCACGACAGCTGAACCATAGCACTACCTCCTTCTCCACACAGCTAGACTGACCACGACAGCTGAACCATAGCACTACCTCCTTCTCCACACAGCGAGACTGACCACGACAGCTGAAACAGAGAAGCACCTCCTTCTCCACACAGCTAGACTGACCACTACAGCTGAAACAGAGAAGCACCTCCTTCTCCACACAGCTAGACTGACCACGACAGCTGAACCAGAGAAGAACCTCCTTCTCCAAACAGCTAGACTGACCACGACAGCTGAACCAGAGAAGAACCTCCTTCTCCACACAGCTAGACTGACCACGACAGCTGAACCATAGCACTACCTCCTTCTCCACACAGCTAGACTGACCACGACAGCTGAACCATAGCACTACCTCCTTCTCCACACAGCGAGACTGACCACGACAGCTGAACCATAGCACTACCTCCTTCTCCAAACAGCTAGGCTGCCCACGACAGCTGAACCATAGCACTACCTCCTTCTCCACACAGCTAGACTGACCACGACAGCTGAACCATAGCACTACCTCCTTCTCCACACAGCGAGACTGACCACGACAGCTGAACCATAGCACTACCTCCTTCTCCACACAGCGAGACTGACCACGACAGCTGAACCATAGCACTACCTCCTTCTCCACACAGCGAGACTGACCACTACAGCTGAACCATAGCACTACCTCCTTCTCCACACAGCTAGACTGCCCACTACAGCTGAACCATAGCACTACCTCCTTCTCCACACAGCGAGACTGACCACTACAGCTGAACCAGAACAGCACCTCCTTCTCCACACAGCTAGACTGACCACTACAGCTGAACCATAGCACTACCTCCTTCTCCACACAGCTAGACTGACCACTACAGCTGAACCATAGCACTACCTCCTTCTCCACACAGCTAGACTGACCACTACAGCTGAACCAGAACACTACCTCCTTCTCCACACAGCTAGACTGACCACGACAGCTGAACCATAGCACTACCTCCTTCTCCACACAGCGAGACTGCCCACTACAGCTGAACCATAGCACTACCTCCTTCTCCACACAGCGAGACTGCCCACTACAGCTGAACCATAGCACTACCTCCTTCTCCACACAGCGAGACTGCCCACTACAGCTGAACCATAGCACTACCTCCTTCTCCACACAGCGAGACTGCCCACTACAGCTGAACCATAGCACTACCTCCTTCTCCACACAGCTAGACTGACCACGACAGCTGAACCATAGCACTACCTACTTCTCCACACAGCTAGACTGACCACGACAGCTGAACCATAGCACTACCTCCTTCTCCACACAGCGAGACTGCCCACTACAGCTGAACCATAGCACTACCTCCTTCTCCACACAGCTAGACTGACCACGACAGCTGAACCATAGCACTACCTCCTTCTCCACACAGCGAGACTGACCACTACAGCTGAAACAGAGAAGCACCTCCTTCTCCACACAGCTAGACTGACCACGACAGCTGAACCAGAACAGCACCTCCTTCTCCACACAGCTAGACTGACCACGACAGCTGAACCAGAACATCACCTCCTTCTCCACACAGCGAGACTGACCACTACAGCTGAACCAGAGAAGCACCTCCTTCTCCAAACAGCTAGACTGACCACGACAGCTGAACCATAGCACTACCTCCTTCTCCACACAGCGAGACTGACCACGACAGCTGAACCATAGCACTACCTCCTTCTCCACACAACTGAACCATAGCACTACCTCCTTCTCCACACAGCTAGACTGACCACTACAGCTGAACCATAACACTACCTCCTTCTCCACACAGCTAGACTGACCACGACAGCTGAACCATAACACTACCTCCTTCTCCACACAGCTAGACTGACCACGACAGCTGAACCATAGCACTACCTCCTTCTCCACACAGCGAGACTGACCACTACAGCTGAACCATAACACTACCTCCTTCTCCACACAGCTAGACTGACCACTACAGCTGAACCATAACACTACCTCCTTCTCCACACAGCTAGACTGACCACGACAGCTGAACCATAGCACTACCTCCTTCTCCACACAGCTAGACTGACCACGACAGCTGAACCATAACACTACCTCCTTCTCCACACAGCTAGACTGACCACTACAGCTGAACCAGAACACTAACTCCTTCTCCACACAGCTAGACTGACCACGACAGCTGAACCATAGCACTACCTCCTTCTCCACACAGCTAGACTGACCACGACAGCTGAACCATAACACTACCTCCTTCTCCACACAGCTAGACTGCCCACTACAGCTGAACCAGAACAGCACCTCCTTCTCCACACAGCTAGACTGCCCACTACAGCTGAACCAGAACAGCACCTCCTTCTCCACACAGCTAGACTGACCACGACAGCTGAACCATAACACTACCTCCTTCTCCACACAGCTAGACTGACCATGACAGCTGAACCATAGCACTACCTCCTTCTCCACACAGCTAGACTGACCACGACAGCTGAACCATAGCACTACCTCCTTCTCCACACAGCTAGACTGACCACGACAGCTGAACCATAGCACTACCTCCTTCTCCACACAGCGAGACTGACCACTACAGCTGAACCAGAACACTACCTCCTTCTCCACACAGCGAGACTGCCCATGACAGCTGAACCAGAACACTACCTCCTTCTCCACACAGCGAGACTGACCACTACAGCTGAACCAGAACACTACCTCCTTCTCCACACAGCGAGACTGACCACTACAGCTGAACCAGAACACTACCTCCTTCTCCACACAGCGAGACTGACCACTACAGCTGAACCATAGCACTACCTCCTTCTCCACACAGCTAGACTGACCACGACAGCTGAACCATAGCACTACCTCCTTCTCCACACAGCGAGACTGACCACGACAGCTGAACCATTGCACTACCTCCTTCTCCACACAGCTAGACTGACCACTACAGCTGAACCATAGCACTACCTCCTTCTCCACACAGCGAGACTGACCACGACAGCTGAACCATAGCACTACCTCCTTCTCCACACAGCTAGACTGACCACTACAGCTGAACCATAGCACTACCTCCTTCTCCACACAGCTAGACTGACCACTACAGCTGAACCATAACACTACCTCCTTCTCCACACAGCTAGACTGACCACGACAGCTGAACCATAACACTACCTCCTTCTCCACACAGCTAGACTGACCACGACAGCTGAACCATAGCACTACCTCCTTCTCCACACAGCGAGACTGACCACTACAGCTGAACCATAACACTACCTCCTTCTCCACACAGCTAGACTGACCACGACAGCTGAACCAGAACACTACCTCCTTCTCCACACAGCTAGACTGACCACGACAGCTGAACCATAGCACTACCTCCTTCTCCACACAGCTAGACTGACCACGACAGCTGAACCATAACACTACCTCCTTCTCCACACAGTTAGACTGACCACGACAGCTGAACCATAACACTACCTCCTTCTCCACACAGCTAGACTGACCACGACAGCTGAACCATAACACTACCTCCTTCTCCACACAGCGAGACTGACCACTACAGCTGAACCAGAACACTACCTCCTTCTCCACACAGCGAGACTGCCCATGACAGCTGAACCAGAACACTACCTCCTTCTCCACACAGCTAGACTGACCACTACAGCTGAACCAGAACACTACCTCCTTCTCCACACAGCTAGACTGACCACGACAGCTGAACCATAACACTACCTCCTTCTCCACACAGCGAGACTGACCACTACAGCTGAACCAGAACACTACCTCCTTCTCCACACAGCGAGACTGACCACTACAGCTGAACCAGAACACTACCTCCTTCTCCACACAGCGAGACTGACCACTACAGCTGAACCAGAACACTACCTCCTTCTCCACACAGCGAGACTGACCACTACAGCTGAACCAGAACACTACCTCCTTCTCCACACAGCGAGACTGACCACTACAGCTGAACCAGAACACTACCTCCTTCTCCACACAGCTAGACTGCCCACTACAGCTGAACCAGAACACTACCTCCTTCTCCACACAGCTAGACTGCCCACTACAGCTGAACCAGAACACTACCTCCTTCTCCACACAGCTAGACTGACCACGACAGCTGAACCATAACACTACCTCCTTCTCCACACAGCTAGACTGACCACTACAGCTGAACCAGAACACTACCTCCTTCTCCACACAGCGAGACTGCCCATGACAGCTGAACCAGAACACTACCTCCTTCTCCACACAGCGAGACTGACCACTACAGCTGAACCAGAACACTACCTCCTTCTCCACACAGCGAGACTGACCACTACAGCTGAACCAGAACACTACCTCCTTCTCCACACAGCGAGACTGACCACTACAGCTGAACCATAGCACTACCTCCTTCTCCACACAGCTAGACTGACCACGACAGCTGAACCATAGCACTACCTCCTTCTCCACACAGCGAGACTGACCACGACAGCTGAACCATTGCACTACCTCCTTCTCCACACAGCTAGACTGACCACTACAGCTGAACCATAGCACTACCTCCTTCTCCACACAGCGAGACTGACCACGACAGCTGAACCATAGCACTACCTCCTTCTCCACACAGCTAGACTGACCACTACAGCTGAACCATAGCACTACCTCCTTCTCCACACAGCTAGACTGACCACTACAGCTGAACCATAACACTACCTCCTTCTCCACACAGCTAGACTGACCACGACAGCTGAACCATAACACTACCTCCTTCTCCACACAGCTAGACTGACCACGACAGCTGAACCATAGCACTACCTCCTTCTCCACACAGCGAGACTGACCACTACAGCTGAACCATAACACTACCTCCTTCTCCACACAGCTAGACTGACCACGACAGCTGAACCAGAACACTACCTCCTTCTCCACACAGCTAGACTGACCACGACAGCTGAACCATAGCACTACCTCCTTCTCCACACAGCTAGACTGACCACGACAGCTGAACCATAACACTACCTCCTTCTCCACACAGTTAGACTGACCACGACAGCTGAACCATAACACTACCTCCTTCTCCACACAGCTAGACTGACCACGACAGCTGAACCATAACACTACCTCCTTCTCCACACAGCGAGACTGACCACTACAGCTGAACCAGAACACTACCTCCTTCTCCACACAGCGAGACTGCCCATGACAGCTGAACCAGAACACTACCTCCTTCTCCACACAGCTAGACTGACCACTACAGCTGAACCAGAACACTACCTCCTTCTCCACACAGCTAGACTGACCACGACAGCTGAACCATAACACTACCTCCTTCTCCACACAGCGAGACTGACCACTACAGCTGAACCAGAACACTACCTCCTTCTCCACACAGCGAGACTGACCACTACAGCTGAACCAGAACACTACCTCCTTCTCCACACAGCGAGACTGACCACTACAGCTGAACCAGAACACTACCTCCTTCTCCACACAGCGAGACTGACCACTACAGCTGAACCAGAACACTACCTCCTTCTCCACACAGCGAGACTGACCACTACAGCTGAACCAGAACACTACCTCCTTCTCCACACAGCTAGACTGCCCACTACAGCTGAACCAGAACACTACCTCCTTCTCCACACAGCTAGACTGCCCACTACAGCTGAACCAGAACACTACCTCCTTCTCCACACAGCTAGACTGACCACGACAGCTGAACCATAACACTACCTCCTTCTCCACACAGCTAGACTGACCACTACAGCTGAACCAGAACACTACCTCCTTCTCCACACAGCGAGACTGACCATGACAGCTGAACCATAGCACTACCTCCTTCTCCACACAGCTAGACTGCCCACGACAGCTGAACCATTGCACTACCTCCTTCTCCACACAGCTAGACTGACCACTACAGCTGAACCAGAACAGCACCTCCTTCTCCACACAGCTAGACTGACCACGACAGCTGAACCAGAACACTACCTCCTTCTCCACACAGCTAGACTGACCACGACAGCTGAACCATAACACTACCTCCTTCTCCACACAGCTAGACTGACCACTACAGCTGAACCATAGCACTACCTCCTTCTCCACACAGCTAGACTGACCACTACAGCTGAACCAGAACACTACCTCCTTCTCCACACAGCTAGACTGACCACTACAGCTGAACCATAGCACTACCTCCTTCTCCACACAGCTAGACTGACCACTACAGCTGAACCAGAACACTACCTCCTTCTCCACACAGCTAGACTGACCACGACAGCTGAACCAGAACACTACCTCCTTCTCCACACAGCTAGACTGACCACGACAGCTGAACCATAACACTACCTCCTTCTCCACACAGCTAGACTGACCACTACAGCTGAACCATAGCACTACCTCCTTCTCCACACAGCTAGACTGACCACTACAGCTGAACCATAGCACTACCTCCTTCTCCACACAGCTAGACTGACCACTACAGCTGAACCATAGCACTACCTCCTTCTCCACACAGCTAGACTGACCACTACAGCTGAACCAGAACACTACCTCCTTCTCCACACAGCTAGACTGACCACGACAGCTGAACCAGAACACTACCTCCTTCTCCACACAGCGAGATTGCCCATAACAGCTGAACCAGAACACTACCTCCTTCTCCACACAGCTAGACTGACCACGACAGCTGAACCAGAACACTACCTCCTTCTCCACACAGCTAGACTGCCCACTACAGCTGAACCAGAACAGCACCTCCTTCTCCACACAGCTAGACTGACCACGACAGCTGAACCAGAACACTACCTCCTTCTCCACACAGCTAGACTGACCACGACAGCTGAACCAGAACACTACCTCCTTCTCCACACAGCGAGACTGACCACGACAGCTGAACCAGAACACTACCTCCTTCTCCACACAGCTAGACTGACCACGACAGCTGAACCAGAACACTACCTCCTTCTCCACACAGCTAGACTGACCACGACAGCTGAACCAGAACACTACCTCCTTCTCCACACAGCGAGACTGACCACGACAGCTGAACCAGAACACTACCTCCTTCTCCACACAGCTAGACTGACCACTACAGCTGAACCATAGCACTACCTCCTTCTCCACACAGCTAGACTGACCACTACAGCTGAACCATAGCACTACCTCCTTCTCCACACAGCTAGACTGACCACTACAGCTGAACCATAGCACTACCTCCTTCTCCACACAGCTAGACTGACCACTACAGCTGAACCATAGCACTACCTCCTTCTCCACACAGCTAGACTAACCACTACAGCTGAACCAGAACACTACCTCCTTCTCCACACAGCGAGACTGCCCATAACAGCTGAACCAGAACACTACCTCCTTCTCCACACAGCTAGACTGACCACGACAGCTGAACCAGAACACTACCTCCTTCTCCACACAGCTAGACTGCCCACTACAGCTGAACCAGAACAGCACCTCCTTCTCCACACAGCTAGACTGACCATGACAGCTGAACCAGAACACTACCTCCTTCTCCACACAGCGAGACTGACCACTACAGCTGAACCAGAACACTACCTCCTTCTCCACACAGCGAGACTGACCACTACAGCTGAACCAGAACACTACCTCCTTCTCCACACAGCGAGACTGACCACTACAGCTGAACCATAGCACTACCTCCTTCTCCACACAGCGAGACTGACCACTACAGCTGAACCAGAACACTACCTCCTTCTCCACACAGCGAGACTGACCACTACAGCTGAACCAGAACACTACCTCCTTCTCCACACAGCTAGACTGACCACGACAGCTGAACCAGAACACTACCTCCTTCTCCACACAGCTAGACTGACCACGACAGCTGAACCAGAACACTACCTCCTTCTCCACACAGCTAGACTGACCACGACAGCTGAACCCTAACCCTACCTCCTTCTCCACACAGCTAGACTGACCACGACAGCTGAACCAGAACACTACCTCCTTCTCCACACAGCTAGACTGCCCATGACAGCTGAACCATAGCATACCTCCTTCTCCACACAGCTAGACTGACCACGACAGCTGAACCATAGCACTACCTCCTTCTCCACACAGCTAGACTGACCACTACAGCTGAACCAGAACACTACCTAGCCAATTGCTTTGCCCTAGTTTTTGTCAGGCTGGAGGGCCACCCAAGCCTGTGTACGTGCCAAATATCAGCTCCACCAGCTGACAGTTCCACCCGAGGATGTCCCAGCATGACACGAGGGGCTGGTGCTGAAGCTGCTTCTCAGCAAAGGCCTGCTCCACGTAGCAGTCCAATGAGATGCCCACTTCCAAAATAAGCTCCTCCCCCATGGCAGCAATATCTGTAGTATTTGGCACACGGGAAAGCACATCGTCATCAACATCAAACCAGAATGTTTCTGCATGTGTTGCTGTTGGTGAGCAGCCATCTCTCACCTCGCTGGCTATCAGGTCAACACGGAGGTCATTTAATGTCATGTAATGTAACGTACAGATCCGTCTATAAACAGCAGCCATTCACAACATGGTCAATGGACTCCATTACATTTGACTCATGTAGAATACAGCATGGGTCATGGTTTGCAGGGTACCAGAGTGCTACATTATATTTTGTTGATAGAACTTGTAGCCTCACCTTAACAGTAAAGGTGAGAATGTCCTCACCAACAGCCGCATTCTACTACATGGGAATGGGAGACAGAGAGGTCAGTAGCTGGGAGACAGAGTGGTCAGTAGCTGGGAGACAGAGTGGTCAGTAGCTGGGAGACAGAGAGGTCAGTAGCTGGGAGACCGAGTGGTCAGTAGCTGGGAGACAGAGTGGTCAGTAGCTGGGAGACAGAGTGGTCAGTAGCTGGGAGACAGAGAGGTCAGTAGCTGGGAGACAGAGAGGTCAGTAGCTGGGAGACAGAGAGGTCAGTAGCTGGGAGACAGAGAGGTCAGTAGCTGGGAGACAGAGAGGTCAGTAGCTGGGAGACAGAGTGGTCAGTAGCTGGGAGACAGAGTGGTCAGTAGCTGGGAGACAGAGTGGTCAGTAGCTGGGAGACAGAGAGGTCAGTAGCTGGGAGACAGAGAGGTCAGTAGCTGGGAGACAGAGAGGTCAGTAGCTGGGAGACAGAGTGGTCAGTAGCTGGGAGACAGAGTGGTCAGTAGCTGGGAGACAGAGTGGTCAGTAGCTGGGAGACAGAGTGGTCAGTAGCTGGGAGACAGAGTGGTCAGTAGCTGGGAGACAGAGAGGTCAGTAGCTGGGAGACAGAGAGGTCAGTAGCTGGGAGACAGAGAGGTCAGTAGCTGGGAGACAGAGGTCAGTAGCTGGGAGACAGAGAGGTCAGTAGCTGGGTGACAGAGTAGCTGGGAAACAGAGAGGTCAGTAGCTGGGAGACAGAGTGGTCAGTAGCTGGGAGACAGAGGTCAGTAGCTGGGAGACAGAGAGGTCAGTAGCTGGGAGACAGAGAGGTCAGTAGCTGGGAGACAGAGAGGTCAGTAGCTGGGAGACAGAGTGGTCAGTAGCTGGGAGACAGAGTGGTCAGTAGCTGGGAGACAGAGAGGTCAGTAGCTGGGAGACAGAGTGGTCAGTAGCTGGGAGACAGAGAGGTCAGTAGCTGGGAGACAGAGAGGTCAGTAGCTGGGAGACAGAGAGGTCAGTAGCTGGGAGACAGAGAGGTCAGTAGCTGGGAGACAGAGAGGTCAGTAGCTGGGAGACAGAGTGGTCAGTAGCTGGGAGACAGAGGTCAGTAGCTGGGAGACAGTGAGGTCAGTAGCTGGGAGACAGAGTAGCTGGGAGACAGAGAGGTCAGTAGCTGGGAGACAGAGAGGTCAGTAGCTGGGAGACAGAGAGGTCAGTAGCTAGGAGACAGAGTGGTCAGTAGCTGGGAGACAGAGTAGCTGGGAGACAGAGAGGTCAGTAGCTGGGAGACAGAGAGGTCAGTAGCTGGGAGACAGAGAGGTCAGTAGCTAGGAGACAGAGAGGTCAGTAGCTGGGAGACAGAGAGGTCAGTAGCTGTGGAGACAGAGTGGTCAGTAGCTGGGAGACAGAGTAGCTGGGAGACAGAGTGGTCAGTAGCTGGGAGACAGAGAGGTCAGTAGCTGGGAGACAGAGAGGTCAGTAGCTAGGAGACAGAGTGGTCAGTAGCTGGGAGACAGAGTAGCTGGGAGACAGAGAGGTCAGTAGCTGGGAGACAGAGAGGTCAGTAGCTGGGAGACAGAGAGGTCAGTAGCTGGGTGACAGAGTGGTCAGTAGCTGGGAGACAGAGGTCAGTAGCTGGGAGACAGAGTGGTCAGTAGCTGGGTGACAGAGTGGTCAGTAGCTGGGAGACAGAGAGGTCAGTAGCTGGGAGACAGAGAGGTCAGTAGCTGGGAGACAGAGTGGTCAGTAGCTGGGAGACAGAGAGGTCAGTAGCTGGGAGACAGAGTGGTCAGTAGCTGGGTGACAGAGTGGTCAGTAGCTGGGAGACAGAGAGGTCAGTAGCTGGGAGACAGAGAGGTCAGTAGCTGGGAGACAGAGTGGTCAGTAGCTGGGAGACAGAGAGGTCAGTAGCTGGGAGACAGAGTAGTCAGTAGCTGGGAGACAGAGTGGTCAGTAGCTGGGAGACAGAGAGGTCAGTAGCTGGGAGACAGAGTGGTCAGTAGCTGGGAGACAGAGAGGTCAGTAGCTGGGAGACAGAGTGGTCAGTAGCTGGGAGACAGAGAGGTCAGTAGCTAGGAGACAGAGGTCAGTAGCTGGGAGACAGAGGTCAGTAGCTGGGAGACAGAGAGGTCAGTAGCTGGGAGACAGAGTGGTCAGTAGCTGGGAGACAGAGTGGTCAGTAGCTGGGAGACAGAGTAGCTGGGAGACAGAGAGGTCAGTAGCTGGGAGACAGAGGTCAGTAGCTGGGAGACAGAGAGGTCAGTAGCTGGGAGACAGAGACAGTGTGGTCAGTAGCTGGGAGACAGAGGTCAGTAGCTGGGAGACAGAGGTCAGTAGCTGGGAGACAGAGTGGTCAGTAGCTGGGAGACAGAGTGGTCAGTAGCTGGGAGACAGAGTGGTCAGTAGCTGGGAGACAGAGTGGTCAGTAGCTGGGAGACAGAGAGGTCAGTAGCTGGGAGACAGAGTAGCTGGGAGACAGAGAGGTCAGTAGCTGGGAGACAGAGTGGTCAGTAGCTGGGAGACAGAGTGGTCAGTAGCTAGGAGACAGAGTGGTCAGTAGCTGGGAGACAGAGGTCAGTAGCTGGGAGACAGAGAGGTCAGTAGCTGGGAGACAGAGTGGTCAGTAGCTGGGAGACAGAGTGGTCAGTAGCTGGGAGACAGAGTAGCTGGGAGACAGAGAGGTCAGTAGCTGGGAGACAGAGAGGTCAGTAGCTGGGAGACAGAGTGGTCAGTAGCTGGGAGACAGAGGTCAGTAGCTGGGAGACAGAGTGGTTAGTAGCTGGGAGACAGAGTGGTCAGTAGCTGGGAGACAGAGTGGTCAGTAGCTGGGAGACAGAGAGGTCAGTAGCTGGGAGACAGAGAGGTCAGTAGCTGGGAGACAGAGTGGTCAGTAGCTGGGAGACAGAGTGGTCAGTAGCTGGGAGACAGAGTGGTCAGTAGCTGGGAGACAGAGAGGTCAGTAGCTGGGAGACAGAGTGGTCAGTAGCTGGGAGACAGAGTGGTCAGTAGCTGGGAGACAGTGAGGTCAGTAGCTGGGAGACAGAGTGGTCAGTAGCTGGGAGACAGAGTAGCTGGGAGACAGAGGTCAGTAGCTGGGAGACAGAGAGGTCAGTAGCTGGGAGACAGAGAGGTCAGTAGCTGGGAGACAGAGTGGTCAGTAGCTGGGAGACAGAGTGGTCAGTAGCTGGGAGACAGAGTAGTCAGTAGCTGGGAGACAGAGAGGTCAGTAGCTGGGAGACAGAGTGGTCAGTAGCTGGGAGACAGAGAGGTCAGTAGCTGGGAGACAGAGAGGTCAGTAGCTGGGAGACAGAGAGGTCAGTAGCTGGGAGACAGAGAGGTCAGTAGCTGGGAGACAGAGTGGTCAGTAGCTGGGAGACAGAGTGGTCAGTAGCTGGGAGACAGAGTGGTCAGTAGCTGGGAGACAGAGTAGCTGGGAGACAGAGAGGTCAGTAGCTGGGAGACAGAGTGGTCAGTAGCTGGGAGACAGAGAGGTCAGTAGTTGGGAGACAGAGAGGTCAGTAGCTGGGAGACAGAGAGGTCAGTAGCTGGGAGACAGAGAGGTCAGTAGCTGGGAGACAGTGAGGTCAGTAGCTGGGAGACAGAGAGGTCAGTAGCTGGGTGACAGAGAGGTCAGTAGCTGGGAGACAGAGAGGTCAGTAGCTGGGAGACAGAGAGGTCAGTAGCTGGGAGACAGAGAGGTCAGTAGCTGGGAGACAGAGAGGTCAGTAGCTGGGAGACAGAGAGGTCAGTAGCTGGGAAACAGAGAGGTCAGTAGCTGGGAGACAGAGAGGTCAGTAGCTGGGAGACAGAGAGGTCAGTAGCTGGGAGACAGAGAGGTCAGTAGCTGGGAGACAGAGAGGTCAGTAGCTGGGAGACAGAGAGGTCAGTAGCTGGGAGACAGAGTGGTCAGTAGCTGGGAGACAGAGTGGTCAGTAGCTGGGAGACAGAGAGGTCAGTAGCTGGGAGACAGAGAGGTCAGTAGCTGGGTGACAGAGTAGCTGGGAAACAGTGAGGTCAGTAGCTGGGAGACAGAGTGGTCAGTAGCTGGGAGACAGAGAGGTCAGTAGCTGGGAGACAGAGAGGTCAGTAGCTGGGAGACAGAGAGGTCAGTAGCTGGGAGACAGAGAGGTCAGTAGCTGGGAGACAGAGTGGTCAGTAGCTGGGAGACAGAGTGGTCAGTAGCTGGGAGACAGAGAGGTCAGTAGCTGGGAGACAGAGTGGTCAGTAGCTGGGAGAGTGTGGTCAGTAGCTGGAGACAGAGGTCAGTAGCTGGGAGACAGAGAGGTCAGTAGCTGGGAGACAGAGAGGTCAGTAGCTGGGAGACAGAGAGGTCAGTAGCTGGGAGACAGAGAGGTCAGTAGCTGGGAGACAGAGTGGTCAGTAGCTGGGAGACAGAGAGGTCAGTAGCTGGGAGACAGAGAGGTCAGTAGCTGAGAGACAGAGTAGCTGGGAGACAGAGAGGTCAGTAGCTGGGAGACAGAGAGGTCAGTAGCTGGGAGACAGAGAGGTCAGTAGCTAGGAGACAGAGTGGTCAGTAGCTGGGAGACAGAGTAGCTGGGAGACAGAGAGGTCAGTAGCTGGGAGACAGAGAGGTCAGTAGCTGGGAGACAGAGAGGTCAGTAGCTAGGAGACAGAGAGGTCAGTAGCTGGGAGACAGAGAGGTCAGTAGCTGGGAGACAGAGTGGTCAGTAGCTGGGAGACAGAGTAGCTGGGAGACAGAGTGGTCAGTAGCTGGGAGACAGAGAGGTCAGTAGCTGGGAGACAGAGAGGTCAGTAGCTAGGAGACAGAGTGGTCAGTAGCTGGGAGACAGAGTAGCTGGGAGACAGAGAGGTCAGTAGCTGGGAGACAGAGAGGTCAGTAGCTGGGAGACAGAGAGGTCAGTAGCTGGGTGACAGAGTGGTCAGTAGCTGGGAGACAGAGAGGTCAGTAGCTGGGAGACAGAGTGGTCAGTAGCTGGGTGACAGAGTGGTCAGTAGCTGGGAGACAGAGAGGTCAGTAGCTGGGAGACAGAGAGGTCAGTAGCTGGGAGACAGAGTGGTCAGTAGCTGGGAGACAGAGAGGTCAGTAGCTGGGAGACAGAGTGGTCAGTAGCTGGGAGACAGAGAGGTCAGTAGCTGGGAGACAGAGTGGTCAGTAGCTGGGAGACAGAGAGGTCAGTAGCTGGGAGACAGAGTGGTCAGTAGCTGAGAGACAGAGAGGTCAGTAGCTGGGAGACAGAGAGGTCAGTAGCTGGGAGACAGAGTGGTCAGTAGCTGGGAGACAGAGTGGTCAGTAGCTGGGAGACAGAGAGGTCAGTAGCTGGGAGACAGAGAGGTCAGTAGCTGGGAGACAGAGTGGTCAGTAGCTGGGAGACAGAGTGGTCAGTAGCTGGGAGACAGAGTGGTCAGTAGCTGGGAGACAGAGTGGTCAGTAGCTGGGAGACAGAGTGGTCAGTAGCTGGGAGACAGAGTGGTCAGTAGCTGGGAGACAGAGAGGTCAGTAGCTGGGAGACAGAGTGGTCAGTAGCTGGGAGACAGAGTAGCTGGGAGACAGAGAGGTCAGTAGCTGGGAGACAGAGAGGTCAGTAGCTGGGAGACAGAGAGGTCAGTAGCTGGGAGACAGAGTGGTCAGTAGCTGGGAGACAGAGTGGTCAGTAGCTGGGAGACAGAGTAGTCAGTAGCTGGGAGACAGAGAGGTCAGTAGCTGGGAGACAGAGAGGTCAGTAGCTGGGAGACAGAGAGGTCAGTAGCTGGGAGACAGAGTGGTCAGTAGCTGGGAGACAGAGTGGTCAGTAGCTGGGAGACAGAGTGGTCAGTAGCTGGGAGACAGAGTAGCTGGGAGACAGAGAGGTCAGTAGCTGGGAGACAGAGTGGTCAGTAGCTGGGAGACAGAGAGGTCAGTAGTTGGGAGACAGAGAGGTCAGTAGCTGGGAGACAGAGAGGCCAGTAGCTGGGAGACAGAGTGGTCAGTAGCTGGGAGACAGAGTGGTCAGTAGCTGGGAGACAGAGTAGCTGGGAGACAGAGAGGTCAGTAGCTGGGAGACAGAGTGGTCAGTAGCTGGGAGACAGAGGTCAGTAGTTGGGAGACAGAGAGGTCAGTAGCTGGGAGACAGAGAGGTCAGTAGCTGGGAGACAGAGTGGTCAGTAGCTGGGAGACAGAGTGGTCAGTAGCTGGGAGACAGAGAGGTCAGTAGCTGGGAGACAGAGTGGTCAGTAGCTGGGAGACAGAGTGGTCAGTAGCTGGGAGACAGAGAGGTCAGTAGCTGGGAGACAGAGAGGTCAGTAGCTGGGAGACAGAGTGGTCAGTAGCTGGGAGACAGAGAGGTCAGTAGCTGGGAGACAGAGAGGTCAGTAGTTGGGAGACAGAGAGGTCAGTAGCTGGGAGACAGTGAGGTCAGTAGCTGGGAGACAGAGTGGTCAGTAGCTGGGAGACAGAGAGGTCAGTAGCTGGGAGACAGAGAGGTCAGTAGCTGGGAGACAGAGAGGTCAGTAGTTGGGAGACAGAGAGGTCAGTAGCTGGGAGACAGAGAGGTCAGTAGCTGGGAGACAGAGTGGTCAGTAGCTGGGAGACAGAGAGGTCAGTAGCTGGGAGACAGAGTGGTCAGTAGCTGGGAGACAGAGTGGTCTGTAGCTGGGAGACAGAGTGGTCAGTAGCTGGGAGACAGAGAGGTCAGTAGCTGGGAGACAGAGTGGTCAGTAGCTGGGAGACAGAGAGGTCAGTAGCTGGGAGACAGAGTGGTCAGTAGCTGGGAGACAGAGTGGTCAGTAGCTGGGAGACAGAGAGGTCAGTAGCTGGGAGACAGAGTAGCTGGGAGACAGAGAGGTCAGTAGCTGGGAGACAGAGTGGTCAGTAGCTGGGAGACAGAGAGGTCAGTAGCTGGGAGACAGAGTGGTCAGTAGCTGGGAGACAGAGAGGTCAGTAGCTGGGAGACAGAGTAGCTGGGAGACAGAGAGGTCAGTAGCTGGGAGACAGAGAGGTCAGTAGCTGGGAGACAGAGAGGTCAGTAGCTGGGAGACAGAGTAGCTGGGAGACAGAGTGGTCAGTAGCTGGGAGACAGAGTGGTCAGTAGGGAGACAGAGAGGTCAGTAGCTGGGAGACAGAGTGGTCAGTAGCTGGGAGACAGAGAGGTCAGTAGCTGGGAGACAGAGTAGCTGGGAGACAGAGAGGTCAGTAGCTGGGAGACAGAGAGGTCAGTAGCTGGGAGACAGAGAGGTCAGTAGCTGGGAGACAGTGTGGAGTAGCTGGGAGACAGAGAGGTCAGTAGCTGGGAGACAGAGTGGTCAGTAGCTGGGAGACAGAGAGGTCAGTAGCTGGGAGACAGAGAGGTCA
This sequence comes from Oncorhynchus masou masou, assembly GCF_036934945.1. NCBI lineage: Eukaryota > Metazoa > Chordata > Actinopteri > Salmoniformes > Salmonidae > Oncorhynchus > Oncorhynchus masou. The sequence goes on along the minus strand of NC_088220.1, from coordinate 82,654,658 downwards.
GTAGCTGGGAGACAGTGTGGTCAGTAGCTGGGAGACAGAGTGGTCAGTAGCTGGGAGACAGAGTGGTCAGTAGCTGGGAGACAGAGTGGTCAGTAGCTGGGAGACAGAGTGGTCAGTAGCTGGGAGACAGAGAGGTCAGTAGCTGGGAGACAGAGTAGCTGGGAGACAGAGAGGTCAGTAGCTGGGAGACAGAGAGGTCAGTAGCTGGGAGACAGAGTGGTCAGTAGCTGGGAGACAGAGTGGTCAGTAGCTGGGAGACAGAGTGGTCAGTAGCTGGGAGACAGAGAGGTCAGTAGCTGGGAGACAGAGTGGTCAGTAGCTGGGAGACAGAGTGGTCAGTAGCTGGGAGACAGAGAGGTCAGTAGCTGGGAGACAGAGTGGTCAGTAGCTGGGAGACAGAGTAGCTGGGAGACAGAGAGGTCAGTAGCTGGGAGACAGAGAGGTCAGTAGCTGGGAGACAGAGAGGTCAGTAGCTGGGAGACAGAGTGGTCAGTAGCTGGGAGACAGAGTGGTCAGTAGCTGGGAGACAGAGTGGTCAGTAGCTGGGAGACAGAGAGGTCAGTAGCTGGGAGACAGAGTGGTCAGTAGTAGCTGGGAGACAGAGAGGTCAGTAGCTGGGAGACAGAGTGGTCAGTAGCTGGGAGACAGAGTGGTCAGTAGCTGGGAGACAGAGTGGTCAGTAGCTGGGAGACAGAGTAGCTGGGAGACAGAGGTCAGTAGCTGGGAGACAGAGTGGTCAGTAGCTGGGAGACAGAGAGGTCAGTAGTTGGGAGACAGAGAGGTCAGTAGCTGGGAGACAGTGTGGTCAGTAGCTGGGAGACAGAGTGGTCAGTAGCTGGGAGACAGAGTGGTCAGTAGCTGGGAGACAGAGTAGCTGGGAGACAGAGAGGTCAGTAGCTGGGAGACAGAGTGGTCAGTAGCTGGGAGACAGAGAGGTCAGTAGTTGGGAGACAGAGAGGTCAGTAGCTGGGAGACAGAGAGGTCAGTAGCTGGGAGACAGAGTGGTCAGTAGCTGGGAGACAGAGTGGTCAGTAGCTGGGAGACAGAGAGGTCAGTAGCTGGGAGACAGAGTGGTCAGTAGCTGGGAGACAGAGTGGTCAGTAGCTGGGAGACAGAGAGGTCAGTAGCTGGGAGACAGAGAGGTCAGTAGCTGGGAGACAGAGAGGTCAGTAGCTGGGAGACAGAGAGGTCAGTAGCTGGGAGACAGAGAGGTCAGTAGTTGGGAGACAGAGAGGTCAGTAGCTGGGAGACAGAGAGGTCAGTAGCTGGGAGACAGAGTGGTCAGTAGCTGGGAGACAGAGGTCAGTAGCTGGGAGACAGAGAGGTCAGTAGCTGGGAGACAGAGAGGTCAGTAGTTGGGAGACAGAGAGGTCAGTAGCTGGGAGACAGAGAGGTCAGTAGCTGGGAGACAGAGTGGTCAGTAGCTGGGAGACAGAGAGGTCAGTAGCTGGGAGACAGAGTGGTCAGTAGCTGGGAGACAGAGTGGTCTGTAGCTGGGAGACAGAGTGGTCAGTAGCTGGGAGACAGAGAGGTCAGTAGCTGGGAGACAGAGTGGTCAGTAGCTGGGAGACAGTGTGGTCAGTAGCTGGGAGAGCTGGGAGACAGTGGTCAGTAGCTGGGAGACAGAGTGGTCAGTAGCTGGGAGACAGTGAGGTCAGTAGCTGGGAGACAGAGTAGCTGGGAGACAGAGAGGTCAGTAGCTGGGAGACAGAGTGGTCAGTAGCTGGGAGACAGAGAGGTCAGTAGCTGGGAGACAGAGTGGTCAGTAGCTGGGAGACAGAGAGGTCAGTAGCTGGGAGACAGTGTGGAGTAGCTGGGAGACAGTGAGGTCAGTAGCTGGGAGACAGAGTGGTCAGTAGCTGGGAGACAGAGTGGTCAGTAGCTGGGAGACAGAGTAGCTGGGAGACAGAGTGGTCAGTAGCTGGGAGACAGAGAGGTCAGTAGCTGGGAGACAGAGTGGTCAGTAGCTGGGAGACAGAGAGGTCAGTAGCTGGGGGAGACAGAGAGGTCAGTAGCTGGGAGACAGAGTGGTCAGTAGCTGGGAGACAGAGTGGTCAGTAGCTGGGAGACAGAGTGGTCAGTAGCTGGGAGACAGAGTGGTCAGTAGCTGGGAGACAGAGAGGTCAGTAGCTGGGAGACAGAGTAGCTGGGAGACAGAGAGGTCAGTAGCTGGGAGACAGAGAGGTCAGTAGCTGGGAGACAGAGAGGTCAGTAGCTGGGAGACAGAGAGGTCAGTAGCTGGGAGACAGAGTGGTCAGTAGCTGGGAGACAGAGTGGTCAGTAGCTGGGAGACAGAGTGGTCAGTAGCTGGGAGACAGAGAGGTCAGTAGCTGGGAGACAGAGTGGTCAGTAGCTGGGAGACAGTGAGGTCAGTAGCTGGGAGACAGAGTAGCTGGGAGACAGAGAGGTCAGTAGCTGGGAGACAGAGTGGTCAATAGCTGGGAGACAGAGAGGTCAGTAGCTGGGAGACAGAGAGGTCAGTAGCTGGGAGACAGAGTAGCTGGGAGACAGAGAGGTCAGTAGCTGGGAGACAGAGTGGTCAGTAGCTGGGAGACAGAGTGGTCAGTAGCTGGGAGACAGAGTGGTCAGTAGCTGGGAGACAGAGTGGTCAGTAGCTGGGAGACAGTGTGGTCAGTAGCTGGGAGACAGAGTGGTCAGTAGCTGGGTGACAGAGAGGTCAGTAGCTGGGAGACAGAGAGGTCAGTAGTTAGGGAGACAGTGGTCAGTAGCTGGGAGACAGAGTGGTCAGTAGCTGGGAGACAGAGTGGTCAGTAGCTGGGAGACAGAGTAGCTGGGAGACAGTGTGGTCAGTAGCTGGGAGACAGAGTGGTCAGTAGCTGGGAGACAGAGTAGCTGGGAGACAGAGAGGTCAGTAGCTGGGAGACAGTGTGGTCAGGTCAGTAGCTGGGAGACAGAGGTCAGTAGCTGGGAGACAGAGTGGTCAGTAGCTGGGAGACAGTGAGGTCAGTAGCTGGGAGACAGTAGAGAGGTCAGTAGCTGGGAGACAGACAGAGGTCAGTAGCTGGGTGACAGAGTGGTCAGTAGCTGGGAGACAGAGTAGCTGGGAGACAGAGAGGTCAGTAGCTGGGAGACAGAGAGGTCAGTAGCTGGGAGACAGAGAGGTCAGTAGCTGGGTGACAGAGTGGTCAGTAGCTGGGAGACAGAGAGGTCAGTAGCTGGGAGACAGTGAGGTCAGTAGCTGGGAGACAGAGTGGTCAGTAGCTGGGAGACAGTGTGGTCAGGTCAGTAGCTGGGAGACAGAGAGGTCAGTAGCTGGGAGACAGAGACAGGTCAGTAGCTGGGAGACAGAGAGGTCAGTAGCTGGGAGACAGAGTGGTCAGTAGCTGGGAGACAGACAGAGGTCAGTAGCTGGGAGACAGAGTGGTCAGTAGCTGGGAGACAGAGAGGTCAGTAGCTGGGAGACAGAGAGGTCAGTAGCTGGGAGACAGAGAGGTCAGTAGCTGGGTGACAGAGTGGTCAGTAGCTGGGAGACAGAGAGGTCAGTAGCTGGGAGACAGTGAGGTCAGTAGCTGGGAGACAGAGTGGTCAGTAGCTGGGAGACAGAGTGTGGTCAGTAGCTGGGAGACAGAGTGGTCAGTAGCTGGGAGACAGTGTGGTCAGTAGCTGGGAGACAGAGTGGTCAGTAGCTGGGAGACAGAGAGGTCAGTAGCTGGGAGACAGTGTGGTCAGTAGCTGGGAGACAGTGTGGTCAGTAGCTGGGAGACAGAGAGGTCAGTAGCTGGGAGACAGAGTGGTCAGTAGCTGGGAGACAGAGAGGTCAGTAGCTGGGAGACAGAGTGGTCAGTAGCTGGACAGTGGAGAGCAGTGTGGTCAGTAGCTGGGAGACAGTGTGGTCAGTAGCTGGGAGACAGAGTGTGGTCAGTAGCTGGGAGACAGAGTAGCTGGGAGACAGAGAGGTCAGTAGCTGGGAGACAGAGAGGTCAGTAGCTGGGAGACAGTGGTCAGTAGCTGGGAGACAGAGTAGCTGGGAGACAGTGTGGTCAGTAGCTGGGAGACAGAGAGGTCAGTAGCTGGGAGACAGAGAGGTCAGTAGCTGGGAGACAGAGTAGCTGGGAGACAGTGTGGTCAGTAGCTGGGAGACAGAGAGGTCAGTAGCTGGGAGACAGTGAGGTCAGTAGCTGGGAGACAGAGAGGTCAGTAGCTGGGAGACAGTGTGGTCAGTAGCTGGGAGACAGAGAGGTCAGTAGCTGGGAGACAGAGAGGTCAGTAGCTGGGAGACAGAGAGGTCAGTAGCTGGGAGACAGAGTAGCTGGGAGACAGAGAGGTCAGTAGCTGGGAGACAGAGTGGTCAGTAGCTGGGTGACAGAGTGGTCAGTAGCTGGGAGACAGTGAGGTCAGTAGCTGGGAGACAGAGTAGCTGGGAGACAGAGTGGTCAGTAGCTGGGAGACAGAGTGGTCAGTAGCTGGGAGACAGAGAGGTCAGTAGCTGGGAGACAGAGTGGTTAGTAGCGGGGAGACAGAGAGGTCAGTAGCGGGGAGACAGAGAGGTCAGTAGCTGGGAGACAGAGTAGCTGGGAGACAGAGTGGTCAGTAGCTGGGAGACAGAGAGGTCAGTAGCTGGGAGACAGAGGTCAGTAGCTGGGAGACAGAGTGGTCAGTAGCTGGGAGACAGAGAGGTCAGTAGCTGGGAGACAGAGAGGTCAGTAGCTGGGAGACAGAGTGGTCAGTAGCTGGGAGACAGAGTGGTCAGTAGCTGGGAGACAGTGAGGTCAGTAGCTGGGAGACAGAGTGGTCAGTAGCTGGGAGACAGTGTGGTCAGTAGCTGGGAGACAGAGATGTCAGTAGCTGGGAGACAGAGAGGTCAGTAGCTGGGAGACAGAGAGGTCAGTAGTGTGGTCAGTAGCTGGGAGACAGAGTGGTCAGTAGCTGGGAGACAGAGAGGTCAGTAGCTGGGAGACAGTGTGGTCAGTAGCTGGGAGACAGAGTAGCTGGGAGACAGAGTGGTCAGTAGCTGGGAGACAGAGAGGTCAGTAGTTGGGAGACAGAGGTCAGTAGCTGGGAGACAGAGTGGTCAGTAGCTGGGAGACAGAGAGGTCAGTAGCTGGGAGACAGAGGTCAGTAGCTGGGAGACAGAGAGGTCAGTAGCTGGGAGACAGAGAGGTCAGTAGCTGGGAGACAGAGTAGCTGGGAGACAGAGAGGTCAGTAGCTGGGAGACAGAGAGGTCAGTAGCTGGGAGACAGAGGTCAGTAGCTGGGAGACAGAGTAGCTGGGAGACAGAGGTCAGTAGCTGGGAGACAGAGAGGTCAGTAGCTGGGAGACAGTGAGGTCAGTAGCTGGGAGACAGAGTAGCTGGGAGACAGAGAGGTCAGTAGCTGGGAGACAGAGTGGTCAGTAGCTGGGAGACAGAGAGGTCAGTAGCTGGGAGACAGTGTGGTCAGTAGCTGGGAGACAGAGGTCAGTAGCTGGGAGACAGAGTGGTCAGTAGCTGGGAGACAGAGTGGTCAGTAGCTGGGAGACAGAGAGGTCAGTAGCTGGGAGACAGAGAGGTCAGTAGCTGGGAGACAGAGTGGTCAGTAGCTGGGAGACAGAGAGGTCAGTAGCTGGGAGACAGAGTGGTCAGTAGCTGGGAGACAGAGTGGTCAGTAGCTGGGAGACAGAGAGGTCAGTAGCTGGGAGACAGAGTAGCTGGGAGACAGAGAGGTCAGTAGCTGGGAGACAGAGTGGTCAGTAGCTGGGAGACAGACAGAGGTCAGTAGCTGGGAGACAGAGTGGTCAGCTAGCTGGGAGACAGAGAGGTCAGTAGCTGGGAGACAGAGTAGCTGGGAGACAGAGAGGTCAGTAGCTGGGAGACAGAGAGGTCAGTAGCTGGGAGACAGAGAGGTCAGTAGCTGGGAGACAGAGTAGCTGGGAGACAGAGAGGTCAGTAGCTGGGAGACAGAGAGGTCAGTAGCTGGGAGACAGAGAGGTCAGTAGCTGGGAGACAGAGAGGTCAGTAGCTGGGAGACAGTGAGGTCAGTAGCTGGGAGACAGAGTGGTCAGTAGCTGGGAGACAGAGTGGTCAGTAGCTGGGAGACAGAGTGGTCAGTAGCTGGGAGACAGAGTGGTCAGTAGCTGGGAGACAGAGAGGTCAGTAGCTGGGAGACAGAGTAGCTGGGAGACAGAGAGGTCAGTAGCTGGGAGACAGAGAGGTCAGTAGCTGGGAGACAGTGAGGTCAGTAGCTGGGAGACAGAGAGGTCAGTAGCTGGGAGACAGAGTGGTCAGTAGCTGGGAGACAGAGTGGTCAGTAGCTGGGAGACAGAGTGGTCAGTAGCTGGGAGACAGAGAGGTCAGTAGCTGGGAGACAGAGTGGTCAGTAGCTGGGAGACAGAGAGGTCAGTAGCTGGGAGACAGAGTAGCTGGGAGACAGAGAGGTCAGTAGCTGGGAGACAGAGTGGTCAATAGCTGGGAGACAGAGAGGTCAGTAGCTGGGAGACAGAGAGGTCAGTAGCTGGGAGACAGAGTAGCTGGGAGACAGAGAGGTCAGTAGCTGGGAGACAGAGTGGTCAGTAGCTGGGAGACAGAGAGGTCAGTAGCTGGGAGACAGAGTGGTCAGTAGCTGGGAGACAGAGTGGTCAGTAGCTGGGAGACAGAGAGGTCAGTAGCTGGGAGACAGAGTGGTCAGTAGCTGGGTGACAGAGAGGTCAGTAGCTGGGAGACAGAGAGGTCAGTAGTTGGGAGACAGAGAGGTCAGTAGCTGGGAGACAGAGTAGTCAGTAGCTGGGAGACAGAGAGGTCAGTAGCTGGGAGACAGAGTAGTCAGTAGCTGGGAGACAGAGTGGTCAGTAGCTGGGAGACAGAGTAGCTGGGAGACAGAGAGGTCAGTAGCTGGGAGACAGAGAGGTCAGTAGCTGGGAGACAGAGAGGTCAGTAGCTAGGAGACAGAGTGGTCAGTAGCTGGGAGACAGAGAGGTCAGTAGCTGGGAGACAGAGAGGTCAGTAGCTGGGAGACAGAGAGGTCAGTAGCTGGGTGACAGAGTGGTCAGTAGCTGGGAGACAGAGTAGCTGGGAGACAGAGAGGTCAGTAGCTGGGAGACAGAGGTCAGTAGCTGGGAGACAGAGTGTGGTCAGTAGCTGGGTGACAGAGTGGTCAGTAGCTGGGAGACAGAGAGGTCAGTAGCTGGGAGACAGTGAGGTCAGTAGCTGGGAGACAGAGTGGTCAGTAGCTGGGAGACAGTGTGGTCAGTAGCTGGGAGACAGAGAGGTCAGTAGCTGGGAGACAGAGAGGTCAGTAGCTGGGAGACAGAGAGGTCAGTAGCTGGGAGACAGAGTGGTCAGTAGCTGGGAGACAGAGAGGTCAGTAGCTGGGAGACAGAGTGGTCAGTAGCTGGGAGACAGTGAGGTCAGTAGCTGGGAGACAGAGAGGTCAGTAGCTGGGAGACAGAGAGGTCAGTAGCTGGGTGACAGAGTGGTCAGTAGCTGGGAGACAGAGGTCAGTAGCTGGGAGACAGAGAGGTCAGTAGCTGGGAGACAGAGTGGTCAGTAGCTGGGAGACAGAGGTCAGTAGCTGGGAGACAGAGTGGTCAGTAGCTGGGAGACAGAGAGGTCAGTAGCTGGGAGACAGAGTGGTCAGTAGCTGGGAGACAGAGAGGTCAGTAGCTGGGAGACAGAGAGGTCAGTAGCTGGGAGACAGAGAGGTCAGTAGCTGGGAGACAGAGTGGTCAGTAGCTGGGAGACAGAGAGGTCAGTAGCTGGGAGACAGAGTGGTCAGTAGCTGGGTGACAGAGAGGTCAGTAGCTGGGAGACAGAGAGGTCAGTAGCTGGGAGACAGAGTAGCTGGGAGACAGAGAGGTCAGTAGCTGGGAGACAGAGAGGTCAGTAGCTGGGAGACAGAGAGGTCAGTAGCTGGGAGACAGAGTAGCTGGGAGACAGAGAGGTCAGTAGCTGGGAGACAGAGAGGTCAGTAGCTGGGAGACAGAGAGGTCAGTAGCTGGGAGACAGAGTAGCTGGGAGACAGAGAGGTCAATAGCTGGGAGACAGAGAGGTCAGTAGCTGGGAGACAGAGAGTCAGTAGCTGGGAGACAGAGAGGTCAGTAGCTGGGAGACAGCTGGGAGACAGGTCAGTAGCTGGGAGACAGAGAGGTCAGTAGCTGGGAGACAGAGGTCAGTAGCTGGGAGACAGAGAGGTCAGTAGCTGGGAGACAGAGTAGCTGGGAGACAGAGAGGTCAGTAGCTGGGAGACAGAGTGGTCAGTAGCTGGGTGACAGAGAGGTCAGTAGCTGGGAGACAGAGAGGTCAGTAGCTGGGAGACAGAGTAGCTGGGAGACAGAGTGGTCAGTAGCTGGGAGACAGAGTGGTCAGTAGCTGGGAGACAGAGAGGTCAGTAGCTGGGAGACAGAGTGGTTAGTAGCTGGGAGACAGAGAGGTCAGTAGCTGGGAGACAGAGAGGTCAGTAGCTGGGAGACAGAGTAGCTGGGAGACAGAGGTCAGTAGCTGGGAGACAGTGTGGTCAGTAGCTGGGAGAGGTCAGTAGCTGGGAGACAGAGAGGTCAGTAGCTGGGAGACAGAGTGGTCAGTAGCTGGGAGACAGAGTGGTCAGTAGCTGGGAGACAGAGAGGTCAGTAGCTGGGAGACAGAGTGGTCAGTAGCTGGGAGACAGAGTGGTCAGTAGCTGGGAGACAGAGAGGTCAGTAGCTGGGAGACAGAGTGGTCAGTAGCTGGGAGACAGAGAGGTCAGTAGCTGGGAGACAGAGATGTCAGTAGCTGGGAGACAGAGAGGTCAGTAGCTGGGAGACAGAGAGGTCAGTAGCTGGGAGACAGAGTGGTCAGTAGCTGGGAGACAGAGAGGTCAGTAGCTGGGAGACAGAGAGGTCAGTAGCTGGGAGACAGAGTAGCTGGGAGACAGAGTGGTCAGTAGCTGGGAGACAGAGAGGTCAGTAGTTGGGAGACAGAGAGGTCAGTAGCTGGGAGACAGAGTGGTCAGTAGCTGGGAGACAGAGAGGTCAGTAGCTGGGAGACAGAGAGGTCAGTAGCTGGGAGACAGAGAGGTCAGTAGCTGGGAGACAGAGAGGTCAGTAGCTGGGAGACAGAGTAGCTGGGAGACAGAGAGGTCAGTAGCTGGGAGACAGAGAGGTCAGTAGCTGGGAGACAGAGAGGTCAGTAGCTGGGAGACAGAGTAGCTGGGAGACAGAGAGGTCAGTAGCTGGGAGACAGAGAGGTCAGTAGCTGGGAGACAGAGAGGTCAGTAGCTGGGAGACAGAGAGGTCAGTAGGTGGGAGACAGAGAGGTCAGTAGCTGGGAGACAGAGAGGTCAGTAGCTGGGAGACAGAGAGGTCAGTAGCTGGGAGACAGAGAGGTCAGTAGCTGGGAGACAGAGATGTTCATGGTGACAGAATCCTCCACAACAATATCCGAGGCCGTCCAGTCACTGTCTCAGTTTACCTGTCAATCCGTGTCCACCTGAGCACACACACACACACACACACACACACACACACACACACACACACACACACACACACACACACACACACACACACACACACACACACACATACTACCCAGCCCGGAGGATAGTGATAATAGTGGTAGGATGTCTCTCCCAGATTTCAGTGTGGATTAGTTTAGTTTGTTTTAGATGATGATGATGATGATGATGATGATGATGGTGGTGGTGGTGGTGGTGGTGGTGATGATGATGATGATGATATTGTCTGTGTTGTTTTATGACAGAATATCTCCCAGATTCAGATCTGTCCCAGGTGTCCACCTCTGCGGGGGGCGGAGCTGAAACAGAGGGGCGTGTCAGGAGGCGGGGCTCCCTCCGGTGGGTATATTCTGTATATTCGTTTCCATGGGGACCAGACACTCATTAGCTGCAGCTCGTTAGAGATGGTGCCTCGTTAGCATTCTTCCTGCTGAATCATTAAAACAACAAACACACACAGGCATACACTCTGCCCCTCCCTGCCCCAGCCATTAGTTACTGTGCACATTTGCGCGTGTGTGTGTGTGTGTGTGTGTGTGTGTGTGTGTGTGTGTGTGTGTGTGTGTGTGTGTGTGTGTGTGTGTGTGTGTGTGTGTGTGTGTGTGCGTGCATGTGTGTCTGTTTGTGCGAGTGCTTGCATGTGTGTGTGTGTGTGCGTGCTTGCGTGTGTGTCTATTTGTGCGAGTGCGTGCTTGCGTGCGTGCGTGTGTGTGTGTATATGTGTGTGTGTGTGTGTATTCATGGGCCTGTGAGCAGCATGTTTATGGACAAGATCAAAACATAGGTCACGGTGTACATTCCTTCTCTTAAAGCCATATTCTGCTGTCTGACCACTGAGTCATCAACCCGGATAGCTTAGTTTATACAGAATAGCATTAACCATGTGTGTGTGTGTGTGTGTGTGGTGCTTTTTCTTTGAGTGTGTTTTTTGTTTGTTGTCCGTTTAGTGTTTGTGTGATGGAAATGCTGTGGTTGGTTGTCTCTGTGTGTCAGGAAGAGGGTTTAGCATGTGGATAAGTTCATCTCTTCTCCCTCCTAGATGAAGTGTGTAATCTCTGTGTGTCAGGAAGAGGGTTTAGCATGTGGATAAGTTCATCTCTTCTCCCTCCTAGATGAAGTGTGTAATCTCTGTGTGTCAGGAAGAGGGTTTAGCATGTGGATAAGTTCATCTCTTCTCCCTCCTAGATGAAGTGTGTAATCTCTGTGTCAGGAAGAGGGTTTAGCATGTGGATAAGTTCATCTCTTCTCCCTCCTAGATGAAGTGTGTAATCTCTGTGTCAGGAAGAGGGTTTAGCATGTGGATAAGTTCATCTCTTCTCCCTCCTAGATGAAGTGTGTAATCTCTGTGTCAGGAAGAGGGTTTAGCATGTGGATAAGTTCATCTCTTCTCCCTCCTAGATGAAGTGTGTAATCTCTGTGTCAGGAAGAGGGTTTAGCATGTGGATGAGTTCATCTCTTCTCCCTCCTAGATGAAGTGTGTAATCTCTGTGTCAGGAAGAGGGTTTAGCATGTGGATGAGTTCATCTCTTCTCCCTCCTAGATGAAGTGTGTAATCTCTGTGTCAGGAAGAGGGTTTAGCATGTGGATGAGTTCATCTCTTCTCCCTCCTAGATGAAGTGTGTAATCTCTGTGTCAGGAAGAGGGTTTAGCATGTGGATGAGTTCATCTCTTCTCCCTCCTAGATGAAGTGTGTAATCTCTGTGTCAGGAAGAGGGTTTAGCATGTGGATGAGTTCATCTCTTCTCCCTCCTAGATGAAGTGTGTAATCTCTGTGTCAGGAAGAGGGTTTAGCATGTGGATGAGTTCATCTCTTCTCCCTCCTAGATGAAGTGTGTAATCTCTGTGTCAGGAAGAGGGTTTAGCATGTGGATGAGTTCATCTCTTCTCCCTCCTAGATGAAGTGTGTAATCTCTGTGTCAGGAAGAGGGTTTAGCATGTGGATGAGTTCATCTCTTCTCCCTCCTAGATGAAGTGTGTAATCTCTGTGTCAGGAAGAGGGTTTAGCATGTGGATGAGTTCATCTCTTCTCCCTCCTAGATGAAGTGTGTAATCTCTGTGTCAGGAAGAGGGTTTAGCATGTGGATGAGTTCATCTCTTCTCCCTCCTAGATGAAGTGTGTAATCTCTGTGTCAGGAAGAGGGTTTAGCATGTGGATGAGTTCATCTCTCCTCCCTCCTAGATGAAGTGTGTAATCTCTGTGTCAGGAAGAGGGTTTAGCATGTGGATGAGTTCATCTCTTCTCCCTCCTAGATGAAGTGTGTAATCTCTGTGTCAGGAAGAGGGTTTAGCATGTGGATGAGTTCATCTCTTCTCCCTCCTAGATGAAGTGTGTAATCTCTGTGTCAGGAAGAGGGTTTAGCATGTGGATAAGTTCATCTCTTCTCCCTCCTAGATGAAGTGTGTAATCTCTGTGTCAGGAAGAGGGTTTAGCATGTGGATAAGTTCATCTCTTCTCCCTCCTAGATGAAGTGTGTAATCTCTGTGTCAGGAAGAGGGTTTAGCATGTGGATGAGTTCATCTCTTCTCCCTCCTAGATGAAGTGTGTAATCTCTGTGTCAGGAAGAGGGTTTAGCATGTGGATGAGTTCATCTCTTCTCCCTCCTAGATGAAGTGTGTAATCTCTGTGTGTCAGGAAGAGGGTTTAGCATGTGGATAAGTTCATCTCTTCTCCCTCCTAGATGAAGTGTGTAATCTTTTGTCCTCTCTGTCCCTCGTTCCGTTGGTCACATCAGCGTTCAGTATGGACAGCCTCTCCTCTCCACTATTGTGTGTGTGTGTGTGTGTGTGTGTGTGTGTCTCTAATATGGTCATACATTTGGCAGGAAGTTAGGAAGTGCAGCTCAGTGTCCACCTCATTTAGTGGGCAGTGTGCACATAGCCTGTCTTCTCTTGAGAGCCAGGTCTGCCTACGACTGCCTCTCTCAATAGCAAGGCTATGCTCACTGAGTCTGTACGTAGTCAAAGCTTTCCTTCATATTGGGTCAGTCACAGTGGTCAGGTATTCTGGGAATCGCTTCCTTTTAGGTGGTTGTAGAATTTAACAGCTCTTTTCTGGATTTTGATAATTCGCGGGTATTGGCCTAATTCTGCTCTGCATGCATTATTTGGTGTTTTACATTGTTCTGCAGTGGTGTTTGTCTCATTTTGTGAAATCTTGGTTGGTGAGCGGACCCCGGACCTCACAAACATAAAGGGCAATGTGGCGCTGATGTTTAGGCCGAGGTATATATCGTTTTTCTGTGTGCTCTGGGGAAACGGTGTCTAGATTAAATTATTATTTCTGGTCCTGGCAATTGGACTTTTTTGGAACACTGTGTTTTGTGTTACTGAGATTTACTGTCAGGGCCCAGGTCTGGCAGAATCTGTGCAGAAGATCTAGGTGCTGCTGTAGGCCCTCCTTGGTTGGGGACAGAAGCACCAGATCATCAGCAAACAGTAGACATTTGAGGCCGGGTGCAGCAGAATGTTCTAGTGCCCTCACCGATTCGTTGATATAAAGTACCAGTCAGAAGCTTTCCCACACCTACTCATTCCAGGGTTAATAATAGTGTAGACATTAAAACTATGAAATAACACATATGCAATCATTCTAGTAACCCAAAAAGTGTTCAACAAATCAAAATATATTTCATATTTTATAGTCTTCAAAGTAGCCACAATTTGCCTTGATGACGATGACAGCTTTGCACACTCTTGGTATTCTCTCAACCAGCTTCATGAGGTAAACCTGGAATGCATTTCAACTGACAGCTGTTCCTTATTAAAAGTTAATTTGTGGAATTTCTTTCCTTCGTAATGTGCTTGAGCCAATCAATTGTGTTGTGACAAGGTAGGCGGGTATACAGAAGGTAGCCCTGTTTGGTAAAAGACCAAGTACATATTATGGCAAGAACAGCTCAAATAAGCAAAGAGAAATGACAGTCCATCATTACTTTAAGACATGAAGATCAGTCAACATGGAACATTTCAAGAACTTTGGAAGTTTCTTCAAATGCAGTCGCAAAAACCATCAAGCGCTACGATGAAACTGTCTCTCATGAGGACCGCCACAGGAATGGAAGACCCAGAGTTACCTCAGCTGCAGAGGATGAGTTCATTAGAGTTACCAGCCTCAGAAATTGCAACCCAAATAAATGCTTCACAGAGTTCAAGTAACAGACACATCTCAACATCAACTGTTCAGAGGAGACTGCATGAATCAGACCTTCATGGTTGAATTGCTGCAAAGAAACCACTAAAGGACACCAATAAGAAAGAGACTTGCTTGGGCCAAGAAACATGAGAAATGGACATTAGACCGGTGGAAATCTGTCCTTTGGTCTGATGAGTCCAAATTTGAGGATTTTGGTTCCGACCGCCGTGTCTCTGTGAGCCGCAGAGTAGGTGAACGGATGATCTCTGCATGTGTGGTTCCCACCGTGAAGCATGGGGGGGAGGTGTGATGGTGTGGGGGTGCTTTGCTGGTGACTCTGTCTGTGATTTATTAAGAATTCAAGGCCCACTTCACCAGCATGGCTACCACAGCATTCTGCAGCGATACGCCATCCCATCTGGTTTGCACTAATTTGGACTTTCATTTGTTTTTCAACAAGACAATGACCCAACACACCCACAGGCTGTGTAAGGACTATTTGACCAAGAAGGAGAGTGATGGAGTGCTGCATCAGATGACTGGCCTCCACAATCACACAACCTCAACCCAGTTGAGATGGTTTGGGATGAGTCGGACCGCAGAGTGAAGAAAAAGCAGCCAACAAGTGCTCAGAATATGTGGGAACTCCTTCAAGACTGTTGGAAAAGCATTCCAGGTGAAGCTGGTTGAGAGAATGCCGAGAGTGTGCAAAGCTGTCATCATTACACACACACTTCAAAGTATGTGAATATCACACTAACGTATGTGAACATGAAGGAGCTTAGAGCAATTTATATACAGTGGGGAGAACATGTATTTGACACACTGCCGATTTTGCAGGTTTTCCTACTTACAAAGCATGTAGAGGTCTGTAATTTTTTTGAATCATAGGTACACTTCAACTGTGAGGGACGGAATCTAAAACAAAAATCCAGAAAATTACATTGTATGATTTTTAAGTAATTAATTTGCATTTTATTGCATGACATAGGTATTTGATACATCAGAAAAGCAGAACTTGGTATTTGGTACAGAAACCTTTGTTTGCAATTATAGAGACCATACGTTTCCTGTAGTTCTTGACCAGGTTTGCACACACTGCAGCAGGGATTTTGGCCCACTCCTCCATACAGACCTTCTCCAGATCCTTCAGGTTTCGGGGCTGTCGCTGGGCAATACGGACTTTCAGCTCCCTCCAAAGATTTTCTATTGGGTTCAGGTCTGGAGACTGGCTAGGCCACTCCAGGACCTTGAGATGCTTCTTACGGAGCCACTCCTTAGTTGCCCTGGCTGTGTGTTTCGGGTCGTTGCTGGAAGACCCAGCCACGACCCATCTTCAATGCTCTTACTGAGGGAAGGAGGTTGTTGGCCAAGATCTCGCGATACATGGCCCCATCCATCCTCCCCTCAATACGGTGCAGTCGTCCTGTCCCCTTTGCAAAAAAGCATCCCCAAAGAATGATGTTTCCACCTCCATGCTTCACGGTTGGGATGGTGTTCTTGGGGTTGTACTCATCCTTCTTCTTCCTCCAAACACGGCGAGTGGAGTTTAGACCATAAAGCTCTATTTTTGTCCCATCAGACCACATGACCTGCTCCCATTCCTCCTCTGGATCATCCAGATGGTCATTGGCAAACTTCAGATGGGCCTGGACATGCGCTGGCTTGAGCAGGGGGACCTTTTGTGCGCTGCAGGATTTTAATCCATGACGGCGTAGTGTGTTGCTAATGGTTTTCTTTGAGTCTGTGGTCCCAGCTCTCTTCAGGTCATTGACCAGGTCCTGCCGTGTAGTTCTGGGCTGATCCCTCACCTTCCTCGTGATTATTGATGCCCCACGAGGTGAGATCTTGCATGGAGCCCCAGACCGAGGGTGATTGACCGTCATCTTGAACTTCTTCCATTCTCTAATAATTGCGCCAACAGTTGTTGCCTTCTCACCAAGCTGCTTGTCTATTGTCCTGTAGCCCATCCCAGCCTTGTGCAGGTCTACAATTTTATCCCTGATGTCCTTACACAGCTCTCTGTCCTTGGCCATTGTGGAGATGTTGGAGTCTGTTTGATTGAGTGTGTGGACAGGTGTCTTTTGTATAGGTAACGACTTCAAACATGTTAATACAGGTAATGAGTGAAGAACAGGAGGGCTTCTTACATTTACATTTACATTTAAGTCATTTAGCAGACGCTCTTATCCAGAGCGACTTACAAATTGGATTGCCATGACATCAGTCAAAACACCTTAAAGAAAAACTAACAGGTCTGTGAGAGCCAGAATTCTTAATGGTTGGTAAGTGATCAAATACTTATGTCATACAATAAAATGCAAATGAATTACTTAAAAATCAGACAATGTGATTTTCTGGATTTTTGTTTTAGATTCCGCCTCTCACGGTTGAAGTGTACCTATGATACAAATTACAGACCTCTACTGCTTTGTAAGTAGGAAAACCTACAAAATCGTCAGTGTATCAAATACTTGTTCTCCCCACTGTATATACAGTATGTATGAATATTGTGGAACCGGGACCAAGCTTATGTTTCATTCATGGCAAGACGGCTGTGGTGTGCACCGAAGCAGGCCACCGAGGCAAACCACCGAGGCAGGCCACCAACACAGGCCACCGAGGCCATTTCAACAGCTTCCAGGAAGTCCTCCTCAACCCGTTTGTTCCCCTTTGATCTGTCCGCTCACTCTGATTGGTGCTTTTGATGTTACACTCTCTCCGATTGGTTATCTTTGATGTTCCACCCTCTCTGATTGGTATCTTTGATATTGCAGACTCGGAGCCAGCGAGTGTCATTCAGATGAGGAGGAGGAGACTCTGAGAGACAAGCAGAGTGTCCTGTCACTTCCCTGACCCATCACACTCTCAACATGGTAGCACTCAGGAGACACTCTCAACATGGTAACACTCAGGAGACACTCTCAACATGGTAGCACTCAGGAGACACTCTCAACATGGTAACACTCAGGAGACACTCTCAACATGGTAACACTCAGGAGACACTCTCAGCATGGTAACACTCAGGAGACACTCTCAACATGGTAACACTCAGGAGACACTCTCAGCATGGTAACACTCAGGAGACACTATCAACATGGTAGCACTCAGGAGACACTCTCAACATGGTAGCACTCAGGAGACACTATCAACATGGTAACACTCAGGAGACACTCTCAACATGGTAACACTCAGGAGACACTATCAGCATGGTAACACTCAGGAGACACTCTCAGCATGGTAACACTCAGGAGACACGCTCAGCATGGTAACACTCAGGAGACACTATCAGCATGGTAACACTCAGGAGACACTCTCAACATGGTAACACTCAGGAGACACGCTCAGCATGGTAACACTCAGGAGACACTATCAGCATGGTAACACTCAGGAGACACTCTCAGCATGGTAGCACTCAGGAGACACTATCAACATGGTAAAACACACACCCAGGTCTACACTGCCTCTGGTACTGGTACTGGTACTGGTTGAGCTGAACCCTCACCATGCAGGTCTACACTGCCTCTGGTACTGGTACTGGTACTGGTTGAGCTGAACCCTCACCATGCAGGTCTACACTGCCTCTGGTACTGGTACTGGTACTGGTTGAGCTGAACCCTCACCATGCAGGTCTACACTGCCTCTGGTACTGGTACTGGTACTGGTACTGGTACTGGTACTGGTTGAGCTGAACCCTCACCATGCAGGTCTACACTGCCTCTGGTACTGGTACTGGTACTGGTTGAGCTGAACCCTCACCATGCAGGTCTACACTGTGTTGCTGTGATGCTGTGATACTGTCATGCTCTGATACTGTGATGCTCTGATACTGTGATGCTGTCATGCTCTGATACTGTGATGCTGTCATGCTCTGATACTGTGATGCTCTGATACTGTGATGCTGTCATGCTCTGATACTGTGATGCTGTCATGCTCTGATACTGTGATGCTGTCATGCTGTGATACTGTCATGCTCTGATACTGTGATGCTGTCATGCTGTGATATAACATGTTTCATTTGCCAGGTTCATTTCATAGGCCGTTTCATTTGATCCTTGTGTTCAGAAAGGTTGAATATTTGGTAATGTGCAGTGCTGTGGTATTGTAATAAAAGTAGATTATTGGTTGATTGTAGGATCTATTCATTACATCTATGGAGGTCTATCCTGTGCCCACTTCTGACCCAACACACAAAACACACCACAGCAGCGGTTCTACACAACGCAAAACAACAGTCTGAGTTTCGTTCCCCCAGGCAGCCAGGCCAAACACAGCAGAGCATGTTCACCATACCAAAGCCCAGCCAGATAGAGAGTAATTGGGATCAGGGGGGCACCAGACAGGTGGAGAACAGAGGGGAGAGAGGGAAGGATGTAAAGGAATGGGGGAGAGGAAGGAGAAGAGTAGGGCAGAGTAATGGAAGGAGAAAGTCAAACTGGGAGAGAGGAACCTCTACTCTCTGTCCATCTACCTCTCTCTCTACCTCTCTACTCTCTGTCCCCCCCTCTCTCTACTCTCTGTCCCTCTACCTCTCTACTCTCTGTCCCCCTCTCTATCTACTCTCTCTCCCTCTATCTCTCTCTCTCTCTACTCTCTGTCCCTCTACCTCTCAACTCAATTCAATTCAAGGGTTTATTGGCATGGGAAACATGTGCTAACATTGCCAAATCAAGTGAGGTAGATGATATATAAAGTGAAATAAACAATAAAAATGAACAGTAAACATTACACATACAGAAGTTTCAAAACAATAAAGACATTACAAATGTCATATTATATATATACAGTGTTTTAACAATGTCCAAATGGTGAAAGGACACAAGATAAAATAAATAAGCTTAAATATGGGTTGTATTTACAATGGTGTTTGTTCTTCAATGGTTGCCCTTTTCTCGTGGCAACAGGTCACAAATCTTGCTGCTGTGATGGCACACTGTGGAATTTCACCCAGTAGATATGAGTTTATCAAAATTGGATTTGTTTTCGAATTCTTTGTGGATCTGTGTAATCTTGTTGAAATATGTCTCTAATATGGTCATACATTGGGCAGGAGGTTAGGAAGTGTAGCTCAGTTTCCACCTAATTTTGTGGGCAGTGAGCACATAGCCTGTCTTCTCTTGAGAGCCATGTCTGCCTATGGCGGCCTTTCTCAATAGCAAGGCTATGCTCACTGAGTCTGTACATAGTCAAAGCTTTCCTTAATTTTGGGTCAGTCACAGTGGTCAGGTATTCCGCCGCTGTGTACTCTCTGTGTAGGGCCAAATAGCATTCTAGTTTGCTCTGTTTTTTTGTTAATTCTTTCCAATGTGTCAAGTAATTATCTTTTTGTTTTCTCGTGATTTGGTTGGGTTCTAATTGTGCTGCTGTCCTGGTGCTCTGTAGGGTGTGTTTGTGTTTGTGAACAGAGCTCCAGGACCAGCTTGCTTAAGGGACTCTTCTCCAGGTTCATCTCTCTGTAGGTGATGGCTTTGTTATGGAAGGTTTGGGAATCGCTTCCTTTTAGGTGGTTATAGAATTTAACGTCTCTTTTCTGGATTTTGATAATTAGTGGGTATCGGCCTAATTCTGCTCTGCATGTATTATTTGGTGTTCTACGTTGTACACGGAGGATATTTTTGCAGAATTCTGCGTGCAGATTCTCAATTTGGTGTATGTCCCATTTTGTGAAGTCTTGGTTGGTGAGCGGACCCCAGACCTCACAACCATAAAGGGCAATGGGCTCTATGACTGATTCAAGTATTTTTAGCCAAATCCTAATTGGTATGTTGAAATTTATGTTCCTTTTGATGGCATAGAATGCCCTTCTTGCCTTGTCTCTCAGATCGTTCACAGCTTTGTGGAAGTTACCTGTGGCGCTGATGTTTAGGCCAAGGTATGTATAGTTTTTTGTGTGCTCTAGTGAAGAGATGGAATTTATATTTGTGGTCCTGGTGACTGGACCTTTTTTGGAACACCATTATTTTGGTCTTACTGAGATTTACTGTCAGGGCCCAGGTCTGACAGAATCTGTGCATAAGATCTAGGTGCTGCTGTAGGCCCTCCTTGGTTGGGGACAGAAGCACCTGATCATCAGCAAACAGCAGACATTTGACTGATTCTAGTAGGGTGAGGCCAGGTGCTGCAGACTTTTCTAGTGCCTGCGGCAATTTGTTGATATATATGTTGAAGAGGGTGGGGCTTAAGCTGCATCCCTGTCTCACCCCACCACCCTGTGTGAAGAAATGTGTTTATTTTTTGCCAATTTTAACCGCACACTTGTTGTTTGTGTACATGGATTTTATAATGTCGTATGTTTTACCCCCAACACCACTTTCAATCAGTTTGTATAGCAGACCCTCATGCCAAATTGAGTCGAAGGCTTTTTTGAAATCAACAAAGCATGAGAAGACTTTGCCTTTGTTTTGGTTTGTTTGGTTGTCAATTAAAGTGTGCAGGGTGAATACATGGTCTGTTGTACGGTAATTTGGTAAAAAGCCAATTTGACATTTGCTCAGTACATTGTTTTCATTGAGGAAATGTACGAGTCTGCTGTTAATGATAATGCAGAGGATTTTCCCAAGGTTACTGTTGACGCATATTCCACGGTAGTTATTGGGGTCAAATTTGTCTCCACTTTTGTGGATTGGGGTGATCAGTCCTTGGTTCCAAATATTGGGGAAGATGCCAGAGCTAAGGATGATGTTAAAAAGAGTTTTAGTATAGCCAATTGGAATTTGTTGTCTGTATATTTGATCATTTCATTGAGGATACCATCAACACCCAGGCCTTTTTGGGTTGGAGGGTTTTTATTTTGTCCTGTAACTCATTCAATGTAATTGGAGAATCCAGTGGGTTCTGGTAGTCTTTAATATTTGATTCTAAGATCTGTATTTGATCATGTATATGTTTTTGCTCTTTATTCTTTGTTATAGAGCCAAAAAGATTGGAGAAGTGGTTTACCCATACATCTCCATCTACATCTACATCTCTACTCTCTGTCCCTCTACCTCTCTACTATCTGTCCCTCTATCTCTCTCTCTACTCTCTGTCCCTCTATCTCTCTCTCTCTCTCTACTCTCTGTCCCTATACCCCTCTCTCTCTCTCTCTCTCTACCCCTCTCCCTCTACTCTCTGTCCCTCTACCTTTCTCTCTCTACCCCTGTCCCTCCCTCCCTCTCTCTCTCTCCACCCCTCCCTACTCCATACTCTCTCTCTCCCTACCTCTTTCCTTCCCTCTCCATCCCTCCCAACACATACACACATAGCCCTGGTGGCCTAGCGGAGCCACTGAGAACCTCTGACAAATCAATACATCACTGGCATTCATTCAGTCTGGGCTCAAAATGTTTAATGAGAACCCTTACCCCCTTCTCTCCTGTGTGCATCGGCGCGGTCCGAGTTAATGGTTAATGCTGCGGAGGTCTCCATGTGCAGCGGCAGGGGGGAGTGGGTTAGTAAGACTCACCTGTCCAGCTGGCCCATTAGGACAGGTAAAGCATATTGTAAATGCCTGGCCTTGGAAAAGGAGAGACATCCGTCATGAAAGGGTGTGTGTGTGTGTGTTAAGAACCGCTTCACTCTAGTGTGTGTGTGTGTGTCTGTGTTGGTCAGCTGGTTGTCAGCTGGTTGTTTATTCGGTTAAGTTGCACCTGGACTGGATGTTGCAGGAATTAAATTCCTATATGTTTTAATACCCAATTAAAATCCAACACTCTGTCAATTCATAAGAATTTGTAAGACTCTTATTTGCATGAAATGGACAGAGACCAGTCTCAAAATCGACCATCAGCGTTTATTCTCGAGAGTACTGAACATGATACAGTTTACCACAGGTTATAAACTGAAAATGACGTCATTAGTTTTCGAACTGTCCCGTCTCTTCTTGACACTGGTACAAAGGCTGTATAGTTCTCAAGCCTTCCCACATCGTCTCTCCTAATATTAGATCATTTACGACCGAGCCAAGGTCTGCCTGTGTAGATAAGCATTCCTGCCAGTCTGGCGATAATGTCATTCATTTATACCAAGGAACAGACAGTCATTGTTCTAACTCTTGACCACATTCACACACATTATATTCAGTACTGGGATCAAGAAAGAAAATTCATACATATACAGTAGCATAATAGTATTCTGATTAGTACATCATATACAGTAACATAATAGTATTCTGATTAGTACATATACAGTAACATAGTATTCTGATTAGTACATCCTGATTGAAATGTATACATAATTAGTCATCATTGATAAGAATTCCCTTAACACTGGATCTACATGGAGATGGAGATCAAAATCAAATGTATTTATTTAGCCCTTCGTACATCAGCTGATATCTCAAAGTGCTGTACAGAAACCCAGCCTAAAACCCCAAACAGCAAGCAATGCAGGTGTAGAAGCACGGTGGCTAGGAAAAACTCCCTAGAAAGGCCAAAACCTAGGAAGAAACCTAGAGAGGAACCAGGCTATGTGGGGTGGCCAGTCCTCTTCTGGCTGTGCCGGGTAGAGATTATAACAGAACATGGCCAAGATGTTCAAATGTTCATAAATGACCAGCATGGTCCAATAATAATAAGGCAGAACAGTTTAAACTGGAGCAGCAGCACGGCCAGGTAGACTGGGGACAGCAAGGAGTCATCATGGCAGGTAGTCCTGAGGCATGGTCCTAGGGCTCAGGTCCTCCGAGAGAGAGAAAGAAAGAGAGAATTAGAGAGAGCACACGTAAATTCACACAGGACACCGGATAAGACAGGAGAAGTACTCCAGATATAACAAACTGACCCTCGCCCCCCGACACATAAACTACTGCAGCATAAATACTGGAGGCTGAGACAGGAGGGGTCAGGAGACACTGTGGCCCCATCCGAGGACACCCCGGACAGGGCCAAACAGGAAGGATATAACCCCACCCACTTTGCCAAAGCACAGCCCCACACCACTAGAGGGATATCTTCAACCTCCAACTTACCATCCTGAGACAGGGCTGAGTATGGCCCACAAAGATCTCCGCCACGGCACAACCCAACTGGGAGGGAGGAGAAGAGCAGAGGAGAGAGGGATGAGAAGGGGAGAAAGAGAGAGAGGGATGAGAAGGGGAGAAAGAGAGAGAGGGGGATGAGAAGGGGAGAGAGATAGGGATGAGAAGGGGTTAGAGGGATGAGAAGGGGAGGAAGAGAGAGAGAGGGATGAGAAGGGGAAAAAAAGAGAGAGAGAGGGATGAGAAAGGGAAAATAGAGAGGGATGAGAAGGAGAGAAAGAGAGAGGGATG
Organism: Oncorhynchus masou masou; assembly: GCF_036934945.1. Classification (NCBI taxonomy): domain Eukaryota; kingdom Metazoa; phylum Chordata; class Actinopteri; order Salmoniformes; family Salmonidae; genus Oncorhynchus; species Oncorhynchus masou. Next base: position 82,631,853 of record NC_088220.1, on the reverse strand, counting down.
AGAAGGGGAGAAAGAGAGAGGGGGATGTGAAGGGGAGAAAGAAGGAGAGGGATGACAATGAGAGAAAGAGAGAGAGGGATGAGAAGGGGGAGAAGAGAGAGGAATGAGAAGGGGGAAAGAGAGAGGGATGAGAAGGGGAGAAAGAGAGAGAGGGATGAGAAGGGGAGAGGGAAGAATAGAGGAGGGGAGAGGGAAGAGGAGGGGAGAGGGAAGAATAGAGGAGGGGAGAGGGAAGAGGAGGGGAGAGGGAAGAATAGAGGAGGGGAGAGGGAAGAATAGAGGAGGGGAGAGGGAAGAATAGAGGAGGGGAGAGGGAAGAGGAGGGGAGAGGGAAGAATAGAGGAGGGGAGAGGGAAGAGGAGGGGAGAGGGAAGAATAGAGGAGGGGAGAGGGAAGAATAGAGGAGGGGAGAGGGAAGAGGAGGGGAGAGGGAAGAATAGAGGAGGGGAGAGGGAAGAGGAGGGGAGAGGGAAGAATAGAGGAGGAGAGAAGGAAGAGGAGAGGATGGGAGGAGAGGTAGAGGAGGGATGTGGAAGAGAGGATAAGAGGGGAGGAGAGGTAGAGGAAGAGTGAGGGAGAGGTAGAGGAGGAGAGAGGTAGAGGAGTGAGGTAGAGGAGGAGTGAGGTAGAGGAGGAGAGAGGTAGAAGAGGAGAGAGGTAGAGGAGGAGTGAGGCAGAGGAGAGCGGTGGAGAGGAGGGGAGAGGGAGAGGGGAGGAGTCTTCAATAACACCAGTCCAGCAGACACTAATGACGAACACAGGAATATCAGCACATCTGTTTTTCTTATTCTCTCCTGTCTTCTGGCCTTAATGAGAAGCACCTGTTAGCAGTCCTCGTTAAGCAGCTACCGTTCAGGCCCCATTAGACCTACATCTCTCTACTGTTCATCTCTCCTTCCTCTGTGTATGAAGCTGTATGTGTTGTGTATTCAAATGTGTGTGTGTGTGTGTGTCTTCCTCTCCTCTGTGCATTAGTCTGGTTGTCAGACAATGTTCTTCATTAGCTGGTCTGGTGATGATGATGATGATGAATGCTGCTTCAGATACAGAACACAACACTATGAGACTCTCATGAACCAACACAGCCAGAAACACCTGGTGTTAGATAATAATCACATTCTCTGTCTCTGTTTCTCTCTGTCACAAACTCACTATCTCTCCCTCTCCAACTCCCTAACTTATCGCCCCCTCTCTGAGACTCACTATCTCTCCCTCTCCTACTCCCTAACTTATCCCCCCCCTCTCTGAGACTCACTATCTCTCCCTCTCCAACTCCCTAACTCATCCCCCCCTCTCTGAGACTCACTATCTCTCCCTCTCCAACTCCCTACCTTATCCCCCTCTCTGAGACTCACTATCTCTCCATCTCCTACTCCCGAATTTACCCCCCCCCCCTCTGAGACTCACTATCTCTCCCTCTCCTACTCCCTAATTTACCCCCCCCTCTCTGAGACTCACTATCTCTCCCTCTTCTACTCCCTAATTTACCCCCCCCCCCCACTCTGAGACTCACTATTTTTCCCTCTCCTACTCCCAAATTTACCCCCCCTCTGAGACTCACTGTCTCTCCCTCTCCTACTCCCTAATTTACCCCCCCTCTCTGAGACTCACTATCTCTCCCTCTCCTACTCCCTAACTTACCCCCCCTCTCTGAGACTCACTATCTCTCCCTCTCCTACTCCCTAATTTACCCCCCCTCTCTGAGACTCACTATCTCTCCCTCTCCTACTCCCCTAATTTACCCCCCTCTCTGAGACTCACTATCTCTCCCTCTCCTACTCCCTAACTTACCCCCCCTCTCTGAGACTCACTATCTCTCCCTCTCCTATTCCCTAATTTACCCCCCCCCTCTCTGAGACTCACTATCTCTCCCTCTCCTACTCCCTAATTTACCCCCCCCCCCCTCTGAGACTCACTATCTCTCCCTCTCCTACTCCCTAATTTACCCCCCCTCTCTGAGACTCACTATATCTCCCTCTCCTACTCCCTAATTTACCCCCCCCTCTCTGAGACTCACTATCTCTCCCTCTCCTACTCCCTAACTTATCCCCCCCCTCTCTGAGACTCACTATCTCTCCCTCTCCTACTCCCTAATTTACCCCCCCCTCTCTGAGACTCACTATCTCCCCCTCTCCTACTCCCTAACTTACCCCCCCTCTCTGAGACTCACTATCTCTCCCTCTCCTACTCCCTAATTTACCCCCCCCCCACTCTGAGACTCACTATTTTTCCCTCTCCTACTCCCTAACTTATCCCCCCTCTCTGAGACTCACTATCTCTCCCTCTCCTACTCCCTAACTTATCCCCCTCTCTGAGACTCACTATCTCTCCCTCTCCTACTCCCTAACTTATCCCCCCTCTCTGAGACTCACTATCTCTCCCTCTCCTACCCCCCCCCCTCTTTGAGAGGTTGCTGGATCAATCCCTGACCTGACAAGGTAAAAATCTGCAGTTCTGCCCCTGAACAAGGCAGTTAACCCACTGTTCCCCGGGCAGTTAACCCACTGTTCCCCAGGCAGTTAACCCACTGTTCCCCAGGCAGTTAACCCACTGTTCCCCGGGCAGTTAACCCACTGTTCCCCGTGCAGTTAACCCACTGTTCCCCGGGCAGTTAACCCACTGTTCCCCGGGCAGTTAACCCACTGTTCCCCGGGCAGTTAACCCACTGTTCCCCGTGCAGTTAACCCACTGTCCCCCGGGCAGTTAACCCACTGTTCCCCGGGCAGTTAACCCACTGTTCCGCAGGCAGTTAACCCACTGTTCCCCGGGCAGTTAACCCACTGTTCCCCGTGCAGTTAACCCACTGTTCCCCAGGCAGTTAACCCACTGTTCCCCGTGCAGTTAACCCACTGTTCCCCGGGCAGTTAACCCACTGTTCCCCGGGCAGTTAACCCACTGTTCCCGGGCAGTTAACCCACTGTTCCCGTGCAGTTAACCCACTGTCCCCCGGGCAGTTAACCCACTGTTCCCGGGCAGTTAACCCACTGTTCCGCAGGCAGTTAACCCACTGTTCCCCGGGCAGTTAACCCACTGTTCCCCGTGCAGTTAACCCACTGTTCCCCGGGCAGTTAACCCACTGTTCCCAGGGCAGTTAACCCACTGTTCCCGGGCAGTTAACCCACTGTTCCCCGGGCAGTTAACCCACTGTTCCCGGGCAGTTAACCCACTGTTCCCAGGGCAGTTAACCCACTGTCCCCGGGCAGTTAACCCACTGTTCCCGGGCAGTTAACCCACTGTTCCCCAGGCAGTTAACCCACTGTTCCCCGTGCAGTGAACCCACTGTTCCCCGGGCAGTTAACCCACTGTTCCCCGGGCAGTTAACCCACTGTTCCCGGGCAGTTAACCCACTGTTCCCAGGGCAGTTAACCCACTGTCCCCCGGGCAGTTAACCCACTGTTCCCCAGGCAGTTAACCCACTGTCCCCGGGCAGTTAACCCACTGTTCCCCAGGCAGTTAACCCACTGTTCCCCGGGCAGTTAACCCACTGTTCCCCGGGCAGTTAACCCACTGTTCCCCGGGCAGTTAACCCACTGTTCCCCGGGCAGTTAACCCACTGTTCCCCGGGCAGTTAACCCACTGTTCCCAGGGCAGTTAACCCACTGTCCCCCGGGCAGTTAACCCACTGGTCCCCCGGCAGTTAACCCACTGTTCCCCGGGCAGTTAACCCACTGTTCCCCGGGCAGTTAACCCACTGTTCCCCGGGCAGTTAACCCACTGTTCCCCGGGCAGTTAACCCACTGTTCCCCGGGCAGTTAACCCACTGTTCCCCGGGCAGTTAACCCACTGTTCCCCGGGCGTTGGGTTAAATGTGGAAGACATTTAAGTTGAAGGCATTCAGTTGTACAACTAACTAGATTTCCCCCTTTCCCTCCCCCCTAACCTACCCCCCCCTCTCTCTCTCTCTCTCTCTCTCTCTCTGAGACTCTAGCTGGGTGCATGACTGCATGTATGGAATGATTAATGAACAGTTTGCTTGTGTGCGTGACTACACCCCTTCTCATATCCCCCTAATTCATGACATTTCTGCTGATGTGACCCAGCCTTAGATCCTCGGTAGGATCTCAACGCATCACATGCTGATCTGGGGGGTTATTTTGGTTTCTGCTGCCAGGCTAATGTTGAAGAATATTTTGATAAATGCATCCAACCAAACTTTCAGATGATGGGTGTTATCGCATTTTCAGTCTTAAAACCAGTCATGTGTGTGTGCTTGCGTGTGCATGTGTGTGCTTGCGTGCGCATGTGTGTGTTTGCGTGTGTGTGTGGTGTGTGTGTGCTTGCGTAGGCATGTGTGTTTGCATGTGTGTGTTTGCGTGTGTGTTTTTGCGTGTGTTTGCATGTGTGTGCGTGCGTGTGCTGCATGTGTGTGTGCGTGTGTGTGTGCACGCTTGCGTATGCCTGTGTGTTTGCATGTGTGTGTGTGTGTTTGTGTGTGTTTGCATATGTGTGTGTGTGTGTGTGTGTGTGTGTGTGTGTGTGTGTGTGTGTGTGTGTGTGTGTGTGTGTGTGTGCGCGCATTTGTTATTGTGCTTTTCTTCGCTCCAAACTTTAAGATTGTTACGTGAAGGACACTGCTGTCTTTTGTCTCCCTCTCTCCTCCTCCTTCTCCTCACTCTCCATCTCTCCCTCTCTCTCTCCATCTCTCCTCCTCTCTCCTCCTCCTTCTCCTCCCCCTCCCTCTCCATCTCTTCTCCTCCCTCTCCATCTCTCCCTCTCCATCTCTCCCCCTCTCTCCTCCCCCTCCCTCTCCATCTCTCCCCCTCTCTCTCCTCCCCCTCCCTCTCCATCTCTTCTCCCTCACTCTCCATCTCTCCCCCTCTCTCCATCTCTCCCCCTCCCTCTCTCCTCCCCCTCCCTCTCTCCCCATCTCTCCCCCTCCTTCTCCTCCCCTCTGCATCTCTCCCCCTCCTTCTCCTCCCCCTCTCCATCTCTCCTCCTCCTTCTCTCCCCCTCCCTCTCTCCCCATCTCTCCCCCTCCCTCTCTCCTCCCCCTCCATCTCTCCCCCTCCTTCTCCTCCCCTCTCCATCTCTCCCCCTCCCTCTCCATCTCACCCCCTCTCTCTCCATCTCTCCCCCTCTCTCCATCTCTCCCCCTCTCTCTCTCCTCCCCCTCCATCTCTCCTCCTCTCTCACCATCTCTCCCCCTCTCTCTCCTTTGCTCCCCCTCTCCCTCCATCTCTCCCCCTCTCTCTCCATCTCTCCCCCTCCCTCTCCATCTCTCCCCCTCCCTCTCCATCTCTCCCCCTCCATCTCTCCCTCTCTCTCTCCATCTCTCTCTCTCCATCTCTCCCCCTCTCTCTCCATCTCTTCTCCTCCCTCTCCATCTCTCCCCCTCTCTATCCATCTCTCCCCTCCCTCTCTCCTCCTCCTTCTCCTCCCCCTCCCTCTCTCCCCCTCCCTCTCTCCCCATCTCTCCCTCTCCCTCTCTCCTCCCCCCTCCATCTCTCCCCCTCCTTCTCCTCCCCCTCCATCTCTCCATCTCTCCCCCTCCCTCTCCATCTCTCCCCCCCTCTCTCCATCTCTCCTCCTCTCTCTCCATATCTCCCCCTCTCTCTCCTCCCCCTCCATCTCTCCTCCTCTCTCTCCATCTCTCCCCCTCTCTCTCCATCTCTCACCCTCTCTCTCCATCTTTCCCCCTCCCTCTCCATCTCTCCCCTCCATCTCTCCCCCTCCCTCTCCATCTCTCCCCCTCCCTCTCCATCTCTCCCCTCCATCTCTCCCCCTCCCTCTCCATCTCTCCCCCTCCCTCTCCATCTCTCCCTCTCTCTCTCCATCTCTCCCCCTCCCTCTCTCCTCCTCCTTCTCCTCCCCCTCCCTCTCTCCCCATCTCTCCCCCTCCCTCTGTCCTCCCTCTCCATCTCACCCACTCTCTCTCCATCTCTCCCCCTCTCTCTCCACCTCTCCCCCTCCCTCTCCACCTCTCCCCCTCCCTCTCCACCTCTCCCCCTCCCTCTCCATCTCTCCCTCTCCATCTCTCCCCCTCCCTCTCCACCTCTCCCCCTCCCTCTCCATCCTCCACCGTGTCTCCATGGTGATTAGAGGGCTTCTGCTGCAGCTCACAGCCATGAAGTTAGATAAAACACTCCGATATCCCCTGTAGTAGTACAGTAGTACAGTAGTACAGTAGTACAGTAGTACAGGTAAAATGCTCTGCGACAAGACACACACACCCCACACACCCCACCCCACACACATACCCCATCCCACCCCACACACACGCGCACGCACCCCACCCCACACACACACGCACACACCCCATCCCACCCCATCCCACACACACACCCCATACCACCCCACACACACACGCACGCACGCACCCCATCCCACCCCACACACACACGCACACACCCCCTCCCACCCCACCCCCACACACACACGCACACACCCCACCCCACACACACACACACACACACACACACGCACACACCCCACCCCACCCCACACACACACGCACACACCCCATCCCACCCCACACACGCACACACACACACACACGCACACACACAACAACACCAGCTTTTGAGGGCTATGCAATGAATTACCAACATATTAAAATAGTGATTGACATTTTTTCACCTCTCCATGAGACATAGTCCCGACACAAATCTTGGGTTGCTACCCAAGCCCTAACTACCCCTAGTTAGTTGTTTAGTTGCTAAGCCCGACTGGTTGGTCATTGAATCGGTTAGGTTTCCAGAGGAGTGACCCAGTCTTAAGTATTTTAGTCTTTGTCGTCATGACTCTCCGTGGTGCCCCAAATCCTAATGAATTAATTATTACATGATTTATTTAAATCGTGTAACAATTCAACCTAGTTAGTGGACTGAAGAAATAACAGTCATCAGATTAATGAAAATAATGAAAGTAAAATCACAGCAGTATCTATGGTCGTTCGTTGGAAATGTTCTGTTGCCATGCCGCCCGACAATGTTCTTATCTCTTGCTCGCTAGCTACAGGTAACCAGCTACGGCGAACACAGTCATACCAAACAGTACAGCCAGAGTAACAACAAACGTGCTCTTTTCTAGCGACGTTGATTTGAATTTATCCAGAACAATGAGCTAATCATGTGTGCTTTCACCTGGCATAGGAAATGTGCTCTCTCGTCAGGACACTGAAAGAAAGACAAGCCATGACATTCATTTGAACCTATTTTAAATCGATGAAACCATACATTATCGTTGTTACCCGCCACAGCTGAGACAGCTAGCTACATATGTTTTATGTCACATGCATCGGTACATTGCCCTGGATTGGTTGAACTATCTGTCGGGGTCTTTGCTACTAGTTCTGGTGCCTTCCTTCAGGCTTGTGGGTGTTGATGGTGCTGCTGGTTCCTCTTCCTTTCCAGACAGGATGTTGCTCCAGCGTTTTCTCTCTATCAGTGAGGGGCGTCAGTAACTACGGAGTGATTATTCACTCCCATCTGCTCTGACGTGTACCAGATCGAGTCCCCGATACACTCTCCTGTCCTTGGGTGGAGATAAAACGTGTGTGTGGAGGGGGAAATTCTCTGGGCATTTCGATAGATATTTCCCCAGTGATGCCACCATCTTGGACTCCCTGCCCCTCTCACTTGGGTCTAGAGGATTCTCCGTGACCTCGTCATATGCGAGCGTGTCGTATCTGAGAGAATGTGATGTCATAATAGTGTTTTCCAGTAACACAAACAGACAATGAACAGACTACCCCCTCTGTGTTTCTGAGGAACGGGTTGTGCTTTAGTTGTCTGTTCCCCTCTTTTCTTCTTCGACCCGGATGTAACTAGAGGTTGACCACACTTTGACCCAGATGTAACTAGAGGTTGACCACACTTCGACCCGGATGTTACTAGAGGTTGACCACACTTGGACCCAGATGTAACTAGAGGTTGACCACACTTGGACCCAGATGTAACTAGAGGTTGACCACACTTCGACCCAGATGTAACTAGAGGTTGACCACACTTGGACCCAGATGTAACTAGAGGTTGACCACACTTGGACCCAGATGTAACTAGAGGTTGACCACACTTCGACCCAGATGTAACTAGAGGTTGACCACACTTCGACCCGGATGTAACTAGAGGTTGACCACACTTTGACCCAGATGTAACTAGAGGTTGACCACACTTTGACCCAGATGTAACTAGAGGTTGACCACACTTCGACCCGGATGTAACTAGAGGTTGACCACACTTCGACCCGGATGTAACTAGAGGTTGACCACACTTCGACCCGGATGTAACTAGAGGTTGACCACACTTCGACCCGGATGTAACTAGAGGTTGACCACACTTGGACCCAGATGTAACTAGAGGTTGACCACACTTCGACCCGGATGTAACTAGAGGTTGACCACACTTCGACCCGGATGTAACTAGAGGTTGACCACACTTCGAACCAGATGTAACTAGGAGGTTGACCACACTTCGACCCGGATGTAACTAGAGGTTGACCACACTTTGACCCAGATTGACCACACTTCCTGAACCATCCCCTTTCGTGTACCAATATTCTGAGCATGGGAGTTTTTGAGTCATGCCCTTATCGGTGATGGGAGGTTGGCTGTTTGTGATATATTTTCCTTGCCATACTAGCTATTTCATGTTGCCCAGAAATGCATGTTTCGAGATGGAAAATTCTGTGTCTTTCATAAGACACAAGCTGCGACTGATGGTTGGGTCATTTAGATCCGGTTGAGCCCTCTACGGAGTCCCAGGTAGCTAACTGATGCTGTACCACTCCCCCTCTTCATTTCCATAAAACTGCTGAAGAAGGATGTTAAAACTCCTCCTCAGTGACAGTTTTGAAGTTTTGACTACCTTTTGTCTCCTCTGCTAGCCAGCCCTCGAAGCAGCGCACAGCCCAGCTTGCATTCTTAACTGTGTTTTCTTTGTTGAGGCTTTTTTTTTTCTAGGTCATTCAGGGCAGTATCCACCTGGGTATTGCTATCTCTCTCTCTATCTCAATTCAATTAAATTCAAGGGCTTTATTGGCATGGGAAACATGTGTTAACATTGCCAAAGCAAGTAAGGTAGATAATTTTTATTGTTTATTTCACTTCATATATTAACAGTAAACATCACGCATACAGAAGTTTCAAAACAATAAAGACATTACAAATGTCATATTATATATATATATATATACAGTGTTTTTACAATGTACAAATGGTTAAAGGACACATATCTCTCCCATTCATCCAGTCATGCTGCAGAAAACGATTTAAAAAAAATATACATTTTCCACTCATTCCCTTTTTGTGTTTCACAAACAAAGTTTTGATTTAGCCAGTCAACTGAACGTTTTTGTACGTTGCCACGACAACCAGCTCAACTTGCTGTCTGTCTCATTCGGCCGCGTTTCACTCCTCTGTTGCAAACCGAATGCTAGTCTGAAAGAAATGTGAGATAATGTCTCGATGATTTTTTATAGTGGAGATGAGACAGTGGATTGCGCAGTCAGATGGAATAGAGTCAATAGGCATTTTAACATCATAGCCTTGTGGAAGAATCACTGGCTGGAAAGCAATTTGAACCAATCAGCATCCAGGATAAGACCCACCCGTTGTATAAACACACACACGCACGCACACACACACACACACACACACACACACACACACACACACACACACACACACACACAAATCCATTGAGCGCTTTAGTAAAGAACCGTAGAGGTAATTTAATGTAAGAGGGAAATGTAATCTCATCCATAGTTTCATACTTTGAATCTCAACCTAAGAGGAACTTCAGGGGTGTGTCAGTACCACACCATAGTACCACACCATAGTACCACACCATAGTACCAGACAGACCATAGTACCACACCATAGTACCAGACCATAGTACCACACCATAGTACCACACCATAGTACCAGACAGACCATAGTACCACACCATAGTACCACACCATAGTACCACACCATAGTACCACACCATAGTACCAGACCATAGTACCAGACCATAGTACCACACCATAGTACCAAACCATAGTACCACACCATAGTACCAGACAGACCATAGTACCACACCATAGTACCAGACAGACAATAGTACCACACCATAGTACCAGACCATAGTACCAGACCATAGTACCAGACCATAGTACCACACCATCGTACCACACCATAGTACCAGACCATAGTACCACACCATAGTACCAGACCATAGTACCAGACTATAGTACCACACCATTGTACCACACCATAACAGTTTGACAGTGTCCCAAGTCATTCGTATAGAAACACCGTAGGACCAGACCATAGTACCAGACCATAGTACTGGACAATAGTACCAGACCATAGTACCAGACCATAGTATCACACCATAGTACCAGACCATATTACTAGACAATAGTACCAGACCATAGTACCACACCATAGTACTAGACCATAGTACCAGACCATAGTACCAGACCATAGTACCAGATCGTAGTACCAGACCATAGTACCAGACCATAGTACCACACCATAGTACCAGACCATAGTACCAGACAGACCTTAGTACCAGACCATTGTACCAGACCATAGTACCAGACCATAGTACCAGACTGTAGTATCAGACCATAGTACCAGACCATAGTACCAGACCATAGTATCAGACCATAGTACCACACCATAGTATCAGACCATAGTACCACACCATAGTACCAGACCATAGTACCAGCCCTTAGTACTAGACCATAGTACCACACCATAGTACCAGACCATAGTACCAGACCATAGTATCAGACAGACCTTAGTACCAGACCATAGTACCAGACAGACTATAGTACCAGACCGTAGTACCAGACCATAGTACGAGACAGACCTTAGTACCAGACCATTGCACCAGACAGATAATAGTACCAGACCATAGTACCAGACAGACCTTAGTACCAGACCATAGTACCAGACAGACCATAGTACCAGACCATAGTCCTAGACCATAGAACCGGACCATAGTACCAGACAGACCATAGTACCAGACTGTAGTACCAGACAGACCATAGTACCAGAACATAGTATCAGACAGACCATAGTACCAGACATACCATAGTACCAGACTGTAGTACCAGACAGACCATAGTACCAGAACATAGTACCAGACAGACCATAGTACCAGACCATAGTACCAGACCATAGTATCACACCATAGTACCAGACTGTAGTACCAGACCATAGTATCACACCATAGTACCAGACTGTAGTACCAGACCATAGTACCACACCATAGTACCAGACCATAGTACCACACCATAGTACCACACCATAGTACCAGACCATAGTACCAGACCATAGTACCACACCATAGTACCAGACCATAGTACCACACCATAGTACCAGACAGACCATAGTACCACACCATAGTACCACACCATAGTACCAGACAGACCATAGTACCACACCATAGTACCAGACCATAGTACCACACCATAGTACCAGACCATAGTACCACACCATCGTACCACACCATAGTACTAGACCATAGTACCAGACCATAGTACCAGACCATAGTACCAGATCGTAGTACCAGACCATAGTACCAGACCATAGTACCACACCATAGTACCAGACCATAGTACCAGACAGACCTTAGTACCAGACCATTGTACCAGACCATAGTACCAGACCATAGTACCAAACTGTAGTATCAGACCATAGTACCAGACCATAGTACCAGACCATAGTATCAGACCATAGTACCACACCATAGTATCAGACCATAGTACCACACCATAGTACCAGACCATAGTACCAGCCCTTAGTACTAGACCATAGTACCACACCATAGTACCAGACCATAGTACCAGACCATAGTACCAGACCATAGTACCAGACCATAGTACCAGACCGTAGTACCACACCATAGTACCAGACCATAGTACCAGACCATAGTACCAGACCATAGTACCAGACTGTAGTACCAGACCATAGTACCACACCATAGTACCAGACTGTAGTATCAGACCATAGTACCAGACCGTAGTACCACACCATAGTACCAGACCATAGTACCAGACCATAGTACCAGACCATAGTACCAGACTGTAGTACCAGACCATAGTACCAGACCATAGTACCAGACTGTAGTACCACACCATAGTACCAGACCATAGTACCAGACCATAGTACCAGACCATAGTACCAGACCATAGTACCAGACCATAGTACCAGACTGTAGTACCAGACCATAGTACCACACCATAGTACCAGACTGTAGTACCAGACCATAGTACCACACCATAGTACCAGACTGTAGTATCAGACCATAGTACCAGACTGTAGTACCAGACCATAGTACCACACCATAGTACCACACCATAGTACCAGACTGTAGTATCAGACCATAGTACCAGACCATAGTACCACACCATAGTACCAGACTGTAGTACCACACCATAGTACCACACCATAGTACCAGACTGTAGTATCAGACCATAGTACCAGACCATAGTACCAGACCATAATACCACACCATAGTACCAGACCATAGTATCAGACCATAGTACCAGACCATAGTATCAGACCATAGTACCAGACCATAGTATCAGACCATAGTACCAGACAGCCCATAGTACCACACCATAGTACCAGACCATAGTATCAGACCATAGTACCAGACCATATTATCAGACCATAGTACCACACCATAGTATCAGACCATAGTACCAGACCATAGTACCAGACCATAGTACCAGACCATAGTACCAGACCATAGTATCAGACCATAGTACCAGACCATAGTATCAGACCATAGTACCAGACAGCCCATAGTACCACACCATAGTACTAGACTGTAGTATCAGACCATAGTACCAGACTGTAGTATCAGACCATAGTACCAGACAGCCCATAGTACCACACCATAGTACCAGACCATAGTACCAGACCATAGTACCAGACTGTAGTACCAGACTGTAGTATCAGACCATAGTACCAGACTGTAGTATCAGACCATAGTACCAGACAGCCCATAGTACCACACCATAGTACCAGACCATAGTACCAGACCATAGTACCAGACTGTAGTACCAGACTGTAGTATCAGACCATAGTACCAGACTGTAGTATCAGACCATAGTACCACACCATAGTACCAGACTGTAGTACCAGACTGTAGTACCAGACCATAGTACCAGACTGTAGTACCAGACTGTAGTACCACACCATAGTACCAGACTGTAGTACCAGACTGTAGTATCAGACCATAGTACCAGACTGTAGTTTCAGACCATAGTACCAGACCATAGTACCAGACCATAGTACCAGACCATAGTACCAGACTGTAGTACCAGACCATAGTACCAGACCATAGTACCAGACTGTAGTATCAGACCATAGTACCAGACTGTAGTTTCAGACCATAGTACCAGACCATAGTACCAGACCATAGTACCAGACCATAGTACCAGACTGTAGTACCAGACCATAGTACCAGACTGTAGTACCAGACTGTAGTATCAGACCATAGTACCAGACTGTAGTTTCAGACCATAGTACCAGACCATAGTACCAGACTGTAGTATCAGACCATAGTATCAGACCATAGTACCAGACCATAGTACCAGACCATAGTACCACACCATAGTACCAGACTGTAGTATCAGACCATAGTACCAGACCATAGTACCAGACTGTAGTACCAGACCATAGTACCACACCATAGTACCAGACCATAGTACCAGACTGTAGTACCAGACTGTAGTACCAGACTGTAGTACCAGACCATAGTACCAGACCATAGTACCAGACCATAGTACCAGACTGTAGTACCAGACCATAGTACCAGACCATAGTACCAGACCATAGTACCAGACTGTAGTATCAGACCATAGTACCAGACTGTAGTTTCAGACCATAGTACCAGACCATAGTACCAGACCATAGTACCAGACCATAGTACCAGACTGTAGTACCAGACCATAGTACCAGACTGTAGTACCAGACTGTAGTATCAGACCATAGTACCAGACTGTAGTTTCAGACCATAGTACCAGACCATAGTACCAGACTGTAGTATCAGACCATAGTATCAGACCATAGTACCAGACCATAGTACCAGACCATAGTACCAGACCATAGTACCAGACCATAGTACCAGACCATAGTATCAGACCATAGTACCACACCATAGTACCAGACTGTAGTATCAGACCATAGTACCAGACCATAGTACCAGACTGTAGTACCAGACCATAGTACCACACCATAGTACCAGACTGTAGTACCAGACTGTAGTACCAGACTGTAGTACCAGACCGTAGTACCAGACCATAGTACCAGACCATAGTACCAGACTGTAGTACCAGACCATAGTACCACACCATAGTACCAGACCATAGTACTAGACTGTAGTACCAGACTGTAGTACCAGACCATAGTACCAGACTGTAGTATCAGACCATAGTACCAGACTGTAGTTTCAGACCATAGTACCAGACCATAGTACCAGACTGTAGTATCAGACCATAGTATCAGACCATAGTACCAGACTGTAGTACCAGACTGTAGTACCAGACCGTAGTACCAGACCGTAGTACCAGACCATAGTACCAGACCATAGTACCAGACTGTAGTACCAGACCATAGTACCACACCATAGTACCAGACCATAGTACTAGACTGTAGTACCAGACTGTAGTACCAGACCATAGTACCAGACTGTAGTATCAGACCATAGTACCAGACTGTAGTTTCAGACCATAGTACCAGACCATAGTACCAGACTGTAGTATCAGACCATAGTATCAGACCATAGTACCAGACCATAGTACCAGACCATAGTACCAGACCTTAGTACCAGACCATAGTACCAGACCATAGTATCAGACCATAGTACCAGACCATAGTACCAGACTGTAGTACCAGACCATAGTATCACACCATAGTACCAGACCATAGTACCAGACCATAGTACCAGACCATAGTACCAGACCATAGTATCACACCATAGTACCAGACCATAGTACCAGACCATAGTACCAGACCATAGTACCAGACCATAGTACCAGACCATAGTACCAGACTGTAGTACCAGACCATAGTACCAGACTGTAGTACCAGACCATATGACTGTACGTGGCCAGACAAGAGGGAAGGCACAGGCTTAGATATGCAGTGTTTGGGAACCTTTACTGAAAGGTCTTAGAGATTTACTTTAATGAGAGAGATGAATGGATTAGATGATATAACCTGACAGGAGAGAGAATCTCGTTGTTGTTTTTTCATAAACTAAATCAATGGCAAGAATTTAAGAGATCCCAATTTAATTGAGTTAAGATGTTGTCTTTGGGCAAGAATCTCAGAGAAAGGACACTGCGGTAAACGGCAGGCGTCTGTCACGGCTCGGGTTCCGTGTTGAGAGAACCTGAAATGCAGCGAGGACATCTACACTGCTCCCAACACACCTAACTCATGAAGATCAACATCACGTCTGGGAGCATAAATCATTATGTTTCCTCTCCGCACCAGAGCCCGAACAGACAAAAACACACATATTTTCTTATCCTCGGTTCTCTATCTTCTCCAGTTTCCCTCTCGGCTTCTCAAGGTGAGGGGATGGTGATTCGGCAGGGCTGGGACGAAGTACAATGGATTTCAATGTAAACAACTTGCTGCTTAAACTCTGGTAACTACAGGAAAACGCCTTGAAGTGTTTGTGTGTGTGTGTGTGTGTGTGTGTGTGTGTGTGTGTGTGTGTGTGTGTGTGTGCGTGCGTGCGTGCGTGCGTGCGTGCGTGTGTGCGTGCTGTGGAGCGTTGGGGCCTAACACATCGAGGGTGAGGCAATCAGCTTGGTCTGGTTTACAGTAGGCTGTCATGAAGCCCCACATAACAGATTGGTGTAGTTTACAGTAGGCTGTCATGAAGCCCCACATAACAGATTGGTGTAGTTTACAGTAGGCTGTCATGAAGCCCCCCCAAATGAGAGGAATTAGAGCGTTCCTCGTCTTCAGACACAAACAACATGATCAGAATAAAGATGTAAATTAATTGTTTAATTGTTCAAAATAATATAAGCATACTTCCACTTCTAACACCTCTCTCCTCCTCTCTTCCTCACCCCCTTTCTTGCTCTCCCTCTTCCTGCCTGTGCACCCCATTTCCTATTTCTATCTTCCTCTTCCTCTTCCTGTTCACCCCATTTCCTATTTCTATCTTCCTCTTCCTGTTCACCCCATTTCCTATTTCTATCTTCCTCTTCCTGCCTGTTCACCCCATTTCCTATTTCTATCTTCCTCTTCCTGCCTGTTCACTCCATTTCCTATTTCTATCTTGCTCTCCCTCTTCCTGTCTGTTCACCCCATTTCATATTTCTATCTTGCTCTCCCTCTTCCTGCCTGTTCACCCCATTTCATATTTCTATATTCCTCTTCCTGCCTGTGCACCCCATTTCCTATTTCTATCTTCCTCTTCCTGCCTGTGCACCCCATTTCCTATTTCTATCTTCCTCTTCCTGCCTGTTCACCCCATTTCCTATTTCTATCTTCCTCTTCCTGCCTGTTCACCCCATTTCCTATTTCTATCTTCCTCTTCCTGCCTGTTCACCCCATTTCCTATTTCTATCTTCCTCTTCCTGCCTGTTCACCCCATTTCCTATTTCTATCTTGCTCTCCCTCTTCCTGCCTGTTCACCCCATTTCCTATTTCTTTCTTCCTCACTTTCCCTACTTTTTTTTCTGATCCTTGTTTCCCCACCCCCTCCCTCCCTCACCCCCTCCCTCTCTTTCTCTCCCACCCACAGCCCCGTTGCGTATCTCTCTTTCTGGCCTTGGTAGAACCTGTAAAAACATCAATCTCATGTCCTTGACTATATCTAGAGCGTTAACTTTACCGTACAGGCCTCTCTTCCTCCATTCCCCCTCGCTCCTCTCTTCCCTCTCCGTTGCACTGAAATCCGATAGTAGGACCTTGAGTCAAGTTCCGCACCGCTTCTCTCTCTAGTATGTGAAGATCCTTCAAGTTGTGGGCCCCAAGACAAAACAGGTCATCGACTCAGAATATAAATCACATCACACACGACATTGATTCTCTTCAAAAGAATCGGGGGGGGTGGACTATACGTTTTCTGTGTTCCTTAAACACCGACGGGGGGTGGGGGAGGGGGAAATGTTCGGGCTATATGCTGGAGGGGAAAAGCGTCTTTAGAGGTGTGTTTGATACGTTGACTGTGATGTATAAGGGACATAAACAGGGGAGTACACCTGGTGTATATAATGTTTAGTACACCTGGTGTATATAATGTTTAGTACACCTGGTGTATATAATGTTTAGTACACCTGGTGTATATAATGTTTAGTACACCTGGTGTATAAAATGTTAAGTACACCTGGTGTATAAAATGTTTAGTACACCTGGTGTATATAATGTTTAGTACACCTGGTGTATATAATGTTTAGTACACCTGGTGTATAAAATGTTTAGTACACCTGGTGTATAAAATGTTTAGTACACCTGGTGTATATAATGTTTAGTACACCTGGTGTATATAATGTTTAGTACACCTTGTGTATATAATGTTTAGTACACCTGGTGTATAAAATGTTTAGTACACTTGGTGTATATAATGTTTAGTACACCTGGTGTATATAATGTTTAGTACACCTGGTGTATATAATGTTTAGTACACCTGGTGTATATAATGTTTAGTACACCTGGTGTATATAATGTTTAGTACACCTGGTGTATAAAATGTTTAGTACACCTGGTGTATAAAATGTTTAGTACACCTGGTGTATATAATGTTTAGTACACCTGGTGTATATAATGTTTAGTTTGAGGGGAAGTTGTTGTGCGATAGTAAGTTGTGCATTCTGACAGTATACAACGGAACTAGGCCTACTGATGCCGACTCAGGGGCAGAGGGATGTGTTTTGGAGAACTAGGTGAAACGTTGTGCAGGTGAGATTGGAAACCCAATAGGGTTCATATAAAAACCACACACACAAAACATATATATATATATAATTTATCTACAGTATCAAGAGTTTATTTCCAAATGTTTTATCCACCAGCTTTTCACAGCTTTTCGCTATTATTGTTAATTTTTAGAACACACTCAAGAACCTTCAGAAGCTAACTAGCTAACTAGCTACAAGCTATTTAGTCATTGTTTTGTTTTTTGTTTAACCTGGATAACACTCACTAATCCAGCTTCCCTGCCCCCTGGACACTGATCAACTGGCTACATAGCTGATGCACGCTGGACTGTCCATTAATCACGGTACCTCATTCTGCTTGTTTATGTTTTATCTGTCAGCCCCGTTGCCTAGTCAACGCCATTTTACCTGCCGTTGTTGTGCTAGCTGATTAGCTGTTGTTGTCTCACCTACTGTTTAACCTGTTGATGCTCTGGGGGCGCTATTTCATTTTTGGATGAAAAACGTTCCCGTTTTAAACAAGATATTTTGTCACAAAAAGATGCTCGACTATGCATATAATTGATAGCTTTCGAAAGAAAACACTCTGACGTGTCCAGAACTACCAAGATATTTTCTGTGCGTGCCCTAGAACGTGAGCTTCAGGCAAAACCAAGATGAGACGGCATCCAGGAAAAGAGCAGGATTTTTGAGGCTGTTTTCCATTGTCTCCTTATATGGCTGTGAATGCAAGAGGAGTGAATCAACCCTTTCTGTCGTTTCCCCAAGGTGTCTGCAGCATTGTGACGTATTTGTAGGCAGATCATTGGAAGATTGACCATAAGAGACCACATTTACCAGGTGTCCGCCCGGTGTCCTGCGCCGAAATTGGTGCGCAAAAGTCAGCTGCCAGTATTTTTCCATGGGATTCAGAGAGGAAAGCAAGCTTCCACGAACGATATATCAATGAAGAGATATGTGAAAAAACACCTTGAGGATTGATTCCAAACAACGTTTGCCATGTTTCGGTCGATATTATGTAGTTAATTCGGAAAAAGTTTTACGTTGTAGGTGACTGAATTTTCGGTTCGTTTGGTAGCCAGACGCAATGTAGAAAACGGAACGATTTCTCCTACACACAGACGCTTTCAGGAAAAACTGCGCATTTGGTATGTAACTGAGAGTCTCCTCATTGAAAACATCAGAAGCTCTTCAAAGGTAAATGATTTTATTTATTTGGTTATCTGGTTTTTGTGAAAATGTTGCGTGCTAAATGCTACTCAAAATGCTATGCTAGCTTTGCATACTCTTACACAAATTAGTCAATTTCTATGGTTCAAAAGCATATTTTGAAAATCTGAGATGACATTGTTGTTAAGAAAAGGCTAAGCTTGAGAGCAGACGCATTATTTTCATTTTATTTACGTTGCGTTATGCTAATGAGCCTGAGGCTTTAGTCACGATCCCGGATCCGGGATGGGGAGTTCCAAGAGGTTTTAAGCTAGCTTTCACAATTCAACACCTGTGATTACTGTATGCCTCGCTGTATGTCTCTCTCAAATGTCAATATGCCTTGTATACTGTTGTCCAGGTTAGTTATCATTGTTTTAGTTCACAATGGAGCGCCTAGTTCCACTCTTCATACCCCTGATACCTCCTTTGTCCCACCTCCCACACATGCGGTGACCTCACCCATTACAACTAGCATGTCCAGAGATACAACCTCTCTCATCATCACCCAGTGCCTGGGCTTACCTCCGCTGTACCCGCACCCCACCATACCCCTGTCTGCGCATTATGCCCTGAATATATTCTACCATGCCCAGAAACCTGCTCCTCCTATTCTCTGTCCCCAATGCTCTAGGCGACCAGTTTTGATAGCCTTTAGCCGCACCCTCATACTACTCCTTCTCTGTTCTGCGGGTGATATGGAGGTAAACCCAGGCCCTGCATGTCCCCAGGCACCCTCATTTGTTGACTTCTGTGATCGAAAAAGCCTTGGTTTCATGCATGTCAACATCAGAAGCCTCCTCCCTAAGTTTGTTTTACTCACCGCTTTAGCACACTCTGCTAACCCTGATGTCCTTGCCGTGTCTGAGTCCTGGCTCAGGAAGGCCACCAAAAACTCTGAGATTTCCATACCCAACTATAACATCTTCCGTCAAGATAGAACTGCCAAAGGGGGAGGAGTTGCAGTCTACTGCAGAGATAGCCTGCAAAGTAATGTCATACTTTCCAGGTCCATACCCAAACAGTTCGAACTACTAATTCTGAAAATTACTCTCTCCAGAAATAAGTCGCTCACTGTTGCCGCCTGCTACCGACCCCCCTCAGCTCCCAGCTGTTCCCTGGACACCATTTGTGAATTGATTGCCCCCCATCTAGCTTCAGAGTTTGTTCTGTTAGGTGACCTAAACTGGGATATGCTTAACACCCCGGCAGTCCTACAATCTAAGCTAGATGCCCTCAATCTCACACAAATCATCAAGGAACCCACCAGGTACAACCCTAACTCTGTAAGCAAGGGCACCCTCATAGACGTCATCCTCACCAACTGGCCCTCCAAATACACCTCCGCTGTCTTCAATCAGGATCTCAGCGATCACTGCCTCATTGCCTGTATCCGCTACGGAGCCGCAGTCAAACGACCACCCCTCATCACTGTCAAACGCTCTCCCTAAAACACTTCTGTGAGCAGGCCTTTCTAATCGACCTGGCCCGGGTACCCTGGAAGGACATTGACCTCATCCCGTCAGTTGAGGATGCCTGGTCATTCTTTAAGAGTAACTTCCTCACCATTTTAGATAAGCATGCTCCGTTCAAAAAATGCAGAACTAAGAACAGATATAGCCCTTGGTTCACTCCAGACCTGACTG
Organism: Oncorhynchus masou masou; assembly: GCF_036934945.1. Taxonomy (NCBI): domain Eukaryota; kingdom Metazoa; phylum Chordata; class Actinopteri; order Salmoniformes; family Salmonidae; genus Oncorhynchus; species Oncorhynchus masou. The sequence continues at coordinate 82,611,154 of NC_088220.1, read as the reverse complement.
CCCTCGACCAGCACAAAAACATCCTGTGGCGGACTGCAATAGCATCGAACAGTCCCCGCGATATGCAACTGTTCAGGGAAGTCCGGAACCAATACACGCAGTCAGTCAGGAAAGCTAAGGCCAGCTTCTTCAGGCAGAAGTTTGCATCCTGTAGCTCCAACTCCAAAAAGTTCTGGGACACTGTGAAGTCCATGGAGAACAAGAGCACCTACTCCCAGCTGCCCACTGCACTGAGGCTAGGGAACAAGGTCACCACCGACAAATCCATGATTATTGAAAACTTCAACAAGCATTTCTCAACGGCTGGCCATGCCTTCCGCCTGGCTACTCCAACCTCGACCAACAGCTCCGTCCCCCCCGCAGCTCCTCGCCCAAGCCTCTCCAGGTTCTCCTTTACCCAAATCCAGATAGCAGATGTTCTGAAAGAGCTGCAAAACCTGGACCCGTATAAATCAGCTGGGCTTGACAATCTGGACCCTCTATTTCTGAAACTATCCGCCGCCATTGTCGCAACCCCTATTACCAGCCTGTTCAACCTCTCTTTCATATCGTCTGAGATCCCCAAGGATTGGAAAGCTGCCGCAGTCATCCCCCTCTTCAAAGGGGGAGACACCCTGGACCCAAACTGTTACAGACCTATATCCATTCTGCCTTGCCTATCTAAGGTCTTCGAAAGCCAAGTCAACAAACAGGTCACTGACCATCTCGAATCCCACCGTACCTTCTCCGCTATGCAATCTGGTTTCCGAGCCGGTCACGGGTGCACCTCAGCCACACTCAAGGTACTAAACGACATCATAACCGCCATCGATAAAAGACAGTACTGTGCAGCCGTCTTCATCGACCTTGCCAAGGCTTTCGACTCTGTCAATCACCATATTCTTATCGGCAGACTCAGTAGCCTCGGTTTTCGGATGACTGCCTTGCCTGGTTCACCAATTACTTTGCAGACAGAGTTCAGTGTGTCAAATCGGAGGGCATGCTGTCTGGTCCTCTGGCAGTCTCTATGGGGGTGCCACAGGGTTCAATTCTCGGGCCGACTCTTTTCTCTGTATATATCAATGATGTTGCTCTTGCTGCGGGCGATTCCCTGATCCACCTCTACGCAGACGACACCATTCTATATACTTTCGGCCCGTCATTGGACACTGTGCTATCTAACCTCCAAACGAGCTTCAATGCCATACAACACTCCTTCCGTGGCCTCCAACTGCTCTTAAAAGCTAGTAAAACCAAATGCATGCTTTTCAACCGATCGCTGCCTGCACCCGCTTGCCCGACTAGCATCACCACACTGGATGGTTCCGACCTTGAATATGTGGACACCTATAAGTACCTAGGTGTCTGGCTAGACTGCAAACTCTCCTTCCAGACCCATATCAAACATCTCCAATCGAAAATCAAATCAAGAGTTGGCTTTCTATTCTGTAACAAAGCCTCCTTCACTCACGCTGCCAAGCTTACCCTAGTAAAACTGACTATCCTACCGATCCTCGACTTCGGCGATGTCATCTACAAAATTGCTTCCAACACTCTTCTCAGCAAACTGGATGCAGTTTATCACAGTGCCATCCGTTTTGTCACTAAAGCACCTTATACTACCCACCACTGCGACTTGTATGCTCTAGTTGGCTGGCCCTCGCTACATATTCGTCGCAAGACCCACTGGCTCCAGGTCGTCTACAAGGCCATGCTAGGTAAAGCTCCGCCTTATCTCAGTTCACTGGTTACGATGGCAACACCCATCCGTAGCACGCGCTCCAGCAGGTGTATCTCACTGATCATCCCTAAAGCCAACACCTCATTCGGCCGCCTTTCGTTCCAGTACTCTGCTGCCTGTGACTGGAACGAATTGCAAAAATCGCTGAAGTTGGAGACCTTTATCTCCCTCACCAACTTCAAACATCAGCTATCTGAGCAGCTAACCGATCGCTGCAGCTGTACATAATCTATTGGTAAATAGCCCACCCATTTTCACCTACCTCATCCCCACAGTTTTTATTTATTTACTTTTCTGCTCTTTTGCACACCAATATCTCTACCTGTACATGACCATTTATCAATCCAGTGTTAATCTGCAATATTGTAATTATTCGCCTACCTCCTCATGCCTTTTGCACACATTGTATATAGACTCCCCTTTTTTTTCTACTGTGTTATTGACTTGTTAATTGTTTACTCCATGTGTAACTCTGTGTTGTCTGTTCACACTGCTATGCTTTATCTTGGCCAGGTCGCAGTTGTAAATGAGAACTTGTTCTCAACTAGCCTACCTGGTTAAATAAAGGTGAAATAAAAAAAAAAAATTAAAACGTGATTTTTCATCTGAAATTATACTGTTCTCAGATGTTTGTATTCATATATTTTAGATGTGTATGAAAATGAGTTTTTTTTAAATGTTATGTCATTGTTTAGCTGGAAAGGAATGCTTGTGTCCTGCATATTTGACTGTGGTACATGGTTGTCTCAACTAGCTATCTTAATATATATATATATATATTTTTTAATATTTTTTATTTCACCTTTTATTTTACCAGGTAGATCAGTTGAGAACAAGTTGTCATTTACAACTGCGGCCTGGGCTGAATGCACTTACTGTAAGTCGCTCTGGATACGAGCAGCTGCTGAATGACTAAAATGTCAATTGTAAATGTTTTACTTTCAGATCTCTCTCTCTATAATTTACATTTCAAATGTATAATTTATACAAGTTGTTTGTAAAAAAAAATATATATAAAAAAAAACGTTATTTGTTACAGTTGACTTTAAAACTTAGCAGTACTACTGATTTCCCTGAGAGTGAGGTGGATATATAGCATTTTGCAAAAAAAATAGAAACATAATTATTATTGTCTCTGAAATGAAACCATCAAGTCAAAGGAAGGTCCTAAAAATTGTCAAAGACTCCAGTCACCCAAGTCATAGACTGTTCTCTCTGCTACCACACAGCAAGCGGTACCGGAGCACCATGTCCAGGTCCAAGAGGCTCCTTAACAGTTTCTAGCCCCAAGCAATTGGACTGCTAAACAGTTCATCAAATGGCTCCCCGGACTATTAGCATTGACCCCATGTTTTACGCTGCTACTTGTTTATTATTTATGCATAGTCACTTTACCCCGACCTACATGTATATATCACTTCAGTTACCTTGACTAACCCGCTCGCCCACACATTGACTTGGTACCGGTCCCCCTGTATATATTAGATATATAGCCTCATTATTTTATTGTGTTACTTTTTTTTTTTTTTTTACCTTCGTTTTATTTAGTAAATATTTTCTTAATTCTTATTTTTCTTAAAACTGCATTGTTGGTTAAGGTACGCATTTCCCTGTACCTGTTGTATTCAGCCCATGCGACAAATAACATTTAATTGCATGGATTTTAAACAAATGCATGTCTTCATTGAACAACCTCATGCAAACATTTGCACATTATTCTTTTAAAAAATGAATTCGAGCTGCGTCAAAAGGGTTGTTGATCATTGCTAGACAACCATTTTCAGGTCTTGCCATAGATTTTCAAGTAGATTTAAGTCGAAACTATAACTCGGCCACTAAGGAACATTCACTGTCTTCTTGGTAAGCAACTCCAGTGTAGATTTGACCTTGTGTTCTAGGTTATTGTCCAGCTGAAAGTTGCATTCATCTCCCAGTGTCTGGTGGAAAAGCAGACTGAACCAGGCTTTCCTCTAGGATTTTGCCTGTGTTTAGCTCCATACTGTTACTTTTCTATCCTGAAAAACTCCCCAGTCCTTAACACTTACAAGCATACACATAACATGATTCAGCCACCACTATGCTTGAAAATATGGAGAGTGGTACTCAGTAATATGTTGTATTGGATTTACCCCAAACATAACACGTTGTATTCAGAACAAAAAGTGAATTGCTTTTACACTATTCCTTTCGTGCCTTGTTGCAGGATGCATGTTTTGGAATATTTTTTATTCTCGACAGGTGTCCTTCTTTTCACTCTGTCATTTAGGTTAGTATTGCGGAGTAACTGCTATGTTGTTGATCCCTCCTCAGTTTTCTCTTATCACAGCCATTCAACTCTGTAACTGGCTTCATGGTGAAATCCCTGAGCGGTTTCCTTCCTCTCCGGCAACTGAGTTAGGAAGGACGCCTGTATCTTTGTAGTGACTGGTTGTATTGATACACCATCCAAAGTGTAATAAATAACTTCTCCATGATCAAAGCGTATTCAGTGTCTGTTTATTTTCACACATCTACCAATAGGAGCCCTTCTTTGTGAGGCGTTGTAATTCACTGCTCGACTGAGAGACTTTAATATTTGTATGTGTGGGCTACATAGATGAGGTAGTCATAAAAATGTCATGTTAAACACTGTTATTGCACACCGAGTGAGTCCACGCAACTTATTATGCGAGCAGATTGTTACTCCTGAATTAATTTAGGCTTGCCATAACAAAGGGGTTGAATACTTATTGACTCAAGACATTTCAGCGTTTCATTTTTAATTACTTTGTAAATAAATCTGAACAAAAACAAAACATTTCCACTTTGACATTACGGTGTATTGTGTGTAGGCCAGGGACAACAACATCTAAATGTTTTATTCAGTCTAGAAAACAATGTGGATAAAGTCAAAAGGGAATGAATACTCGCTGAAGGCGAGGTGTGTGTCTGTGCCAGGTGTGTCTGTACCAGGTGTGTGTCTGTGCCAGGTGTGTGTCTGTACCAGGTGTGTGTCTGTACCAGGTGTGTCTGTACCAGGTGTGTGTCTGTACCAGGTGTGTGTCTGTACCAGGTGTGTGTCTGTACCATGTGTGACTGTGCCAGGTGTGTCTGTACCAGGTGTGTGTCTGTACCAGGTGTGTGTCTGTACCATGTGTGTCTGTGCCAGGTGTGTCTGTACCAGGTGTGTGTCTGTGAGTCTTGTCCAGCAGCCGGTAGTTTGGAGTGAGGGAAGAAGGGAATCAAAGATGAAGGAATGAATATTTGAGTGTATGAATGAATTAATAAATAAATAAATGAATGATACCAAACACACCTTTCTGCTGTGTTCTGTACTCTGGTAACAACGATACCCAATGGTAGACTTTCAGAGGTGTGATTGGTCTGTTTTGGACAGCAGGTTTATTTCGGCTTAACCAATACTATCTGTAAGGATTAGAGCTGATAACACAACAAGTTCTCACAGTCCCACTTCAGATTTAGACGTTCATTCATGTTTCTCAAACGTCAAATTTCGAAATGTTTGGTTACTTGTCTGTATCATAGGTTTAGGCAATAGCTTTGAATGGTTAAGGTAAGGGTTAAGGTAAGGAATTAACTCTGAATGGTTAAAGGTAAGAGTTAATGTTTTAGATATGCTTTAAAACAAAAATATATATTTTTTCCCCGATTGCTGAATTCGAACATTCAACTTTTGGAACCACAAGCAAATACTTACACCCATCCGACATTCCCATCCACTATGCCCTAGCAAAACCACATTCTAATGGCTGGTAAAAAAGCTCACTGTTGCCCCTAGTGGCCTGTTTCCCCAAGGGACATTAAAGTTCATCCTATCACAGGTGACCTGCCTCGATACCACACACCCTCCCCTGTGGTCCAGTCTGCCTCGATACCACACACCCTCCCCTGTGGTCCAGTCTGCCTCGATACCACACACCCTCCCCTATGGTCCAGTCTGCCTCGATACCACACACCTTTCCCCTGTGGTCCAGTCTCCCTTGATACCACACACCTTTCCCCTGTGGTCCAGTCTGCCTCGATACCACACACCCTCCCCTGTGGTCCAGTCTCCCTTGATACCACACACCTTTCCCCTGTGGTCCAGTCTGCCTCGATACCACACACCCTCCCCTGTGGTCCAGTCTGCCTCGATACCACACACCCTCCCCTGTGGTCCAGTCTGCCTCGATACCATACACCCTCCCCTGTGGTCCAGTCTGCCTCGATACCACACACCCTCCCCTGTGGTCCAGTCTGCCTTGATACCACACACCCTCCCCTGTGGTCCAGTCTGCCTCGATACCACACACCCTCCCCTGTGGTCCAGTCTGCCTTGATACCACACACCCTCCCCTGTGATCCAGTCTCCCTTGATACCACACACCCTCCCCTGTGGTCCAATATTTGTATTGTAATATAAATCCCTGAGAGCGAGAGAGTGAGAGAGAGAGAGGGAGAGGGAGAGAGAGATAGAGGGTAGAGATGGTAGAGAGAGATGGTATAGATGGTAGAGAGAGAGATGGTAGAGAGAGATGGTAGAGATGGTAGAGAGAGATGGTAGAGTGAGAGATGGTAGAGATGGTAGAGAGAGATGGTATAGATGGTAGAGAGAGATGGTAGAGTGAGAGAGGGTAGAGATGGTAGAGAGAGATGGTATAGATGGTAGAGAGAGAGATGGTAGAGAGAGATGGTAGAGATGGTAGAGAGAGATGGTAGAGAGAGAGATGGTAGAGATGGTAGAGAGAGAAAGAGATGGGAGAGAGAGATGGTAGAGAGAGAGATGGGAGAGAGAGAGAGAGAGATGGTAGAGAGAGAGAGAGAGAGAGAGAGAGGGAGGATGGGATATGTACTGGGTTTATACCAATGAAATGCACACATTGAGAAAGATTGAAAGGATCGGAGGTTGAGAAGTTGTGTGAGTGATAGACAGAATGGGAGGCAGGGAGGTGGGAGGTTGTAACAGAATGGGATTAGTCATAAAGGAGCCAGATTGGCGAGGTTGTAGTGGAATGGGATTAGACATAAAGGAGAAATGGGGGGAGGTTGTAGTGGAATGGGATTAGACAAAGGAGAAATGGGGGGAGGTTGTAGTGGAATAGGATTAGACAAAGGAGAAATGGGGGGAGGTTGTAGTGGAATAGGATTAGACAAAGGAGAAATGGGGGAGGTTGTAGTGGAATGGGATTAGACAAAGGAGAAATGGGGGGAGGTTGTAGTGGAATAGGATTAGACAAAGGAGAAATGGGGGGAGGTTGTAGTGGAATAGGTTTAGACAAAGGAGAAATGGGGGGAGGCTTTAGTGAAATGGGATTAGACAAAGGAGAAATGGGGGGAGGCTTTAGTGAAATGGGATTAGACATAAAGGAGACAGATTGAATAGTAACACAGTGAGATTAGACATAAAGGAGACAGATTTTAATAGTAACACAGTGAAATTAGACATACAGGTTGGGAGGACTCAACAGTAGAACAGAGGGGTGAGTTCATGGTAAAGTTGAGCTAGTTTGACGAAAGCATGTTGTCTCTGTGCTGTGGCTCAGACCTGAGGGAAAGTGATAAAACAACTAATTAACGACACAGAGGGAAGCAGCCCCGACGGCCAATCAAAACCGCTTTGAAACCATGCCCCCTGAGACTATGGAAACGGGACAACAGGATTTCCATGGCGATGATGGCTGTTGGGGCATTTCTGTAAACCTCACTGAACAGGGTTCTGAGGTTCCAGATGGAACGCGTTCTGTATGTAACGTTTGGTTTGTAATCTTTCCTCACCCCTCCGGTTGTCTTGGTTGTTTTGTGGTGGAACATGTTGAAAATGAAGATGAAAATACACGAGTTCATTTGAAGTGTGAGTTTTTCACTTGTTTTTTTGACTCATTTCGACTAGAGAGGTAGAGGTAAGGTTAGATGACTCTAAGTCTCAAGGACATACAGGCTGCTGTATCAGTTGTTGTGTGTAAAATACTCTAAACACTGGGGAGTCCAAGTTGTTTCCTGCATTACTTTTCTTCCCTACGTGAGATAGCATCAGATACTTTCCCTGGCACAGAGAGAGAGAGAGAGAGAGAGAGCGAGAGAGAGAGATACCATCAGCCCCCCCCCACACACACACAGCACAGAGTGAGATAGGTGTTGTACTTGAACCATTTGTATATCATTACAACACTATATATATATATAATATGACATTTGTTTTGTCTTTGTTCTTTTGGAACGCCTGTGTGTGTAATTTTTACTGTTCATTTTTATAGTTTATTTCACTTTTGTATATTGTCTACTTCACTTGCGTTTGGCAATGTTGACATAGGTTTCCCATGCCAATAAAGCCCTTTGAATTCAATTGATTTGATAGTGAGAAAGAGAGAGAGGGAAATAAAAACACGTAAAAAAATACTAAAGTATAAATACTTGAATCAGTTATAGAACACATTGCCCTTTACAGTTGTGAGGTCTGGGGTCCGCTCACCAACCAAGGATTCACAAAATGGGACAAACACCAAGTTGAGACTCCGCATGCAGAATTCTGCAAAAATATCCTCAGTGCACAACGAAAAACACCAAATAAATGCATGCAGAGCCCTTTGAGTTGAATTGCGAGACAGTGAGGGAGGCTCTACCAGCTAATCCACTCACATCTGGACCAGTATATGATGACAGGTGGGGGTGGAGAGAGAGGGAGAGGGTGGCTGAGAGACAGACCTGGGCCCTGACAGTAAATCTCAGTAAGACCAAAATAATGCTGTTCCAAAATAGGTCCAGTTGCCAGGACCACAAATACAAATTCCAACTAGACACTGTTGCCCTAGAGTACACAAAAAAACTATGTGAACGAGATGAGAGACAAGGCAAGAAGGGCATTCTATGCCATCAAAAGGAATATATAATTCAACATACCAATTAGGATCTGGCTAAAAATACTTGAATCAGTTATAGAGCCCATTGTCCATTATGGTTGTGAGGTCTGGGGTCCGCTCATCAACCAAGACTTCACAAAATGGGACAAACACCAAATTGAGAATTCTGCAAACATATCCTCTGTGTACAACGTAAAACACCAAATAATGCATGCTGAGCAGAATTAGGCCGATACCCGCTAATTATCAAAATCCAGAAAAGAGCTGTTAAATTCTATAACCACCTAAAAGGAAGCGATTCCCAAACCTTCCATAACAAAGCCATCACCTACAGAGAAATTAACCTGGAGAAGAGTCCCCTAAGCAAGCTGGTCCTGGACCTCGGTTCACAAACACAAACACACCCCACAGAGCCCCAGGACAGCAGCACAATTAGACCCAAGCAAATCATGAGAAAACAAAAAGATAATTACTTGACACATTGGAAAGAATTAACAAAAAAACTGAGCAAACTGGAATGCTATTTGGCCCTAAACAGACAGTACACAGCGGCAGAATACCTGACCACTGTGACTGAACCAAACGTAAGGAAAGCTTTGACTATGTACAGACTCAGTGAGCATAGCCCTGCTATTGAGAAAGGCCACTGAAGGCAGACCTCCTGCCAAATGTATGACCATACTAGAGACACGTATTTCCCTCAGAAGAACAAACACCATTGTAAAAACAACCCATATTTATGTTTCATTATTTGCACATAATATGACATTTGAAATGTCTTTACTGTTTTGGATCTTCTGTGAGGGAAATCTTTAATGTACATTTGTATTGTTTATTTCACTTTGGTTTATTATCTACTTCACTTGCTTTGGCAATGTTAACATATTGAAAATTGAACTGAGAGAGGTAGAGAGGGGGCTGAGAGAGAGAGAGAGAGAGAGAGGGGGGGCTGAGAGAGAGGGGGCTGAGAGAGAGAGAGAGAGAGAGAGAGGGGGCTGAGAGAGAGAGAGAGAGAGAGAGAGGGAGAGGGGGCTGAGAGAGAGAGGGGGGCTGAGAGAGAGAGAGAGAGAGGGGGGGGCTGAGAGAGAGAGAGGGGGGGCTGAGAGAGAGAGAGAGAGAGGGGGGGGCTGAGAGAGGTAGAGAGGGGGCTGAGAGAGAGAGAGAGAGAGAGAGAGAGAGGGGGCTGAGAGAGAGAGAGAGGGGCTGAGAGAGAGAGAGAGGGGGCTGAGAGAGAGAGAGAGAGAGAGGGGGCTGAGAGAGGAGAGAGGGAGAGAGAGGGGGGGCTGAGAGAGAGAGAGAGGGGGGCTGAGAGAGAGAGAGAGAGAGAGAGAGCTGGGGGCTGAGAGAGAGGGGGCTGAGAGAGAGAGAGAGGGGGCTGAGAGAGAGAGGGGGGCTGAGAGGGGGCTGAGAGAGGGGGCTGAGAGAGAGGGGGGGCTGAGAGAGAGAGAGGGGGCTGAGAGAGGGGGGGGCTGAGAGAGAGGGGGGCTGAGAGAGAGAGAGGGGGGCTGAGAGAGAGAGAGAGAGGGGGCTGAGAGAGAGGGGGCTGAGAGAGAGAGGGGGGGCTGAGAGAGAGAGGGGGCTGAGAGAGAGAGGGGGGGCTGAGAGAGAGGCTGAGAGAATGTGAAAGGGGATGCAGATGGACAGGTACAGATGGACAGTTACAGATGGACAGTGACAGATGGACAATTACAGATGGACAGTTACACATGGACAGGTGCAGATGGACAGTTACAGAATGGACAGTTACAGAATGGACAGTTACAGATGGACAGGTGCAGATGGACAGTTACAGACGGACAGTTACAGATGGACAGTTACACATGGACAGGTGCAAATGGACAGGTACAGATGGACAGTTACAGATGGACAGTTACAGAATGGACAGTGGAGAAAAGAGAGGGATAATGAAAGAAGAAATGGAAATGGATCGATGTGGGCCATGGCCAACAGGGAGATTATATGATTTTCACCCGAGCAGTGAGTGAGAGGGCTGGGGTATGTATGTCTGTGTGTCTGTGTGTGTGTGTGTGTGTGTGTGTGTGTGTGTGTGTGTGTGTGTGTGTGTGTGTGTGTGTGTGTGTGTGTGTGTGTGTGTGTGTGTGTGTGTGTGTGTGTGTGTGTGTGTGTGTGTGTGTGT
>NC_088220.1:82590461-82592961 GCF_036934945.1 Oncorhynchus masou masou | reverse complement strand
GTCTGTCTCTCTCTCTCTCTCTCTCTGTCTCTCTCTGTGTGTGTGTGTGTGTGCGTGTGTGTGTGTGTGTGTGTGTGTGTGTGTGTGTGTGTGTGTGTGTGTGTGTGTGTGTGTGTGTATGTGTGTGTGTGTGTGTGTGTGTGTGTGTGTGTGTGTGTGTGTGTGTGTGTGAATCTAGGACAATCTTCCGGCCACATCCACTATCAGATATTCAGCAGTAAGTGTGGAAGGGAGCTCTAATCACAGCAAGGAGAGGGGCTTGATCATCATGTGGATAATGCAATGGTGCAACGTGGCAAAGCCTCACTTTCAACACCAGTTGATCACGCCACAATATAACACTCCTAGCAACCCTCCTAGGAGAAGTTCAGCTCTGTCTAGTATTCTCCCATTCACAGCTCTTAAAGGAGAAGTTCACATCTGTCTCGTATTCTCCCATTCACAGCTGTTAAAGGAGAAGTTCAGCTCTGTCTAGTATTCTCCCATTCACAGCTGTTAAAGGAGAAGTTCAGCTCTGTCTAGTATTCTCCCATTCACAGCTCTTAAAGGAGAAGTTCACATCTGTCTCGTATTCTCCCATTCACAGCTGTTAAAGGAGAGGTTCACCTCTGTCTAGTGTTCTTCCATTCACAGCTGTTAAAGGAGAAGTTCACCTAGGTAGGTCTGTTGTATTTCACAGCTGTTAAAGGAGAAGTTCACCTAGGTAGGCCTGTTGTATTTCACAGGCCTTCTGTTGTATTTCACAGGCCTTCATTATGGGTCTTCAGGATACACATTGCAAACGTGCACTAAAGATGATCTGTAGTGACACAAGGAAGAACAATACAAGCTTTGGTTGTACACACACACGCCTATACACTGACGAGGGGACACCACTGTGGTGTGTGTGTGTGTGTGTGTGTGTGTGTGTGTGTGTGTGTGTGTGTGTGTGTGTGTGTGTGTGTCAGGGTAGATCCGTAGACCCCCGACAGAAGGAACGAGAGGAGCCTGGGAAGCTTCCCTTTCCTCCTTTTGTACCTAACAAAACTTTGGCCTCAAGCTGTGCATCACCCTTCATCAGGGTTTGTAGGAGAGAGGGAGGTGTAGAGAGAGAGGAAAAGGGAGAGATAGAGAGAGAGCCTGCAGTACAACTTGGGCCTCAAGCTGTGTAACACCCTCCAGATCGATTCAAATGTGTCCCTCCCTCCTTTGATAGAAATTATAGCGAGAAAGACATCACATCTCAACCCTAGCCCCAGCAACTCACACAGCAGCAACAGAGTGATGAGCACCCCCCAGACCTATGAGACTCCCCCCAGACCTACAAGACTCCCCCAGACCTACAAGACTCCCCCAGACCTACAAGACTCCCCCAGTCCTACAAGACTCCCCCAGACCTACAAGACTCCCCCAGACCTACAAGACTCCCCCCAGACCTACAAGACTCCCCCAGTCCTACAAGACTCCCCCCAGACCTACAAGACTCCCCCAGACCTACAAGACTCCCCCAGACCTACAAGACTCCCCCAGACCTACAAGACTCTCCCCAGTCCTACAAGACTCCCCCAGACCTACAAGACTCCCCCCAGACCTACGAGACTCCCCCAGACCTATGAGACTCCCCCAGACCTACAAGACTCCCCCAGACCTACAAGACTCCCCCAGACCTATGAGACTCCCCAGTCCTACAAGACTCCCCCAGACCTACAAGACTCCCCCAGTCCTACAAGACTCCCCCAGACCTACACGACTCCCCCAGACCTACAAGACTCCCCCAGACCTACAAGACTCCCCCCAGACCTACACGACTCCCCCAGACCTACAAGACTCCCCCAGACCTACAAGACTCCCCCAGACCTACAAGACTCCCACCAGACCTGCGAGACTCCCCCAGACCTACAAGACTCCCCCAGACCTACAAGACTCCCCCAGACCTGCGAGACTCCCCCCAGACCTACAAGACTCCCCCAGACCTACAAGACTCCCCCCAGACCTGCGAGACTCCCCCAGACCTACAAGACTCCCCCAGACCTACAAGACTCCCCCCAGACCTGAGTCTCCCCCAGACCTGAGATTCTCCCACCCAGACCTACAAGACTCCCCCAGACCTACAAGACTCCCCCAGACCTACAATCTCCCCCCAGACCTACAAGACTCCCCCCAGACCTACAAGACTCCCCCAGACCTACAAGACTCCCCCAGACCTACAATCTCCCCCAGACCTACAAGACTCCCCCAGACCTACAAGACTCCCCCCAGACCTACAATCTCCCCCAGACCTACAAGACTCCCCCCAGACCTACAAGACTCCCCCAGACCTACAATCTCCCCCAGACCTACAAGACTCCCCCAGACCTACAATCTCCCCCAGACCTACAAGACTCCCCCAGACCTACAAGACTCCCCCCAGACCTACAATCTCCCCCAGACCTACAAGACTCCCCCCAGACCTACAAGACCCCCCCCCCAGACCTGCGAGACTCCCCCCAGACCTACAATCTCCCCCAGACCTACAAGACTC
>NC_088220.1:82577961-82585461 GCF_036934945.1 Oncorhynchus masou masou | reverse complement strand
CTCCCAGAACACACAGTGACTGGTGGTGCCTACCTCTACCAACAGTCTCCTCCCAGAACACACAGTGACTGGTGGTGCCTACCTCTACCAACAGGCTCTTCCCAGAACACACAGTGACTGGTGGTGCCTACCTCTACCAACAGGCTCCTCCCAGAACACACAGTGACTGGTGGTGCCTACCTCTACCAACAGGCTCTTCCCAGAACACACAGTGACTGGTGGTGCCTACCTCTACCAACAGGCTCCTCCCAGAACACACAGTAACTGGTGGTGCCTACCTCTACCAACAGTCTCCTCCCAGAACACACAGTAACTGGTGGTGCCTACCTCTACCAACAGGCTCCTCCCAGAACACACAGTAACTGGTGGTGCCTACCTCTACCAACAGGCTCCTCCCAGAACACACAGTAACTGGTGGTGCCTACCTCTACCAACAGGCTCTTCCCAGTAAGAACAGTGACTGGTGGTGCCTACCTCTACCAACAGGCTCTTCCCAGAACACACAGTGACTGGTGTTGCCTACCTCTACCAACAGGCTCTTCCCAGTAAGGACTGTGACTGGTGGTGCCTACCTCTATCAACAGGCTCTTCCCAGAACACACAGTGACTGGTGGTGCCTACCTCTACCAACAGGCTCTTCCCAGTAAGGACAGTGACTGGCGGTGCCTACCTCTACCAACAGGCTCTTCCCAGAACACACAGTGACTGGTGGTGCCTACCTCTACCAACAGGCTCCACCCAGAACACACAGTGACTGGTGGTGCCTACCTCTACCAACAGGCTCTTCCCAGAACACACAGTGACTGGTGGTGCCTACCTCTACCAACAGGCTCCTCCCAGAACACACAGTAACTGGTGGTGCCTACCTCTACCAACAGGCTCTTCCCAGTAAGAACAGTGACTGGTGGTGCCTACCTCTACCAACAGGCTCTTCCCAGTAAGGACAGTTACTGGTGGTGCCTACCTCTACCAACAGGCTCTTCCCAGTAAGGACAGTTACTGGTGGTGCCTACCTCTACCAACATGCTCTTCCCAGCAAGAACAGTGACTGGCGGTGCCTACCTCTACCAACAGGCTCCTCCCAGAACACACAGTGACTGGTGGTGCTTACCTCTACCAACAGGCTCTTCCCAGTAAGGACAGTGACTGGCGGTGCCTACCTCTACCAACAGGCTCTTCCCAGTCAGGACAGTGACTGGTGGTTCCTACCTCTACCAACAGGCTCTTCCCAGTAAGGACAGTGACTGGCGGTGCCTACCTCTACCAACAGGCTCTTCCCAGTCAGGACAGTGACTGGTGGTGCCTACCTCTACCAACAGGCTCTTCCCAGTAAGGACAGTGACTGGTGGTGCCTACCTCTACCAACAGGCTCTCCCCAGTAAGGACAGTGACTGGTGGTGCCTACCTCTACCAACAGGCTCTTCTCAGAACACACAGTGACTGGTGGTGCCTACCTCTACCAACAGGCTCCTCCCAGAACACACAGTGACTGGCGGTGCCTACCTCTACAACAGGCTCTTCCCAGAACACACAGTGACTGGCGTTGCCTACCTCTACCAACAGGTAGTGAATGTCTCGGCTGTCGAGAATGAGACCAACTTATTCCTATAATGGAGGAGGTAGAACATCAGACTGAAGATGCAACAGGAGGTGTAACTAAACACTTGTCTTGTGTCTCATCAATCCTGGAGACTTTCTTCAGAATGCCCCAGATCAACTGGAAACGATGTGTCACACCTGAAGGTCCCAAATGGGAAGCTCTCTGAAGAGTAAGAGCTAATTTTTTTATTTTACCTTTATTTAACCAGGCAAGTCAGTTAAGAACACATTCTTATTTTCAATGACGGCCTGGGAACAGTGGGTTAACTGCCTGTTCAGGGGCAGAACGACAGATTTGTACCTTGTCAGCTAGGGGGTTTGAACTCACAACCTTCCGGTTACTAGTCCAACGCTCTAACCACTAGGCTACCCTGCCGCCCCTAATATTAGAGCTAATATTACTCACAGGATGCTTATATTACTCTCTAAATGACAATAAATAAGTCTACCTAGAGACAGTCGTCCAACTGTATCCAACTGTAACACCTCATAATGCAACTGGCTCCTGTAGTCTGACTATGACATGCTGGTAAACAGTGGCTCCTGTAGTCTGACTATGACATGCTGGTAAACAGTGGCTCCTGTAGTCTGACTATGACATGCTGGTAAACAGTGGCTCCTGTAGTCTGACTATGACATGCTGGTAAACAGTGGCTCCTGTAGTCTGACTATGACATGCTGGTAAACAGTGGCTCCTGTAGTCTGACTATGACATGCTGGTAAACAGTGGCTCCTGTAGTCTGACTATGACATGCTGGTAAACAGTGGCTGGAACGAGTGGTTGTGTACCATTGAAAATAGAATGTATGGGACATCCACTTCACAATCTGGGTCTACATGGCAACAAGAATTTATATTACCCAACATTTTAAGATGTGTAAACGTAATAATGGTTGTAGAGAAGAACACGTTGCTTGTAATCGCCAGTCTAGCTTCTCTACCAATAATCCCCTACCTAGAGTAGCCTGTAAATCCATACACACGAGGAAGACAAGACAGTCTCAGACTTGACCACTCATACCCTTTCAACAGTTAGTTGGCTATACAGCATACAATATCAAGCAAGCCATTCAGTTATAATATTGGGCAAGTAACCTGAAAGGTTGCTGGTTCGAATCCCTGAGCAGACAAGGTGAAACATCTGTCTGACACGCCCGTGAGCAAGGCACTTAACCCTGACTGCTCTTTAGTGGCTCTGGAGGAGTGTCTGCTAAATGACCTCAATGTATTATTTCATCATCAATACAGCTTATAAATGAATGTGATCACTGAGTCTGTTATATTTGACGTTGGATAGGCCTTGACCTATTTATGTTCTTGACTGTTGTACAGTGCATTCGGAAACTATTCAGCCCCTTGACCTTTTTTCAAAAACATTTTACGTTACAGCCTTACTCTAAAATTGATTAAATATAGTTTTTTTCCTCATCAAT
This sequence comes from Oncorhynchus masou masou, assembly GCF_036934945.1. Taxonomy (NCBI): domain Eukaryota; kingdom Metazoa; phylum Chordata; class Actinopteri; order Salmoniformes; family Salmonidae; genus Oncorhynchus; species Oncorhynchus masou. The sequence goes on along the minus strand of NC_088220.1, from coordinate 82,582,429 downwards.
CCACACACAATAATACCCTATAATGACAAATCCCAAAAAGTTTTTTTTAGAAATGCTAGCAAATGTATAAAAAATATTAAAAAACAGAAATACCTTATTTGCCTAATTATTCAGACCTTTTGCTGTGAGACTCGAAATTGAGTTTCCATTGATCATCCTTGAGATGTTTCTACAACTTGATTGGAGTCCACCTGTGGTAAATTCCATTGATGGACATGATGTGGAAAGGCACACACCAGTCTATATACAGTAAGTTCCCACAGTCGACAGTGTATGTCAGAGCAAAAACCAAGCCATGAGGTCGAAGGAATTGTCCGTAGAGCTCTGAGACAGGGTTGTGTCTAGGCAGGGTATCAAAAAATGTCTGCAGCATTGAAGGTCCCCAAGAACATGGTGACCTCCATCATTCTTAAATGGAAGCAGTTTGGAACCACCAAGACTCCTCCCGGAGCTGGCTGCCTGGCCAAACTGAGCAAACGGGAGAGAAGGGCCTTGGTCAGGGAGGTGACAAAGAACCCGTTGGTCACTCTGACTGAGCTCCAGAGTTTCTCTGTGGGGATGGGAGAACCTTCCAGAAATACAACCATCTCTGCAGCATTCCACAATCAGGCCTTTATTATAGAGTGGCCAGACGGAAGCAACTCCTCAGTAAAAGGCCCATGACAACCCGCTTGATGTTTGGTCGGATGAAACCAAGATTGAACCTTTTGGCCATCATGTCTGGAGGAAACCTGGCACCATCCCTACAGTGAAGCATGGTGGTCACAGCATCATGCTGTGTGGATGTTTTTCAGCAGCAGGGACTGGGAGACTAATCAGGATCGACGGAAAGATGAGCCAAGCAAAGTGCAGAGAGATCCTTGATGAAAACCTGCTCCAGAGCGCTCAGGATCTCAGACTGGGGCGAACATATACCTTCCAACAGGACAACAACCCTAAGCCCACAACCAAGACAATACAGGAATGGCTTCGGGACAAATCTCTGCATGTCCTTGAGTGACCCATCCAGAGCCCAGACTTGAACCTGATCGAGCAACTCTGGAGAGACTTGAAAATAGCTGTTCAGCGATGCTCGTCATCCAACCTTGCAGAGCTTGAGAGGATCTGCAGAGAAGAATGGGAGAAACTCTCCAAATACAGGTGTACCAAGATTTTACCGTCGTACCCAAGACGACTCAAGGGTGTAATCATTACCAAAAGTGCTTCAACAAACTACTGAGTTTACTTATGTAAATGTTATATTTCCATTTTTCAAAAAACCTGTTTTTGCTTTGTCATTATGGGGTATTGTGATGCTATTATGGGGTATTGTGATGTCATTATGGGGTATTGTGTGTAGGCTGTAACCTAACAAAATGTGGAAAAAGTCAAGGGGTCTGAATACTTTCCGAATGCACTACATATAACATTGTCATGTATTTATGTTCTGTCTCCGTAAACAGTACATGCTGCTCTCTTATAGGATCACCCTGGAGTGGATACTGAGGAGAGACCATCTAGGTCGAGGCCAACGACGTGTACTCACAGCCTCTTTGGTGGCAGTAATTACATCCAACTACCCCGACCCCAAAGTTGAGGGGGCTCATAGCATCTTATACACCCAACTACCCTGACCCCAAAGTTGAGTGGGCTCATAGCATCTTATACACCCAACTACCCTGACCCCAAAGTTGAGTGGGCTCATAGCATCTTATACACCCAACTACCCTGACTCCAAAGTTGAGGGGGCTCATAGCATCTTATACACCCAACTACCCTGACTCCAAAGTTGAGGGGGCTCATAGCATCTTATACACCCAACTACCCTGACTCCAAAGTTGAGGGGGCTCATAGCATCTTATACACCCAACTACCCTGACCCCAAAGTTGAGGGGGCTCATGGCATCTTATACACCCAACTACCCTGACCCCAAAGTTGAGGGGGCTCGTAGCATCTTATACACACAACTACCCTGACCCCAAAGTTGAGGGGGCTCATAGCATCTTATACACCCAACTACCCTGACCCCAACTTTGAGGAGGTTAATAGCGTCTTGTATGTATAACATTTTCAAAAAATAACATTGAAGTTCATTTAAAAAATTTAAACAATTCAACGTTATTAAAAAACACCAATTACAACGTTGCTAAGCCATTCACACTATCACTCAGCATTAGTTACACCAGGGATTTACAAACATGTTCCCGTAGACAACCGTCTTGTGGGTTTTCACTCCAACAGGTGAGCTTGATTGGGTTTGGATTGAAAACCTATAGCATGGTAGCACTAGGTACAAGGATGGGAGAACCGTGCATACTCTTTGAATCCTCTCTTCTTCTCGCTCCTCCTCAAAATACATTCGATCCAATGTGTTTTGAGGAGAAGAGGAGAGAGGACGCGAGGAGTTGCAATTGAGATCTTCCCACAGAATCCTACTCACGCCTGAGAGGCAGCCCGGTTCCAAAACGTCACCCATCAAACAAAAGCATTTGTGTTTCGTCAGTTCGTGAGTCCGCCAGATCAGAGGCAGTAGGAAAGACCAGGGATGGTCTCTTGATTAGTGTGTGAATTGGACCATTTTCCTGTCCTGTGTTAGAATTGCGTCAATTCGAATCTGGTATCAGGATAAATATGACAATGAGTCACCTATTGTACACTATGTATTTTTTATTAGCTAAGCAATAAGTGGTAAATGCAATTTTCGTATATACAGGCTCTCTGTCCCACCTCGCAGGGGAAAAACAGAGAACTAACTTGTTCCTGACAAAGATATTATAATATACCCTGATGACAGTAGTAGTTCCTGCTTCCGAGCCGGCCTGTCAGAGTAGAGACTGGGCGTGGTTTAAACTTGCTCAGCCTATTGCAGGCGCTCAGGCGGGTCCCCGCCTCTTGGCGCTTCTGTTGATAGACGTAACTGTTGCTTGTGAAGAACATCCAGGTTCTCATGCTCCATACCGTTATCTCGCACCTGGCTCCTATTATCTAACAAAAGACCGCTTGTTCTCGCAACACCCCCGCTCTGAATGTGCCTCCCCCCAACTCATTGAACAGTTCCTGTCTTCTGTATTTTTCCATCATGAGAAAGGCCCATGGCCTTGAAACTGTTAACAATGTTTCAAGTCAGCTATGTTGCATAACACATACATGCATCCACACAAGCCAACAGCAGATAATATTAAATCACATATATGGTAACGGGCTATAGTGCATAACACAGAAACCTCATACCTGCTAAGCATAAAAAATGTAACGAGTACTTTTGGGTGTCAGCGAAAATATATGGAGTAAAAAGTACAACATTTTCTTTAGGAATGTAGTGAAGAAAAAGTAAATGCTATCAAAAATATAAAAAGTTAAGTAAAGTACAGATACCCCCTCCCCAAAATACTTAATTAGTACTTTAAAGTATTTTTACTTAAGTACTTTACACCACTGGTATTCAGTGGCCACAAAGTGATCACTGGCCACAGTCAACCGCAGTTGGTGAATGACATCAGGCGTCATATGGACACCATAAACAGGATGTGGGATGGCCTACAGCCATGCCTGACAAAAAGCTCCATTGTGGACAGGAAAAGAGTGGAAATATGTAGCGCATTTGTATCTGATCGGTACAATGCACATCATTTTGGCCAACGTCCCTCAGATATTCGACCACTAACGTAATTTGACTCAAATTCAGTTTACTTCAGAGGTTACTAACAGCTAGCCTAGCTATATTCACTTTAAATCAGAGATTACTAACAGCTAGCCTAGCTATATTCACTTTAAATCAGAGATTACTAACAGCTAGCCTAGCTATATTCACTTTAAATCAGAGATTACTAACAGCTAGCCTAGCTATATTCACTTTACTACAGAGATTACTAACAGCTAGCCTAGCTAGATTCACTTTACTTCAGAGATTACTAACAGCTAGCCTAGCTATATTCACTTTACTTCAGCGATTACTAACAGCTAGCCTAGCTAGACTCACTTTTCTTCAGAGATCACTAACAGCTATCCTAGCTATATTCACTTTTACTTCAGAGATTACTAACAGCTAGCCTAGCTATATTCACTTTTCTTCAGAGATTACTAACAGCTAGCCTAGCTATATTCACTTTACTTCAGAGATTACTAACAGCTAGCCTAGCTATATTCACTTTTCTTCAGAGATTACTAACAGCTAGCCTAGCTATATTCACTTTAAATCAGAGATTACTAACAGCTAGCCTAGCTATATTCACTTTACTACAGAGATTACTAACAGCTAGCCTAGCTAGATTCACTTTACTTCAGCGATTACTAACAGCTAGCCTAGCTAGACTCACTTTTCTTCAGAGATCACTAACAGCTAGCCTAGCTATATTCACTTTTACTTCAGAGATTACTAACAGCTAGCCTAGCTATATTCACTTTTCTTCAGAGATTACTAACAGCTAGCCTAGCTATATTCACTTTACTTCAGAGATTACTAATAGCTAGACTCACTTTTCTTCAGAG
>NC_088220.1:82555296-82577861 GCF_036934945.1 Oncorhynchus masou masou | reverse complement strand
CTCCTTTCCATACCTTAAGGGAACATTTCGACAATCACCGTATAGTTAGTGAGAAAGTCCCTATTGGAACTGTACGGTCCCTTACTAGACGTCCGAAAACATTTTAGAAATTCGGGGACGGCGTCGGGCAGCGGTAGGGCCAGACCTACCGGGAAGTCATCAAATGAACTTTGTCGGACATTCGGTTTTCGTTTAATAAAATAAACAAATTTTAGCCCATTTTTTAGCAATGCCGGAATATCCCACAAGAGGGCATAAGCAATCATATTGCTATTGGACAAAACATCACGAATCACGACGTGCCATATCTCGGAAACCGAAAATATTTCGAAGCCGAAACTTTGTGAGCGTAGGTTTGGCATTATGGGAAGATGGCCCCGAACAAGATGGCGTCTAGGCCTCAACGGTTTTTGAGTTATGGCCATATTTCTGGGATTAAAGGTCCAAAATGAAAATAGAGAAAAGATTTTTTTCACTTCACGTCAAAGTCAAGGAGCCTCCGGTGTCAATAAAAAAAAATCGGCCATTTATCTATCGTCATTTACGAAAATCGTACGGTGACCAGATCGTGATGTTCAGATATAGGTGTTTTTTTTTTCAACGGTTACAGATCCAGTTGCAGGGTGTTCATACGAGTATTTTTAAAATGTGCTGCGGAGCTCTGCGACATTTCTGTGATTTTCTATGATTTTCTGAAATAACACACACTCACTAAACCCTCCGTAAATAACTCAGTTCTTAACGTAAAGACTTAAAACTCAGGATTCTGTAAAGGCATACCCCAATGAGGATATGAGTTTATTTATAGCTTCCTGTGCCAACCGGAAGTGCCATAATTGGTGTCTCAGGGGCTGTTTGGAAGGGTTAAAAAAATCAGATCTGTCCAAAACTTCATATGTGTGATTAGACAACCCCCATGAACTGTAAATCAGTCATTTTTCCCAACAGATGTCAAAGAAAAGCTCTCACACACACACACACAGCAAGGATGGAGTGACAAAGCGTGGTGTTTAAAGACACAGAGAGCAGGCAATGGCATAAACATAATCCCAAGGCCGTGCCGAGTCCAACGAGGTGCCCCGCTTGACCGTAGCTCACTCGGTCTGAGCGCAGCGACCATGAGAAAAATAGGCCCACAATGATGCCTGCACCACAATGTCATTTGATTTTGGGTGACAGCGGCGGAACCATTAGGTTTAGAAGGACAATTCAAACACAGGACTGTTCCTAAGGTCCTCCCGATCTGTGCAAGCCTAACCTTGACTGTGTGGCATTAACCTTTCACAGTTAAAAGAAGGTGTTTACAAAAAAACAGTGTGCATTGACTTCTCTCCCCATAGGAATACATTGCCTGCTCCCCTAAATACAACCTGGGGTCTTTATGGGTTATGAATGCTGTATGAACCTGTCTTCTATGACATTCCATCAGACCACTATGAGGTCTACCTGTGTCGATTCTAAGCTTCCTGGAGCAACCGGAAGTGGTTAAATTGACCCAAAAGGTATTTGGATGTACATCACCTCGAAAGGTGCCAAGGCCTCTGCATTATTCAACCCTGTGTAGATCAGTCAATTCTCAACTTAAAGACTTAAAACTCAGGATTCCCTAGGTTTCTATGTCAGTCAAGACATGTGTGTATTTATAGCTTCCTGTGCCAACCGGAAGTGCCATAATTGGTGACTCAGGGGCTGTTTGGAAGGGTTAAAAAATTAGATCTGTCCAAAACTTCATATGTGTGATTAGACAACCCCCATGAACTGTAAATCAGTCATTTTTCCCATAAAAATTCAAAGGAAAAATAAATCACACAGATACACAACTTGGATGGAGGGACGTATTGGGGTGTGTAGAGACTGACAGTGCCTCCAATAGTTAGCTTTGTTCGAGCTAAAAAAGAACCGTCAGACCTAGAGTTCCGAAACTTTAGAATCCTGTTCTAGACCTCAGGTAGATAGTGCGTGGTGAGTTACGGCGCTCTAGAATGTTCTCGGACCGAGAAACAGCGTCGAACATTTGCAATGACTTCAATTCATTTTGACCATTACGAAAATGGCGACATTTAGAAATGTCCCAGAGACACAAGACTAGGTGCATTGTGACCGTCTCGGCCCATAGAGACAGAACCCAACATCTCGGTCCGATAGCTCATTCAAGGACCCCGTAGCAAGGCATTGAAAAAAGTGGATTTTCAGCACCAATTAGGCTTTTACTCGGACACCAAATGACCTATCGGGCCGAAACTCGGGATTCGGGGTCGCCTCACATAGGACTACACATAATGTCCGAACTGGCCCCGCAGCTAGAAAGTAACTATGTGTTTTATGGTTTTTTAATGTTTTGTACCGAAGGCCTTGTGAATTTTGGGCCAGCTCTGAAGTATGTTATACTTGGCTCCTAAATGAGTTGGGAAAAGTGGGTTTGGTGTCAGTTTGTATCAGTTTGGTGTCAGAATGATATAAAATTGACTGATGGACGGTGACTTGCAGGTGACTCTTGTCCATTAGCAATATGTTTAAGCGGTGAGGTACCATCACCAAAAGCGACATTCTGAAATCAACCCAAACGAGCGATGGAGAGGTACCAGTATCACTGCCCAGCCATCCCGAGGTCATCGGGCCAGTCAATTTGGCATTCCTGCATGATTTTTATAGCATGACAAATTGGTAATGGTGACTGCCCAGTTAACCATATGGCAAATGCACAGTGACTTTGAAAGAGTGAGAAAAATCACCAAATGGACATTCTGGAATCAACCCTAACGAGTGATGGAGAGGTACCAGAATCACTGCCAAGCCATCCCGAGTTCATCGGGCCAGTCAATTTGGCATTCCTGCACAAATTTTCAGTGACTTTGCAAAAGTAAGGAACATTTGCAATATGTTTAACGGTGAGGTACCATCACCAAAAGCGACATTCTGAAATCAACCCAAACGAGCGATGGAGAGGTACCAAAATCACTGCCCAGCCATCCCTATGTCATCGGGCCAGTCAATTTGGCATTCCTGCATGATTTTTATGGCATGACAAATTGGTGATGTTGACTGCCCAGTTAACCATATGGCAAATGCACAGTGACTTTGCAAAAGTGAGAAAACATGACCAAATGGACATTCTGAAATCAACCCTAACGAGTGATGGAGAGGTACCAGAATCACTGCCAAGCCATCCCGAGTTCATCGGGCCAGTCAATTTGGCATTCCTGCACAAATTTTCAGTGACTTTGCAAAAGTAAGGAACATTTGCAATATGTTTTAACAGTGAGGTACCATCACCAAAAGCGACATTCTGAAATCAACCCAAACGAGCCATGGAGAGGTACCAGTATCACTGCCCAGCCATCCCGAGGTCATCGGGCCAGTCAATTTGGCATTCCTGCAAGAATTTTTAGTGACTTTGCAAAAGTAAGGAACATTTGCAATATGTTTAACGGTGAGGTACCATCACCAAAAGCGACATTCTGAAATCAACCCAAACGAGCGATGGAGAGGTACCAGAATAACTGCCCAGCCATCCCTATGTCATCGGGCCAGTCAATTTGGCATTCCTACATGATTTTTATGGCATGACAAATTGGTGATGGTGACTGCCCAGTTAACCATATGGCAAATGCACAGTGACTTTGCAAAAGTGAGAAAACATGACCAAATGGACATTCTGAAATCAACACAAACAATGGCATCACCATAGTGTCCAGACTGTGCCGAGTCCAACGAGGTGTCCCGCTTGACCGTAGCTCGCTCGGTCTGAGCGCGGCGACCATGAGAAAAATAGGCCCAATATGAAGCCTTCACCAGTACGTCATTTGATTTTGGGTGACAGCGGTGGAACCGTTAGGTTTAGAAAGACAATTCAACCACAGGACTGTTCCTAAGGTCCTCCTGATCTGTCCAAGCCTATCCTTGACCGTGTGACATTAACCCTTCACAGTCAAAAGAAGGTGTTTACATAAAAACAGTGTTCATTGACTTCTCTCCCCATAGGAATATATTGGCTGCTCCACTAAATACAACCTGGAGTCTATATGGGTTATGAATGTTGTATGAACCTGTCTTTGGTACCAGTCCATCAGACCACTATAAGGTCTACCTGTGTCGATTCTAAGCTTCCTGGACCAACCGGAAGTGGTTCAAATCGCCCTAAAAGTGTATACCCATACACTGCCTGCAATTTGATGGACATATTGCATTGAACCCTGTGTAAATCAGTCAGTTTTCATGGTAAAGACTTAAAACTCAGGATTCTCTAATGGAATAGCCCAATGAGGATGTATGTTGAGTTACAGCTTCCTGTGCCAACCGGAAGTGCCATAATTGGTGACTCAGGGGCTGTTTGGAAGGGTTAAAAAAATCAGATCTGTCCAAAACTTCATATGTGTGATTAGACAACCCCCATGAACTGTAAATCAGTCATTTTTCCCAACAGATGTCAAAGAAAAGCTCTCACACACACACACAGCAAGGATGGAGTGACAAAGCGTGGTGTTTAAAGACACAGAGAGCAGGCAATGGCATAAACATAATCCCAAGGCCGTGCCGAGTCCAACGAGGTGCCCCTCTTGACCGTAGCTCGCTCGGTCTGAGCGCAGCGACCATGAGAAAAATAGGCCCACAATGATGCCTGCACCACAATGTCATTGGATTTTGGGTGACAGCGGCGGAACCGTTAGGTTTAGAAGGACAATTCAAACACAGGACTGTTCCTAAGGTCCTCCCGATCTGTGCAAGCCTAACCTTGACTGTGTGGCATTAACCTTTCACAGTTAAAAGAAGGTGTTTACAAAAAAACAGTGTGCATTGACTTCTCTCCCCATAGGAATACATTGCCTGCTCCCCTAAATACAACCTGGAGTCTATATGGGTTATGAATGCTGTATGAACCTGTCTTCTATGACATTCCATCAGACCACTATGAGGTCTACCTGTGTCGATTCTAAGCTTCCTGGAGCAACCGGAAGTGGTTAGATTGACCCAAAAGGTATTTGGATGTACATCACCTCGAAAGGTGCCGAGGCCTCTGCATTATTCAACCCTGTGTAGATCAGTCAATTCTCAACTTAAAGACTTAAAACTCAGGATTCCCTAGGTTTCTATGTCAGTCAAGACATGTGTGTATTTATAGCTTCCTGTGCCAACCGGAAGTGCCATAATTGGTGTCTCAGGGGCTGTTTGGAAGGGTTAAAAAAATCAGATCTGTCCAAAACTTCATATGTGTGATTAGACAACCCCCATGAACTGTAAATCAGTCATTTTTCCCATAAAAATTCAAAGGAAAAATAAATCACACAGATACACAACTTGGATGGAGGGACGTATTGGGGTGTGTAGAGACTGACAGTGCCTCCAATAGTTAGCTTTGTTCGAGCTAAAAAAGAACCGTCAGACCTAGAGTTCCGAAACTTTAGAATCCTGTTCTAGACCTCAGGTAGATAGTGCGTGGTGAGTTACGGCGCTCTAGGAGGTTCTCGGACCGAGAAACAGCGTCGAACATTTGCAATGACTTCAATTCATTTTGACCATTACGAAAATGGCGACATTTAGAAATGTCCCAGAGACACAAGACTAGGTGCATTGTGACCGTCTCGGCCCATAGAGACAGAACCCAACATCTCGGTCCGATAGCTCATTCAAGGACCCCGTAGCAAGGCATTGAAAAAAGTGGATTTTCAGCACCAATTAGGCTTTTACTCGGACACCAAATGACCTATCGGGCCGAAACTCGGGATTCGGGGTCGCCTCACATAGGACTACACATAATGTCCGAACTGGCCCCGCAGCTAGAAAGTAACTATGTGTTTTATGGTTTTTTAATGTTTTGTACCGAAGGCCTTGTGAATTTTGGGCCAGCTCTGAAGTATGTTATACTTGGCTCCTAAATGAGTTGGGAAAAGTGGGTTTGGTGTCAGTTTGTATCAGTTTGGTGTCAGAATGATATCAAATTGACTGATGGACGGTGACTTGCAGGTGACTCTTGTCCATTAGCAATATGTTTAAGCGGTGAGGTACCATCACCAAAAGCGACATTCTGAAATCAACCCAAACGAGCGATGGAGAGGTACCAGTATCACTGCCCAGACATCCCTATGTCATCGGGCCAGTCAATTTGGCATTCCTGCATGATTTTTATGGCATGACAAATTGGTAATGGTGACTGCCCAGTTAACCATATGGCAAATGCACAGTGACTTTGAAAGAGTGAGAAAAATCACCAAATGGACATTCTGAAATCAACCCTAACGAGTGATGGAGAGGTACCAGAATCACTGCCAAGCCATCCCGAGGTCATCGGGCCAGTCAATTTGGCATTCCTGCACAAATTTTCAGTGACTTTGCAAAAGTAAGGAACATTTGCAATATGTTTTAACAGTGAGGTACCATCACCAAAAGCGACATTCTGAAATCAACCCAAACGAGCCATGGAGAGGTACCAGTATCACTGCCCAGCCATCCCGAGGTCATCGGACCAGTCAATTTGGCATTCCTGCAAAAATTTTCAGTGACTTTGCAAAAGTAAGGAACATTTGCAATATGTTTTAACAGTGAGGTACCATCACCAAAAGCGACATTCTGAAATCAACCCAAACGAGCGATGGAGAGGTACCAAAATCACTGCCCAGCCATCCTGAGGTCATCGGGCCAGTCAATTTGGCATTCCTGCATGATTTTTATGGCATGACAAATTGGTGATGGTGACTGCCCAGTTAACCATATGGCAAATGCACAGTGACTTTGCAAAAGTGAGAAAACATGACCAAATGGACATTCTGAAATCAACACAAACAATGGCATGACCATAGTGTCCAGACTGTGCCGAGTCCAACGAGGTGTCCCGCTTGACCGTAGCTCGCTCGGTCTGAGCGCGCGACCATGAGAAAAATAGGCCCAATATGAAGCCTTCACCAGTACGTCATTTGATTTTGGGTGACAGCGGTGGAACCGTTAGGTTTAGAAAGACAATTCAACCACAGGACTGTTCCTAAGGTCCTCCTGATCTGTCCAAGCCTATCCTTGACCGTGTGACATTAACCCTTCACAGTCAAAAGAAGGTGTTTACATAAAAACAGTGTTCATTGACTTCTCTCCCCATAGGAATATATTGGCTGCTCCACTAAATACAACCTGGAGTCTATATGGGTTATGAATGTTGTATGAACCTGTCTTTGGTACCAGTCCATCAGACCACTATAAGGTCTACCTGTGTCGATTCTAAGCTTCCTGGACCAACCGGAAGTGGTCCAAATCGCCCTAAAAGTGTATACCCATACACTGCCTGCAATTTGATGGACATAGTGCATTGAACCCTGTGTAAATCAGTCAGTTTTCATGGTAAAGACTTAAAACTCAGGATTCTCTAATGGAATACCCCAATGAGGATGTATGTTGAGTTACAGCTTCCTGTGCCAACCGGAAGTGCCATAATTGGTGTCTCAGGGGCTGTTTGGAGGGGTTAAAAAAATCAGATCTTTCCACAACTTCATATATATGATTAGGCAACCCCCATGAACTGTAAATCAGTCATTTTTCCCATAAAAATTCAAAGGAAAACTAAATCACACAGATACACAACATGGATGGAGGGACGTATCATTGGGGTGCGTAGAGACTGACAGTGCCTCCAATAGTTAGCTTTGAATGATATCAAATTGACTGATGGACAGTGACTTGCAGGTGACTCTTGTCCATTAGCAATATGTTTAAGCGGTGAGGTACCATCACCAAAAGCGACATTCTGAAATCAACCCAAAAGAGCCATGGAGAGGTACCAGTATCACTGCCCAGCCATCCCGAGGTCATCGGGCCAGTCAATTTGGCATTCCTGCATGATTTTTATGGCATGACAAATTGGTGATGGTGACTACCCAGTTAACCATATGGCAAATGCACAGTGACTTTGAAAGAGTGAGAAAAATCACCAAATGGACATTCTGGAATCAACCCTAACGAGTGATGGAGAGGTACCAGAATCACTGCCAAGCCATCCCGACTTCATCGGGCCAGTCAATTTGGCATTCCTGCAAAAATTTTCAGTGACTTTGCAAAAGTAAGAACATTTGCAATATGTTTTAACAGTGAGGTACCATCACCAAAAGCGACATTCTGAAATCAACCCAAACGAGCCATGGAGAGGTACCAGTATCACTGCCCAGCCATCCCGAGGTCATCGGGCCAGTCAATTTGGCATTCCTGCAAAAATTTTCAGTGACTTTGCAAAAGTAAGGAACATTTGCAATATGTTTTAACAGTGAGGTACCATCACCAAAAGCGACATTCTGAAATCAACCCAAACGAGCGATGGAGAGGTACCAGTATCACTGCCCAGCCATCCTGAGGTCATCGGGCCAGTCAATTTGGCATTCCTGCATGATTTTTATAGCATGACAAATTGGTGATGGTGACTGCCCAGTTAACCATATGGCAAATGCACAGTGACTTTGAAAGAGTGAGAAAAATCACCAAATGGACATTCTGAAATCAGACCAAACGAGCGATGGAGAGGTACCAGAATCACTGCCAAGCCATCCCGAGTTCATCGGGCCAGTCAATTTGGCATTCCTGCACAAATTTTCAGTGACTTTGCAAAAGTAAGGAACATTTGCAATATGTTTTAACAGTGAGGTACCATCACCAAAAGCGACATTCTGAAATCAACCCAAACGAGCCATGGAGAGGTACCAGTATCACTGCCCAGCCATCCCGAGGTCATCGGGCCAGTCAATTTGGCATTTCTGCAAAAATTTTCAGTGACTTTGCAAAAGTAAGGAACATTTGCAATATGTTTTAACAGTGAGGTACCATCACCAAAAGCGACATTCTGAAATCAACCCAAACGAGCGATGGAGAGGTACCAAAATCACTGCCCAGCCATCCTGAGGTCATCGGGCCAGTCAATTTGGCATTCCTGCATGATTTTTATGGCATGACAAATTGGTGATGGTGACTGCCCAGTTAACCATATGGCAAATGCACAGTGACTTTGAAAGAGTGAGAAAACATGACCAAATGGACATTCTGAAATCAACACAAACAATGGCATGACCATAGTGTCCAGACTGTGCCGAGTCCAACGAGGTGCCCCGCTTGACCGTAGCTCGCTCGGTCTGAGCGCGGCGACCATGAGAAAAATAGGCCCAATATGAAGCCTTCACCAGTACGTCATTTGATTTTGGGTGACAGCGGCGGAACCGTTAGGTTTAGAAAGACAATTCAACCACAGGACTGTTCCTAAGGTCCTCCTGATCTGTCCAAGCCTATCCTTGACCGTGTGACATTAACCCTTCACAGTCAAAAGAAGGTGTTTACATAAAAACTGTGTTCATTGACTTCTCTCCCCATAGGAATATATTGGCTGCTCCACTAAATACAACCTGGAGTCTATATGGGTTATGAATGTTGTATGAACCTGTCTTTGGTACCAGTCCATCAGACCACTATAAGGTCTACCTGTGTCGATTCTAAGCTTCCTGGACCAACACCAAGTGGTCCAAATCGCCCTAAAAGTGTGTACCCATACACTGCCTGCAATTTGATGGACATAGTGCATTGAACCCTGTGTAAATCAGTCAGTTTTCATGGGAAAGACTTAAAACTCAGGATTCTCTAATGGAATACCCCAATGAGGATGTATGTTGAGTTACAGCTTCCTGTGCCAACCGGAAGTGCCATAATTGGTGTCTCAGGGGCTGTTTGGAGGTTAAAAAAATCAGATCTTTCCACAACTTCATATATATGATTAGGCAACCCCCATGAACTGTAAATCAGTCATTTTTCCCATAAAAATTCAAAGGAAAACTAAATCACACAGATACACAACATGGATGGAGGGACGTATCATTGGGGTGCGTAGAGACTGACAGTGCCTCCAATAGTTAGCTTTGAATGATATCAAATTGACTGGTGACTTGCAGGTGACTCTTGTCCATTAGCAATATGTTTAAGCGGTGAGGTACCATCACCAAAAAAGCGACATTCTGAAATCAACCCAAACGAGCGATGGAGAGGTACCAGAATCACTGCCCAGCCATCCCGAGTTCATCGGGCCAGTCAATTTGGCATTCCTGCATGATTTTTATGGCATGACAAATTGGTGATGGTGAATGCCCAGTTAACCATATGGCAAATGCACAGTGACTTTGCAAAAGTGAGAAAACATAAACAAATGGACATGATGAAATCAACACCACGAGTGATTGAAAGGAACAACAATCACTGCCCGGCCATCCCGAGTTCATCAGGCCAGTCAATTTTGCATTTCTGAAGGATTTTTGAGCATGTCAAATTTCTTATGACATTTGGCCCCCACAAAACATATGCCTTATGCACAAGCAAAAAAAACCAAAAACATTATAATAATAAAATATGACTAAAGTATGTTGATACAGTTCTTATACGTGTGTAACTGACACAAAATTCGAAAAAATTTCGAAAAACGGTCCAGAAAGCACTTTTTTAGGGGTGTGTGAAGTTTTTTATGAAATTTAATAATTTTTGACTTTTGACTTCTGACTTCCTATGAAATCATATTGCAGATGGACAAAACACATGCAATATGCGCAAGTAAAAAAATTAAAAAAATTATGTTAATAAAATTGGACAAAAGTATTTTCATACAGTTCTTATACATGTGTAATTGTCAAAAAAAGCGAAAGAATTTCGAAAAACGGTCCAGAAAGCACTTTTTTAAGGGGTGATACGTTTTTTTCAAAAAATTCGTTTTTTCAAAATTTGGCTTTTGGATGTTGACTTGGAGTCCAATACCAATATGAAAAACCATGGTGGAGTGCAATCGCCACCTGTTGGATTTTTGAAGTGTTACAACTGGCAATACCCATATGGCAATAGAAGTAAACTTTGCATGAATCAACGCCGCTTTGGGTGGTATTGGCCAATGTGTGCATGGTTTGTCCTATGCCAATAACTTGCCATTCATTTTTGTCCACTACGGGGGTGAAATCCCTTACTGAGGACGGCTCACCTCTCACAGTCCTGGGCGACTTTAACCTCCCCACGTCTACCTTTGACTCATTCCTCTCTGCCTCCTTCTTTCCACTCCTCTCCTCTTTTGACCTCACCCTCTCACCTTCCCCCCCTACTCACAAGGCAGGCAATACGCTCGACCTCATCTTTACTAGATGCTGTTCTTCCACTAACCTCATTGCAACTCCCCTCCAAGTCTCCGACCACCACCTTGTATCCTTTTCCCTCTCGCTCTCATCCAACACTTCCCACACTGCCCCTACTCGGATGGTATCGCGCCGTCCCAACCTTCGCTCTCTCTCCCCGCTACTCTCTCCTCTTCCATCCTATCATCTCTTCCCTCTGCTCATACCTTCTCCAACCTATCTCCTGATTCTGCCTCCTCAACCCTCCTCTCTTCCCTTTCTGCATCCTTTGACTCTCTATGTCCCCTATCCTCCAGGCCGGCTCGGTCCTCCGCTCGACGACTCATTGCGAGCTCACAGAACAGAGCTCCGGGCAGCCGAGCGGAAATGGAGGAAAACTCGCCTCCCTGCGGACCTGGCATCCTTTCACTCCCTCCTCTCTACATTTTCCTCCTTTGTCTCTGCTGCTAAAGCCACTTTCTACCACTCTAAATTCCAAGCATCTGCCTCTAACCCTAGGAAGCTCTTTGCCACCTTCTCCTCCCTCCTGAATCCTCCTCCCCCTCCCCCCCCCTCCTCCATCTCTGCAGATGACTTCGTCAACCATTTTGAAAAGAAGGTCGACGACATCCGATCCTCGTTTGCTAAGTCAAACGACACCACTGGTTCTGCTCACACTGCCCTACCCTGTGCTCTGACCTCTTTCTCCCCTCTCTCTCCAGATGAAATCTCGCTTCTTGTGACGGCCGGCCGCCCAACAACCTGCCCGCTTGACCCTATCCCTCCTCTCTTCTCCAGACCATTTCCGGAGACCTTCTCCCTTACCTCACCTCGCTCATCAACTCATCCCTGACCGCTGGCTACGTCCCTTCCGTCTTCAAGAGAGCGAGAGTTGCACCCTTCTGAAAAAACCTACACTCGATCCCTCCGATGTCAACAACTACAGACCAGTATCCCTTCTTTCTTTTCTCTCCAAAACTCTTGAACGTACCGTCCTTGGCCAGCTCTCCCGCTATCTCTCTCAGAATGACCTTCTTGATCCAAATCAGTCAGGTTTCAAGACTAGTCATTCAACTGAGACTGCTCTTCTCTGTATCACGGAGGCACTCCGCACTGCTAAAGCTAACTCTCTCTCCTCTGCTCTCATCCTTCTAGACCTATCGGCTGCCTTCGATACTGTGAACCATCAGATCCTCCTCTCCACCCTCTCCGAGTTGGGCATCTCCGGCGCGGCCCACGCTTGGATTGCGTCCTACCTGACAGGTCGCTCCTACCAGGTGGCGTGGCGAGAATCTGTCTCCTCACCACGCGCTCTCACCACTGGTGTCCCCCAGGGCTCTGTTCTAGGCCCTCTCCCTATTCTCGCTATACACCAAGTCACTTGGCTCTGTCATAACCTCACATGGTCTCTCCTATCATTGCTATGCAGACGACACACAATTAATCTTCTCCTTTCCCCCTTCTGATGACCAGGTGGCGAATCGCATCTCTGCATGTCTGGCAGACATATCAGTGTGGATGACGGATCACCACCTCAAGCTGAACCTCGGCAAGACGGAGCTGCTCTTCCTCCCGGGGAAGGACTGCCCATTCCATGATCTCGCAATCACGGTTGACAACTCCATTGTGTCCTCCTCCCAGAGCGCTAAGAACCTTGGCGTGATCCTGGACAACACCCTGTCGTTCTCAACCAACATCATGGCGGTGGCCCGTTCCTGTAGGTTCATGCTCTACAACATCCGCAGAGTACGACCCTGCCTCACACAGGAAGCGGCGCAGGTCCTAATCCAGGCACTTGTCATCTCCCGTCTGGATTACTGCAACTCGCTGTTGGCTGGGCTCCCTGCCTGTGCCATTAAACCCCTACAACTCATCCAGAACGCCGCAGCCCGTCTGGTGTTCAACCTTCCCAAGTTCTTTCACGTCACCCCGCTCCTCCGCTCTCTCCACTGGCTTCCAGTTGAAGCTCGCATCCGCTACAAGACCATGGTGCTTGCCTACGGAGCTGTGAGGGGAACGGCACCGCAGTACCTCCAGGCTCTGATCAGGCCCTACACCCAAACAAGGGCACTGCGTTCATCCACCTCTGGCCTGCTCGCCTCCCTACCACTGAGGAAGTACAGTTCCCGCTCAGCCCAGTCAAAACTGTTCGCCGCTCTGGCCCCCCAATGGTGGAACAAACTCCCTCACGACGCCAGGACAGCAGAGTCAATCACCACCTTCCGGAGACACCTGAAACCCCACCTCTTCAAGGAATACCTAGGATAGGATAAGTAATCCTTCTCACCCCCCTTAAATGATTTAGATGCACTATTGTAAAGTGGCTGTTCCACTGGATGTCAGAAGGTGAATTCACCAATTTGTAAGTCGCTCTGGATAAGAGCGTCTGCGAAATGACTTAAATGTAAATGTAATAACACACCACTGTACCCATAACACCACTGTACCGTACCACTGTACCCATAACACACCACTGTACCCATAACACAACACTGTACCCATAACACAACACTGTACCCATACCACACGTCTGAATGGGTTTACCACTGTACCCATACCACACGTCTGAATGAGTTTACCACTATACCCATAACACCCCACTGTACCGTACCACTGTACCCATAACACCCCACTGTACCCATAACACCCCACTGTAACCATAAAACACCACTGTACCCATAACACACCACTGTACCCATAACACCCCACTGCACCGTACCACTGTACCCATAACACACCACTGAACCATACCCCTGTACCCATAACACACCACTGTACCAATAACACACCACTGTACCCATAACACCCCACTGTACCCATAACACACCACTGTACCCATAACACACCACTGTACCCATAACACACCACTGTACCCATAACACCCCACTGTACCCATAACACACCACTGTACCCATAACACACCACTGTACCCATAACACACGTCTGAATGAGTTTACCACTGTACCCATACCACACGTCTGAATGAGTTTACCACTGTACCCATACCACACGTCTGAATGAGTTTACCACTGTAACCATACCACACGTGTGAATGAGTTTACCACTGCACCGTACCACTGTACCCATAACACCCCACTGTACCGTACCACTGTACCCATAACACCCCACTGTACCCATAACACCCCACTGTACCCATAACAAACCACTGTACCCATAACACCCCACTGTACCCATAACACACCACTGTACCAATAACACACCACTGTACCCATAACACACCACTGTACCATACCACTGTACCCATACCACACGTCTGAATGGGTTTACCACTGTTCCCATAACACCCCACTGCACCGTACCCCTGTACCCATAACACCCCACTGCACCGTACCCCTGTACCCATAACACACCACTGTACCCATAACACCCCACTGCACCGTACCACTGTACCCATAACACACCACTGAACCGTACCCCTGTACCCATAACACACCACTGTACCCATAATACACCACTGTACCGTACCACTGTACCCATACCACACGTCTGAATGAGTTTACCACAGCACCGTACCACTGTACCCATAACACCCCACTGTACCCATAACACACCACTGAACCGTACCCCTTTACCCATAACACACCACTGTACCCATAACACACCACTGTACCCATAACACACCACTGTACCCATAACACCCCACTGTACCCATAACACACCACTGAACCGTACCCCTGTACCTATAACACACCACTGTACCCATAACACACCACTGTACCCATAACACACCACTGTACCGTACCACTGTACCCATACCACACGTCTGAATGAGTTTACCACAGCACCGTACCACTGTACCCATAACACCCCACTGTACCCATAACACACCACTGAACCGTACCCCTTTACCCATAACACACCACTGTACCCATAACACACCACTGTACCCATAACACACCACTGTACCCATAACACCCCACTGTACCCATAACACCCCACTGCACCGTACCACAGTACCCATAACACCCCACTGTACCCATAACACACCACTGCACCGTACCACTGTACCCATAACACCCCACTGTACTCATAACACACCACTGTACCATACCACTGTACCCATAACACACCACTGTACTATTACCACTGTACCCATAACACCCCACTGTACCCATAACACACCACTATACCGTACCACTGTACCCATAACACACCACTATACCGTACCACTGTACCCATAACACACCACTGTACCCATAACACACCACTATACCGTACCACTGTACCCATAACACACCACTATACCGTACCACTGTACCCATAACACACATCTGTACCCATAACACACACCTGTACCCATAACAAACCACTGTACCCATAACACCCCACTGTACCCATAACACACCACTGTACCATACCACTGTACCCATAACACACACCTGAATGGGTTTACCACTATACCGTACCACTGTACCCATAACACACCACTGTACCCATAACACACACCTGTACCCATAACACACATCTGTAACTATAACACACATCTGAATGGGTTTACCACTATACTGTACCACTGTAAATACCACACATCTGAATGAAATCTTGTCAGTCCAACAGTCATTAACATTTGACATGTGTTGAGCCTCAAACAACCAAACTAGGCTCCAGGTTATGTTTCCACTCAAGTTCTCTGTGACAGCAGCCGTCTCACTTTTCTCTACTCTCTCAGCTGTCAGACCTCTGCCGATGCTTTGGTTATCCACACACACACAATCACGCACACACACACACACACACACACACACACACACACACACACACACACACACACACACACACACACACACACACACACACACACACACACACACACACACACACACACACACACACACACACACACACACACACACACACGCACACACATCCATAGTATTTCCAACTCTTAACATCACTTGTTCTGAAGACTGAATTGATCTCAAAGTGACTCTGGGAGGTTTAACATCCGGGACTCTTGAGCTCTGGGTTTGACAGCAAAAGGTCAGGTTGGTGTATGGTATCTTCACACACACAGACATGCACAAACACACAAACATATGCACACACGATACATTTTCTGATGCTTTCACAATCTTTCTTTCTTTCTTTCACACACACACACACACACATACACACACACACACACACACACACACACACATACATACATACATACATACACACAGACGTGCGCTGTGTGAATGCATCCCCCACCCACAGTAAGTGACCCTGGTAAACATGTCAGCACATGTCAGCACACACAACTATATAAGCACACACACACAAACACAAAACTACACACACAACTATAAAAGCACACACACACACACAATGACACAAGCACACACACACACACACACACATCTACATAGTCACACACAAACACAACTATATAAGCACACACACACACACAAACACACACAACTACATAAGCACACACACACACAACTATATAAGCACACACAAAAACACACAACTACATAAGCAGACACAAAAACACACACAACTACATAAGCACACACACACACACAACTACATAAGGACACAAACACACACACACACAACTACATAAGGACACACACACACAACTACATAAGGACACACACACACAACTACATAAAGACACACACACACACACACACACACAACTACATAAGGACACACACACACACACACACAACTACATAAGGACACACACACACAACTACACTTGAAGTCGGAAGTTTACATACACCTGTTCACAACTCCTGACATTTAATCCTAGTAAAAATTCCCTGTCTTAAGTCAGTTAGGATCACAACTTTATTTAAAAAAAGTGAAATGTCAGAATAATAGTAGAGAGAATGATATATTTCAGCTTTTATTTCTTTCATCACTTTCCAAGTGGGTCAGAAGTTTACATACACTCAATTAGTATTTGGTAGCATTGCCTTTAAATTGTTTAAATTGGGTCAAACGTTTCGGGTGGCCTTCCACAAGCATCCCACAATAAATTGGGTGAATTTTGGCCTATTCCTCCTGACAGAGCTGGTGTAACTGAGTCAGGTTTGTAGGCCTCCTTGCTCACACACACTTTTTCAGTTCTGCCCACAACATTTCTATAGGATTGAGGTCAGGGCTTTGGGATGACCACTCCAATACCTTGACTTTGTTGTCCTTTAGCCATTTTTCCACAACTTTGGAAGTATGCTTGGGGTCATTGTCCATTTGGAAGACCCATTTGCGACCAAGCTTTAACCTCTTGAAACTCCCCATCCCGGATCCGGGATTGTGACTAAGCCTCAGGCTCATTAGCATAACGCAACGTTAACGATTTCTGAAAATCGCAAATAAAATTAAAATAATGCGTTTGCTCTCAAGCTTAGCCTTTTCTTAACAACACTGTCATCTCAGATTTTCAAAATATGCTTTTGAACCATAGAAATTGACTAATTTGTGTAAGAGTATGCAAAGCTAGCATAGCATTTTGTGTAGCATGTAGCACGCAACATTTTCACAAAAGCCAGATAACCAAATAAATAAAATCATTTACCTTTGAAGAGCTTCTGATGTTTTCAATGAGGAGACTCCCAGCCACATACCAAATGCGCAGTGTTTCCTGAAAGCGTCTGTGTGTAGGAGAAATCGTTACGTTTTCTACATTGCGCCTGGCTACCGAAACGAACCGAAAATGCAGTCACCTACAACGTGAAACTTTTTCCGGATTAACTACATAATATCGGCCGAAACATGGCAAACGTTGTTTGGAATCAATCCTCAAGGTGTTTTTTCACATATCTCTTCATTGACATGCAGTTCTTGGAAGCTTGCTTCTCTGTCTGTGCCCCATGGAAAAATACTGGCAGGTGACTTTTGCGCACCAATTTCGGCGCAGGACACCGGGCGGACACGTGGTAAATGTGGTCTCTTATGGTCAATCTTCCAACGATCTGCCTACAAATACGTCACAATGCTGCAGACACCTTGGGGAAACGACAGAAAGGGCAGACTCATTCCTCTTGCGTTCACAGCCATATAAGGAGATCATGAAAGACAGAGCCTCAAAAATCCTTGTCATTTCCTGGATGCCAAGTCATCTTGGTTTTGCCTGAAGCTCACGTTAAAGGGCACGCACAGAGAAGATATTTGTATTTCTGGACACGTCAGAGTGTTTTCTTTCGAACAGTAGCAATTATATGCATAGTCGAGCATCTTTTTGTGACAAAATATCTTGTTTAAAACGGGAACGTTTTTCTTCCAAAAATGAAATAGCGCCACCATTCCAAAAATGAAATAGCGCCACCATAAGTGTAAGAGGTTAACTACCTGACTGATGTCTTGAGATGTTGCTTCAATATATCCACGTAATTTTCCTTCCTCAGAATACCATCTATTTTGTGAAGTGCACCAGTCCCTCCTGCAGCAAAGCGTTCCCACAACATGATGCTGTATCCGTCTCCGTCCTGAGTGGTATGACGGCTGCGTGCTCCCATGGTGTTTATACTTGTGTACTATTGTTTGTATAGATGAACGTGGTACCTTCAGGCGTTTGGAAATTGCTCCCAAGGATGAACCAGACTTGTGGAGGTCTACAATTTTTTTTACTGAGGTCTTGACTGATTTCATGCAAAAAGGCACTGAGTTTGAAGGTAGGCCTTGAAATACATCCACAGGCACAGCCCCAATTGACTCAAATGATGTCCATTAGCCTATCAGAAGCTTCTAAAGCCATAACATAATTTCTGGAATTTTCCAAGCTGTTTATTAAAGGCCCAGTCAACTTAGTGTATGTAAAGCTCTGACTATATAATCACACACACACACAGAACTAAATAAGCACACACACACACAACTATATAATCACACACACACAGAACAACATAAGCACACACACACAGAGAACTACATAAGCACACACACACACACACACAAACACAGAACTACATAAGCACACACAAACACACACACACCTATATAAGCACACACACACAACTATATAAGCACACATACACACACACAGAACTACATAAGCACACACACACACACACAACTATATAAGCACACACACACAACTACATAAGCTCACACACACAAACACACAACTACATAAGCTCACAAACACAAACACACAACTACATAAGCTCACACACACAAACACACAACTACATAAGCACACACACACACAACTGTATAAGCACACACACAATACAGAAACACGCGTGTTGTGTTGTTTCTTCCCCATGTTTTTGCTATGTATGTTATTCTGTCCTTGAGCTGTTCTTGTCTATTAATGTTCTGTATTATGTCATGATGTATTATGGTTCATGTTTTGTGTTGGACCCCAGGAAGAGTAGCTGCTGCTTCTGCAACAGCTAATGGGATCCTAATAAAATACCAAATACCATTTGACATATCACACTAAGTCATGCTCCGTCACACACATGTGCTAGAAAGTGATGAGGATGGAAACACTAGTGCTATAGAACGTGCTCTTACATCACAAGGTCTGTATTGAGGACTGAAAAGGTTGAAGACTTCTACTGCTGTACACCATGTCAAACATGCAGAGGCAACTAACACACACACACACAGCTAGGAACACACACACACACACACAGGTACGAACACACACACACACAGCAAGGTACACACACACACACAGCTAGGAACACACAAACAGACACACACACAGCTAGGAACATACAAACACACACACACACACACAGCGAGGAACACACAAAACACACACACACACACACAGCTAGGAACATACAAACACACACACACACAGGTACGAACACACAAACACACACAGGTACGAACACACACACACACACACACACAGGTACAAACACAGATTTACATACACAAAGGTACGGACACACACACAAACACACACAGACACACAGGTACGAACACACACACACACAGGTACAACACACACACACACACACAGGTACGAACACACACAAACACACACAGACACACAGGTACGAACACACACACACACACACAGGTACGAACACACACAAACACACACAGACACAGGTACGAACACACACAAACACACACAGACACACAGGTACGAACACACACAAACACACACAGACACACAGGTACGAACACACACACACACACACAGGTACAAACACACACAAACACATTGATGTTACATAGGATAATACAATGCAACTTGTATCCACTGCTTATGACATTGCCTATTAAGGAGACATGTCACATTGAAACCAGGGGGGAATGAGAGTCAGTACTATTTTATCATGTATTGATCAACACCACCAAACTCCCAGCAATCACAACACTCTCCCAGCACACACACACTCTCCCAGCACACACACACTCTCTCAGCACATACACAATCTCCCAGCACACACACACTCTCCCAGCACCCACACACACTCTCCCAGCACACACACACTCTACAAGCACACATACACGGCCACCTCTTTGTTCTTTCCCCTCCCTGGTCCCAGTGTATGAAATAATCAGTTTTAAAATGGATAACTTATATAAAGCTGCATATTACATTATTAACACTGAGTTGTTATTACATCATTAACACTGAGCTGGTATTACATTATTAACACTGAGCTGGTATTACATCATTAACACTGAGCTGGTATTACATCATTAACACTGAGCTGGTATTACATCATTAACACTGAGCTGGTATTACATCATTAACACTGAGCTGGTATTACATCATTAACACTGAGCTGGTATTACATCATTAACACTGAGCTGGTATTACATCATTAACACTGAGCTGGTATTACATTATTAACACTGAGCTGGTATTACATCATTAACACTGAGCTGGTATTACATCATTAACACTGAGCTGGTATTACATTATTAACACTGAGCTGGTATTACATCATTAACACTGAGCTGGTATTACATTATTAACACTGAGCTGGTATTACATTATTAACACTGAGCTGGTATTACATCATTAACACTGAGCTGGTATTACATCATTAACACTGAGCTGGTATTACATCATTAACACTGAGCTGGTATTACATCATTAACACTGAGCTGGTATTACATCATTAACACTGAGCTGGTATTACATCATTAACACTGAGCTGGTATTACATCATTAACACTGAGCTGGTCTTACATCATTAACACTGAGCTGGTATTACATTATTAACACTGAGCTGGTCTTACATCATTAACACTGAGCTGGTATTACATTATTAACACTGAGCTGGTATTACATCATTAACACTGAGCTGGTATTACATTATTAACACTGAGCTGGTATTACATTATTAACACTGAGCTGATATTACATCATTAACACTGAGCTGGTATTACATTATCAACACTGAGCTGGTATTACATCATTAACACTGAGCTGGTATTACATCATTAACACTGAGCTGGTATTACATCATTAACACTGAGCTGGTATTACATCATTAACACTGAGCTGGTATTACATCATTAACACTGAGCTGGTATTACATCATTAACACTGAGCTGGTATTACATTATTAACACTGAGCTGGTATTACATCATTAACACTGAGCTGGTATTACATCATTAACACTGAGCTGGTATTACATCATTAACACTGAGCTGGTATTACATCATTAACACTGAGCTGGTATTACATCATTAACACTGAGCTGGTATTACATCATTAACACTGAGCTGGTATTACATTATTAACACTGAGCTGGTATTACATCATTAACACTGAGCTGGTATTACATTATTAACACTGAGCTGGTATTACATCATTAACACTGAGCTGGTATTACATCATTAACACTGAGCTGGTATTACATCATTAACACTGAGCTGGTATTACATCATTAACACTGAGCTGGTATTACATCATTAACACTGAGCTGGTATTACATTATTAACACTGAGCTGGTATTACATCATTAACACTGAGCTGGTATTACATTATTAACACTGAGCTGGTATTACATCATTAACACTGAGCTGGTATTACATCATTAACACTGAGCTGGTATTACATCATTAACACTGAGCTGGTATTACATCATTAACACTGAGCTGGTATTAAATCATTAACACTGAGCTGGTATTACATCATTAACACTGAGCTGGTATTACATCATTAACACTGAGCTGGTATTACATTATTAACACTGAGCTGGTATTACATCATTAACACTGAGCTGGTATTACATCATTAACACTGAGCTGGTATTAAATCATTAACACTGAGCTGGTATTACATCATTAACACTGAGCTGGTATTACATCATTAACACTGAGCTGGTATTACATCATTAACACTGAGCTGGTATTACATCATTAACACTGAGCTGGTATTACATCATTAACACTGAGCTGGTATTACATCATTAACACTGAGCTGGTATTAAATCATTAACACTGAGCTGGTATTACATTATTAACACTGAGCTGGTATTACATCATTAACACTGAGCTGCGGAGAGGAACCCATCTGGTCTCCTACA
>NC_088220.1:82547796-82550296 GCF_036934945.1 Oncorhynchus masou masou | reverse complement strand
TTTTCATCCAAAAATGAAATAGCGCCCCCAGAGTTTCAAGAGGTTAAGAGAAGGAACTATGAATTCTGCTTTGTATCAGAGATTCTACAGGAGAATGTCAGACCATCTGTGAGTTGAAGCTGAAGAACAGCTGGGTCACACAGCAAGACAATGTTCCCAAACACACAATCAAGTCTACATGACAATGGTTAATAACACAACATTTGAAGACTTTGGAATGGCCTAGTTAAAGTCCAGGACCTAATCCCTAACTGAAACGCAGTGGCAGGACTCTGAAATGCAAGTGTTCATGCTTGAAAAACACAAATGTTGCAGCGTTGAAGACGTTCTGCATGCAAGAGGGCCCAACATTCCTCCACAGTGATGTGAGGGACTGATCAACAACTACAGGAAGAGTTTGGTTGCAGTCATTGTGTTAAAGGAGGCACAACAGGTTATTGAGTGTAAAGGGGGCAATTACTTTTTCACACAGGGGAAATGGGTGTTGTACAACTTTGTTAATTAAATAAATAAAATAATTATATTTTTTGTGTGTTTTATTTGTAAACTCAGGTTCCCCTTATCTAATATTACGTTCTGGTTGAAAATCTGATAACATTCAGTGTCAAAAATATGCAAAAATTGAGAAAATCAGAAAGGGGGCAAATATTTATTCACAGAACTGTGCACACATTAAGACACTCACAAATACACTCACGAATACACTCACATACACACACGCAGGCAGCTGAGGTGTGACTGCTAAGATGAGGAGGGCAGGCCTATCTTGTCATCGCTGCGGGCAGTTCCTGGGGCTTAGTCTGCATAGCATTAACACACACAGGTGCGTACATTCTACACACTCACATTTCCTTAAATCAGAAGTACATCTGACTCCAAGGCCCCTGGGGCTTCAGGGTAGTCTATACCTTTAAACCAATCACTGACCGTCGAGACTGATGGGCTGCATCCCATTCCATTCTTATGAGATCAATGCAACTGAAGGAGGAGAGGAAGAGAAGAAGTCAATATAGATGGTTTGCCATCAGCCTCTAAAGATGAGAGGAGCAGTACGACAGTGTTGTGAAGGAGAGAAGAGGTACGACAGTGTTGTGAAGGAGAGAAGAGGTACGACAGTGTTGTGAAGAAGAGAGGAGGTACGACAGTGTTGTGAAGGAGAGAGGAGCAGTATGTCAGTTTTGTGATGGAGAGAGGAGCAGTACGACAGTGTTGTGAAGGAGAGAGGAAGTACGACAGTGCTGTGAAGGAGAGAGGAGCAGTACGACAGTGTTGTGAAGGAGAGAGGTGGTTCGACAGTGTTGTGAAGGAGAGAGGAGGTACGATAGTGGTGTGAAGGAGAGAGGTGGTACGACAGTATTGTGAAGGAGAGAGGAGCAGTTCGACAGTGTTGTGAAGGAGAGAGTGAGCAGTACGACAGTGTTGTGAAGGAGAGAGGAGCAGTGCAGTGTTGTGAAGGAGAGAGAGGAGCAGTACGACAGTGTTGTGAAGGAGAGATGAGTTACGACAGTGTTGTGAAGGAGAGAGGAGCAGTACGACAGTGTTGTGAAGGATAGAGGAGGTACGACAGTGTTGTGAAGGAGAGAGGAGGTACAACAGTGTTGTGAAGGAGAAAGGAGCAGTATGACAGTGTTGTGAAGGAGAGAGGAGGTATGACTTAAAGCGTTGTGAAGGAGAGGAGGTACGACAGTGTTGTGAAGGAGAGAGGAGGTACGACAGCGTTGTGAAGGAGAGAGGAGCAGTACGACAATGTTGTGAAGGAGAGAGGAGCAGTACGACAGTGTTGTGAAGGAGAGAGGAGCAGTACGACAGTGTTGTGAAGGAGAGAGGAGGTACGACAGCGTTGTGAAGGAGAGAGGAGGTACGACAATGTTGTGAAGGAGGGAGGAGGTACGACAGCGTTGTGAAGGAGAGAGGAGCAGTACGACAATGTTGTGAAGGAGAGAGGAGCAGTACGACAGTGTTGTGAAGGAGAGAGGAGCATTAAGACCGTGTTGTGAAGGAGAGAGGAGCAGTACGACAGTGTTGTGAAGCAGAGAGGAGGTACGACAGTGTTGTGAAGGAGAGAGGAGGTACGACAGTGTTGTGAAGGAGAGAGGAGGAACGACAGTGTTGTGAAGGAGAGAGGAGGTACGACAGTGTTGTGAAGGAGAGATGAGTTACGACAGTGTTGTGAAGGGAGAGTGGTACAATAGCGTTGTGAAGGAGAGAGGAGCTACGACAGTGTTGTGAAGGAGAGAGGAGGTATGACAGTGTTGTGAAGGAGAGAGGAGGAACGACAGTGTTGTGAAGGAGAGGGAGGTACGACAGTGTTGTGAAGGAGATGAGTTACGACAGTGTTGTGAAGGAGAGGTGGTACAACAACATTGTGAAGGGGAGAGAGGAGCTACGACAGTGTTGTGAAGAAGAGAGGAGCTGTACGACAGTGTTGTGAAGGGAGAGAGGAGCCACGACAGAGTTGTGAAGGAGAGAGGAGCTACGACAGTGTTGTGAAGGAGAGGAG
>NC_088220.1:82448199-82542296 GCF_036934945.1 Oncorhynchus masou masou | reverse complement strand
GCCTAGCTAGACTCACTTTTCTTCAGAGATTACTAACAGCTAGCCTAGCTATATTCACTTTGCTTCAGAGATTACTAATAGCTAGACTCACTTTTCTTCAGAGATTGCTAACAGCTAGCCTAGCTAGACTCACTTTTCTTCAGAGATTACTAACAGCTAGCCTAGCTATATTCACTTTTCTTCAGAGATTACTAACAGCTAGCCTAGCTATATTCACTTTAAATTAGAGATTACTAACAGCTAGCCTAGCTATATTCACTTTACTTCAGAGATCACTAACAGCTAGCCTAGCTATATTCACTTTAAATTAGAGATTACTAACAGCTAGCCTAGCTATATTCACTTTACTTCAGAGATTACTAACAGCTAGCCTAGCTATATTCACTTTACTTCAGAGATTACTAACAGCTAGCCTAGCTATATTCACTTTACTTCAGAGATTACTAACAGCTAGCCTAGCTATATTCACTTTACTTCAGAGATTACTAACAGCTAGCCCTAGCGAGCTACCATCTGTGTTTACATCCTTTCGTTCTGATTTCCTTTCTTGAAAACCAATAGTAAAACCCTCCTTCATCCCGCCTCCTGTAATTATCCATTTTAAATCCACGAAGAAGAGTATCTACCAGATTACATTCTACATGGAAGATCTTTGCGCACAAAGTAGATCTTTGTGTTTTATACTTTTTAGATGAAACAAAACATTTATTTGGCAATTCAATGCAGAGACACCAATTGTTGTTTATGTAACAATAAATACATATATTTTTTATGTATTTTAGGTAATTTTAGGAAATTCAGCAATTTGATATGAAAATACAGAAATCAAAATAATCAAAACAATTAACCTAAAAACTGTCTGGGCTACTGACAAACAACCAGGCAAGTGTTATAAAGGGCCCAGAAGTGTTTCTGGGTTAACTTCCCCTTTAAGAGCTTTTAAAACCAAAACTGTTTTCTATTGTATCTCCTCAAGATGCAGGGAAATTGCTTTGTGTGCACCTTGGGTCTTTAAGGTCAACACTGGAGACCTGATGTGTCTG
Source organism: Oncorhynchus masou masou (assembly GCF_036934945.1). Lineage (NCBI taxonomy): Eukaryota > Metazoa > Chordata > Actinopteri > Salmoniformes > Salmonidae > Oncorhynchus > Oncorhynchus masou. The sequence goes on along the minus strand of NC_088220.1, from coordinate 82,541,253 downwards.
TGTTTCTGTATTAGTGTGTGTGTGTGTGTGTGTGTGTGTGTGTGTGTGTGTGTGTGTGTGTGTGTGTGTGTGTGTGTGTGTGTGTGTGTGTGTGTGTGTGTGTGTGTGTGTGTGTGTGTGTGTGTGTGTGTGTGTGTGTGTGTGTGTGTGTGTGTGTGTTTGTGCAGGCCCACGGAGGAGGAGAGAAAAAAAGCAGAGTTATTCTCTAAAGTAGCCCAGCGGCCCTCTGGGAAATGGTCTTTATTCAGAGTGTAATAATAGCAGTGTGTATGTGTGTGTGTGTGTGTGTGTGTGTGTGTGTGTGTGTGTGTGTAGGGTAATACAGATGCATAGCCAGATCGGCATGAGGGCTACGGCCTCTGTGGATTATCTTTAGAGCTATAATGTCCTCATTTATCAAGTGAATCAAAACAGCAGGGAGAAGGCAGTGGGGTCAGGAAACACTGTTTTCTACATTACCCCTGCTTTAATGTGTTTTACTGGAGTCAGGAAACACGGTTTTCTACATTACCCTGCTTTAATGTGTTTTACTGGAGTCAGGGGACACTGTTTTCTACATTACCCTGCTTTAATGTGTTTTACTGGAGTCAGGAAACACTGTTCTCTACATTACCCCTGCTTTTAGCTGCTGCACTGTAGTCAAGAAACACTGTTTTCTACATTACCCCTGCTTTTAGCTGCTGTACTGTAGTCAGGAAACACCGTTTTCTACATTACCCTGCTTTAATGCATTTTACTGTAATCAGGAAACACTGTTTTCTACATTACCCCTGCTTTTAGCTGCTGCACTGGAGTCAGGAAACACTGTTTTCTACATTATCCCTGCTTTAATATGTTTTACTGTAGTCAGGAAACACTGTTCTCTACATTACCCCTGCTTTTAGCTGCTTTACTGTAGTCAGGAAACACTGTTCTCTACATTACCCCTGCTTTTAGCTGCTGTACTGTAGTCAGGAAACACTGTTTTCTACATTACCCCTGCTTTAATGCATTTTACTGTAATCAAGAAACACTGTTTTCTACATTACCCCTGCTTTTAGCTGCTGCACTGTAGTCAGGAAACACTGTTCTCTACATTACCCCTGCTTTTAGCTGCTGCACTGTAGTCAGGAAACACTGTTTTCTACATTACCCCTGCTTTTAGCTGCTGCACTGTAGTCAGGAAACACTGTTTGCTAAACTATCCCTGCTTTTAGCTGCTGTACTGTAGTCAGGAAACACTGTTCTCTACATTATCCCTGCTTTTAGCTGCTGCACTGTAGTCAGGAAACACTGTTTGCTAAACTATCCCTGCTTTTAGCTGCTGTACTGTAGTCAGGAAACACTGTTCTCTACATTATCCCTGCTTTTAGCTGCCGCACTGTAGTCAGGAAACACTGTTTGCTAAACTATCCCTGCTTTTAGCTGCTGTACTGTAGTCAGGAAACACTGTTCTCTACGTTACCCCTGCTTTTAGCTGCTGTACTGTAAGTCATAGAATACAAAGAGCAGAAGCAAACCTTCAGTTAGGGCAGGGTTTTGAGCCCCACCTGTTTAGAAAAAAAAATACAAATAGTTGTTGCCTGTTTTGCATGTTATTTTGGCATTAATACATGTCACATATCAGTTTGCCAACATTGTAAAAAAAATAATGTTGAGTTAATAAAGCCACAAACATGGTCACCAAAATGCAGGTGTTGGGGCAGCCAGTGGAAAATACAGAGCATAGGGGTTGGTAATGTTCTCTAGTTGCGCCGTGATTGGCTCAGTGTTCTGTCACTCATTGGGGACACGACGTCACTGCAAAATCTACAGGAAGAGCTCAAAAACTCAAGCCATAGAGTTTCATTAGAAGTTCCCATCCAAGAAGAATCAAGATCATTGGCTACAGATAAAATTACTTCAAATCATGTTATATCTACAGTATCTTTGATTATACTTTCAAAATCTTAGCTAGCGAGCTAGACAAGCAGTCATCATCATGAATCACGTCAACAATCTACTGGCAAATCCTTTTCAATCCTTTCATATGAAGAGAAATTAAAGATGAAGCATATTGGCCATCGACCATTGGACATAAACATTACACAACAAGTTGGAAATCGCAAATTCAACAATGAGTTGTTTGGAAGGAATGAGTGGCAAAATGCAAGCATTGCAAAGCAACCCTACGACCCTCGCTAGCTATTCAGTGGAGTGGGTGTGTGGTCCAAGTCTGGGTTTAAGGGTCATTTTTTCCAAGCTTTCCAAACATTCACATGCAACACCATGGGCCAGAAATGGTTGAATACATCGGCCATGCTGTCAATCTGACAGGATTTCTGCCGCGTTCAAAATAAAAGGAGACTTGGAACTGGGAAATCTCAAACTTCAGTGAGTTCAAGACAAATGGCCTGCTATTCAGTGGAGAGCGTGTGTGGTCCAAGTCTGGGTTCAGGGTCTATTTTCCAAGCTTAAAAAGGGATAAACATTCACATGCAACACCATGGGACTTCAGTGAGTTCAAGACAACTGGGAACTTGGAAAAAAACAAGCTCCGACCGGGAAAATACATTTTGAACGGTCATACAACTCAGAATTCCAAGTCAGGAATTTAGGCCTCCTTCTGCATAAATTATGTAATATGCCAGGGAGATAAGTATACTATAGCTAAGAAAGTAATACTAAGTGTATGTTGTGTAGTAAGATGTTAGTAGCCGTGTGCCTCGACCTAATAATTTGGTCCCTTTCCCCCTCATGACTTAGCCTACTGTTCTGACTTGGTGGTGCACATGTAGCCTATAGCCTGTTTGAGATACATGTCATCATCGAATATTGCAAGAGCTTTCATTGTCTGCTTATATGCCCCCTTTATCTATCCTACGGTTCTGACTTGGTGTACAGGGAGAACACTGTAAGAACGGCCCGTGATCTGAATTCTGTCACTCTACATTTCAAAAATAGTTATATTGACTACGTCTGTCCTATCTCGCTGATCAATGTCTTCATCGAAATTACGGATTGCCTCGTATCTGCTTATCATCCACTTATGCCATTGTTTGTACATCTCAATTGTCAGTAGAAGCCACAAGCAAGTCAGCCATATCAGCTGTGTTTAAAAAAAACAGTGACTGAGGATGTTTCACTGCCACACAAGGCTCCGCTGATAGCCAGCTGTAACAGTGGTAAGGTGTTGGGACTCTGCTGTTGGGACTCTGCTGATAGCCAGGTGTAACAGTGGTAAGGTGTTGGGACTCTGCTGATAGCCAGCTGTACAGTGGTAAGGTGTTGGGACTCTGCTGTTGGGACTCTGCTGATAGCCAGGTGTAACAGTGGTAAGGTGTTGGGACTCTGCTGATAGCCAGGTGTAGCAGTGGTAAGGTGTTGGGACTCTGCTGTTGGGACTCTGCTGATAGCCAGGTGTAGCAGTGGTAAGGTGTTGGGACTCCTTTGGGACTCTGCTGATAGCCAGGTGTAACAGTGGTAAGGTGTTGGGACTCTGCTGATAGCCAGGTGTAGCAGTGGTAAGGTGTTGGGACTCTGCTGATAGCCAGGTGTAACAGTGGTAAGGTGTTGGGACTCTGCTGTTGGGACTCTGCTGATAGCCAGGTGTAACAGTGGTAAGGTGTTGGGACTCTGCTGATAGCCATATCTGTAACAGTGGTAAGGTGTTGGGACTCTGCTTAACCAGGTTAACAGTGGTAAGGTGTTGGGACTCTGCTGATAGCCAGGTGTAACAGTGGTAAGGTGTTGGGACTCTGCTGTTGGGACTCTGCTGATAGCCAGGTGTAACAGTGGTAAGGTGTTGGGACTCTGCTGATAACCAGGTGTAGCAGTGGTAAGGTGTTGGGACTCTGCTGATAGCCCAGCTGTAGCCAACAGTGGTAAGGTGTTGGGACTCTGCTGATAACCAGGTTGGGACTGATCTGCAGTGGATAGACTCTGCTGATAGCCAGGTGTAACAGTGGTAAGGTGTTGGGACTCTGCTGATAGCCAGGTGTAACAGTGGTAAGGTGTTGGGACTCTGCTGATAGCCAGGTGTAACAGTGGTAAGGTGTTGGGACTCTGCTGATAGCCAGGTGTACAGTGGTAAGGTCTTGGGACTCTGCTGTTGGGACTCTGCTGATAACCCAGTGGTAAGGTGTTGGGGTGTAACAGTGGTAAGGTGTTGGGACTCTGCTGATAGCCCAGCTGATAACAGTGGTAAGGTGTTGGGACTCTGCTGTTGGGACTCTGCTGATAGCCAGGTGTAACAGTGTTAAGGTGTTGGGACTCTGCTGATAGCCAGGTGTAGCAGTGGTAAGGTGTTGGGACTCTGCTGATAGCCAGGTGTAACAGTGGTAAGGTGTTGGGACTCTGCTGATAGCCAGGTGTAACAGTGGTAAGGTGTTGGGACTCTGCTGATAGCCAGGTGTAACAGTGTTAAAGGTGTTGGGACTCTGCTGTTGGGACTCTGCTGATAGCCAGGTGTAACAGTGGTAAGGTGTTGGGACTCTGCTGGGACTCTGCTGATAGCCAGGTGTAACAGTGGTAAGGTGTTGGGACTCTGCTGATAGCCAGGTGTAGCAGTGGTAAGGTGTTGGGACTCTGCTGATAGCCAGGTGTAACAGTGTTAAGGTGTTGGGACTCTGCTGATAGCCAGGTGTAACAGTGGTAAGGTGTTGGGACTCTGCTGTTGGGACTCTGCTGATAGCCAGGTGTAACAGTGGTAAGGTGTTGGGACTCTGCTGATAGCCAGGTGTAACAGTGGTAAGGTGTTGGGACTCTGCTGATCTGCTGGGACTCTGCTGATAGCCAGGTGTAACAGTGGTAAGGTGTTGGGACTCTGCTGATAGCCAGGTGTAACAGTGGTAAGGTGTTGGGACTCTGCTGATGGGACAGTGGTAAGGTGTTGGGACTCTGCTGATAGCCAGGTGTAACAGTGGTAAGGTGTTGGGACTCTGCTGATAGCCAGGTGTAGCAGTGGTAAGGTGTTGGGACTCTGCTGATAGCCAGGTGTAACAGTGGTAAGGTGTTGGGACTCTGCTGATAACCAGGTGTAGCAGTGGTAAGGTGTTGGGACTCTGCTGTGTAACAGTGGGTGTTGGGACTCTGCTGATAGCCAGGTGTAACAGTGGTAAGGTGTTGGGACTCTGCTGATAGCCAGGTGTAACAGTGGTAAGGTGTTGGGACTCTGCTGATAACCAGGTGTAACAGTGGTAAGGTGTTGGGACTCTGCTGTTGGGATGATAGCCAGGTGTAACAGTGGTAAGGTGTTGGGACTCTGCTGATAACCAGGTGTAACAGTGGTAAGGTGTTGGGACTCTGCTGATAGCCAGGTGTAACAGGTGTTGGGACTCTGCTGATAGCCAGGTGTAGCAGTGGTAAGGTGTTGGGACTCTGCTGTTGGGACTCTGCTGATAGCCAGGTGTAGCAGTGGTAAGGTGTTGGGACTCTGCTGTTGGGACTCTGCTGATAGCCAGGTGTAACAGTGGTAAGGTGTTGGGACTCTGCTGATAGCCAGGTGTAGCAGTGGTAAGGTGTTGGGACTCTGCTGATAGCCAGGTGTAACAGTGGTAAGGTGTTGGGACTCTGCTGATAGCCAGGTGTAACAGTGGTAAGGTGTTGGGACTCTGCTGTTGGGACTCTGCTGATAGCCAGGTGTAACAGTGGTAAGGTGTTGGGACTCTGCTGATAGCCAGGTGTAACAGTGGTAAGGTGTTGGGACTCTGCTGATAGCCAGGTGTAACAGTGGTAAGGTGTTGGGACTAGCCTGCAGTGGTAAGGTGTTGGGACTCTGCTGTTGGGACTCTGCTGATAGCCAGGTGTAACAGTGGTAAGGTGTTGGGACTCTGCTGTTGGGACTCTGCTGATAGCCAGGTGTAACAGTGGTAAGGTGTTGGGACTCTGCTGATAACCAGGTGTAGCAGTGGTAAGGTGTTGGGACTCTGCTGATAACCAGGTGTAACAGTGTTAAGGTGTTGGGACTCTGCTGATAGCCAGGTGTAACAGGTGTGATAGCCAGCTGTAACAGTGGTAAGGTGTTGGGACTCTGCTGATAGCCAGGTGTAACAGTGGTGGTTGGGACTCTGCTGTTGGGACTCTGCTGATAGCCAGGTGTAACAGTGGTAAGGTGTTGGGACTCTGCTGTTGGGACTCTGCTGATAGCCAGGTGTAACAGTGGTAAGGTGTTGGGACTCTGCTGTTGGGACTCTGCTGATAGCCAGGTGTAACAGTGGTAAGGTGTTGGGACTCTGCTGATAGCCAGGTGTAGCAGTGGTAAGGTGTTGGGACTCTGCTGTTGGGACTCTGCTGATAACCAGGTGTAACTGTGGTAAGGTGTTGGGACTCTGCTGATAGCCAGGTGTAGCAGTGGTAAGGTGTTAGGACTCTGCTGTTGGGACTCTGCTGATAACCAGGTGTAACTGTGGTAAGGTGTTGGGACTCTGCTGATAGCCAGGTGTAACAGTGGTAAGGTGTTGGGACTCTGCTGTTGGGACTCTGCTGATAGCCAGGTGTAACAGTGGTAAGGTGTTGGGACTCTGCTGTTGGGACTCTGCTGATAGCCAGGTGTAACAGTGGTAAGGTGTTGGGTGTTGGGACTCTGCTGATAGCCAGGTGTAACAGTGGTAAGGTGTTGGGACTCTGCTGATAGCCAGGTGTGCAGTGGTAAGGTGTTGGGACTCTGCTGATAGCCAGGTGTAACAGTGGTAAGGTGTTGGGACTCTGCTGATAGCCAGGTGTAACAGTGGTAAGGTGTTGGGACTCTGCTGGGATGATAGCCAGGTGTAACAGTGGTAAGGTGTTGGGACTCTGCTGATAGCCAGGTGTAGCAGTGGTAAGGTGTTGGGACTCTGCTGATAGCCAGGTGTAACAGTGGTAAGGTGTTGGGACTCTGCTGGAGGTGTAACCAGGTGTTGGGTCGCCAGGTGTAACAGTGGTAAGGTGTTGGGACTCTGCTGATAGCCAGGTGTAGCAGTGGTAAGGTGTTGGGACTCTGGGCTGATAGCCAGGTGTAGCAGTGGTAAGGTGTTGGGACTCTGCTGATAGCCAGGTGTAACAGTGGTAAGGTGTTGGGACTCTGCTGATGATAGCCAGGTGTAACAGTGGTAAGGTGTTGGGATAACCAGGCTGTAACAGTGGTAAGGTGTTGGGACTCTGCTGTTGGGACTCTGCTGATAGCCAGGTGTAACAGTGGTAAGGTGTTGGGACTCTGCTGATAACCAGGTGTAACAGTGGTAAGGTGTTGGGACTCTGCTGATCGCCAGGTGTAACAGTGGTAAGGTGTTGGGACTCTGCTGATAGCCAGGTGTAGCAGTGGTAAGGTGTTGGGACTGTTGGGACTCTGCTGATAGCCAGGTGTAGCAGTGGTAAGGTGTTGGGACTCTGCTGGGACTCTGCTGATAGCCAGGTGTAACAGTGGTAAGGTGTTGGGACTCTGCTGATAGCAGTGGTAAGGTGTTGGGACTCTGTGATAACCAGGTGTAACAGTGGTAAGGTGTTGGGACTCTGCTGATAGCCAGGTGTAACAGTGGTAAGGTGTTGGGACTCTGCTGATAGCCAGGTGTAACAGTGGTAAGGTGTTGGGACTCTGCTGATAGCCAGGTGTAACAGTGGTAAGGTGTTGGGACTCTGCTGTTGGGACTCTGCTGATAGCCAGGTGTAACAGTGGTAAGGTGTTGGGACTCTGCTGATAGCCAGGTGTAACAGTGGTAAGGTGTTGGGACTCTGCTGATAGCCAGGTGTAACAGTGGTAAGGTGTTGGGACTCTGCTGATAGCCAGGTGTAACTGTGGTAAGGTGTTGGGACTCTGCTGATAGCCAGGTGTAACAGTGGTAAGGTGTTGGGACTCTGCTGTTGGGACTCTGCTGATAGCCAGGTGTAACAGTGGTAAGGTGTTGGGACTCTGCTGATAACCAGGTGTAACAGTGGTAAGGTGTTGGGACTGGGACTGCTGATAGCCAGGTGTAACAGTGGTAAGGTGTTGGGACTCTGCTGATAGCCAGGTGTAGCAGTGGTAAGGTGTTGGGACTCTGCTGATAGCCAGGTGTAACAGTGTTAAGGTGTTGGGACTCTGCTGATAGCCAGGTGTAACAGTGGTAAGGTGTTGGGACTCTGCTGATAGCCAGGTGTAACAGTGGTAAGGTGTTGGGACTCTGCTGATAGCCAGGTGTAACAGTGGTAAGGTGTTGGGACTCTGCTGATAACCAGGTGTAACAGTGGTAAGGTGTTGGGACTCTGCTGATAGCCAGGTGTAACAGTGGTAAGGTGTTGGGACTCTGCTGATAGCCAGGTGTAACAGTGGTAAGGTGTTGGGACTCTGCTGATAGCCAGGTGTAACAGTGGTAAGGTGTTGGGACTCTGCTGATAACCAGGTGTAGCACAGTGGTGATAGCCAGGTGGTAAGGTGTTGGGACTCTGCTGTTGGGACTCTGCTGATAGCCAGGTGTAACTGTGGTAAGGTGTTGGGACTCTGCTGATAGCCAGGTGTAACAGTGGTAAGGTGTTGGGACTCTGCTGATAACCAGGTGTAACAGTGGTAAGGTGTTGGGACTCTGCTGATAGCCAGGTGTAACAGTGGTAAGGTGTTGGGACTCTGCTGGGACTCTGCTGATAGCCAGGTGTAACAGTGGTAGGGTGTTGGGACTCTGCTGATAACCAGGTGTAGCAGTGGTAAGGTGTTGGGACTCTGCTGGGATGCTGATAGCCAGGTGTAGCAGTGGTAAGACTCTGTGTTGGGACTCTGCTGATAGCCAGGTGTAGCAGTGGTAAGGTGTTGGGACTCTGCTGTTGGGACTCTGCTGATAGCCAGGTGTAACAGTGGTAAGGTGTTGGGACTCTGCTGATAGCCAGGTGTAGCAGTGTAACAGTGGTAAGGTGTTGGGACTCTGCTGATAGCCAGCTGTAACAGTGGTAAGGTGTTGGGACTCTGCTGATAGCCAGCTGTAACAGTGGTAAGGTGTTGGGACTCTGCTGTTGGGACTCTGCTGATAGCCAGGTGTAACAGTGGTAAGGTGTTGGGACTCTGCTGATAACCAGGTGTAACAGTGGTAAGGTGTTGGGACTCTGCTGATAACCAGGTGTAACAGTGGTAAGGTGTTGGGACTCTGCTGATCGCCAGGTGTAACAGTGGTAAGGTGTTGGGACTCTGCTGATAGCCAGGTGTAGCAGGTGTAACAGTGGTAAGACTCTGTGTTGGGACTCTGCTGATAGCCAGGTGTAACAGTGGTAAGGTGTTGGGACTCTGCTGATACAGTGGTAAGGTGTTGGGTGTTGGGGATAGCCAGGTGTAACAGTGGTAAGGTGTTGGGACTCTGCTGATAGCCAGGTGTAACAGTGGTAAGGTGTTGGGACTCTGCTGTTGGGACTCTGCTGATAGCCAGGTGTAACAGTGGTAAGGTGTTGGGACTGATAGCCAGGTGTGCAGTGGTAAGGTGTTGGGACTCTGCTGATAGCCAGGTGTAACAGTGGTAAGGTGTTGGGACTCTGCTGATAGCCAGGTGTAGCAGTGGTAAGGTGTTGGGACTCTGCTGATAGCCAGGTGTAGCAGTGGTAAGGTGTTGGGACTCTGCTGATAGCCAGGTGTAACAGTGTTAAGGTGTTGGGACTCTGCTGATAGCCAGGTGTAGCAGTGGTAAGGTGTTGGGACTCTGCTGATAGCCAGGTGTAACAGACTCTGCTGATAGCCAGGTGTAGTGGTAAGGTGTTGGGACTCTGCTGACAGGTGTCAGTGTTAAGGTGTTGGGACTCTGATAGCCAGGTGTAGCAGTGGTAAGGTGTTGGGACTCTGCTGATAACAGTGGTAAGGTGTTGGGACTCTGCTGATAGCCAGGTGTAACAGTGGTAAGGTGTTGGGACTCTGCTGATAGCCAGGTGTAACAGTGGTAAGGTGTTGGGACTCTGACTCTGCTGATAGCCAGGTGTAACAGTGGTAAGGTGTTGGGACTCTGCTGTTGGGACTCTGCTGATAGCCAGGTGTAACAGTGGTAAGGTGTTGGGACTCTGCTGATAGCCAGGTGTAACAGTGGTAAGGTGTTGGGACTCTGCTGATAGCCAGGTGTAACAGTGGTAAGGTGTTGGGACTCTGCTGATAGCCAGGTGTAACAGTGGTAAGGTGTTGGGACTCTGCTGTTGATAACCAGGTGTTGGGACTCTGTGTAGGTGTAACAGTGGTAAGGTGTTGGGACTCTGCTGTTGGGACTCTGCTATAGCCAGGTGTAACAGTGGTAAGGTGTTGGGACTCTGCTGTTGGGACTCTGCTGATAGCCAGGTGTAACAGTGGTAAGGTGTTGGGACTCTGCTGATAGCCAGGTGTAGCAGTGGTAAGGTGTTGGGACTCTGCTGATAGCCAGGTGTAACAGTGGTAAGGTGTTGGGACTCTGCTGATAGCCAGGTGTAACAGTGGTAAGGTGTTGGGACTCTGCTGTTGGGACTCTGCTGATAGCCAGGTGTAACAGTGGTAAGGTGTTGGGACTCTAGCCAGGTGTAACAGTGGTAAGGTGTTGGGACTCTGCTGATAGCCAGGTGTAACAGTGGTAAGGTGTTGGGACTCTGCTGATAACCAGGTGTAGCAGTGGTAAGGTGTTGGGACTCTGCTGATAGCCAGGTGTAACAGTGGTAAGGTGTTGGGACTCTGCTGAGGTGTAACCAGGTGTTGGGTGTAGGTGTAGCAGTGGTAAGGTGTTGGGACTCTGCTGATAGCCAGGTATAGCAGTGGTAGGGTGTTGGGACTCTGCTGATAGCCAGGTGTAACAGTGGTAAGGTGTTGGGACTCTGCTGATAGCCAGGTATAGCAGTGGTAGGGTGTTGGGACTCTGCTGATAGCCAGGTGTAACAGTGGTAGGGTGTTGGGACTCTGCTGATAACCAGGTGTAGCAGTGGTAAGGTGTTGGGACTCTGCTGTTGGGACTCTGCTGATAGCCAGGTGTAACAGTGGTAAGGTGTTGGGACTCTGCTGATAACCAGGTGTAACAGTGGTAAGGTGTTGGGACTCTGCTGATAGCCAGGTGTAACAGTGGTAAGGTGTTGGGACTCTGCTGATAACCAGGTGTAACAGTGGTAAGGTGTTGGGACTCTGCTGATCGCCAGGTGTAACAGTGGTAACGTGTTGGGACTCTGCTGATAGCCAGGTGTAGCAGTGGTAAGGTGTTGGGGCTCTGCTGATAGCCAGGTATAGCAGTGGTAAGGTGTTGGGGCTCTGCTGATAGCCAGGTGTAGCAGTGGTAAGGTGTTGGGACTCTGCTGATAGCCAGGTGTAACAGTGGTAATGTGTTGGGGCTCTGCTGTAGCCAGGTGTAGCAGTGGTAAGGTGTTGGGACTCTGCTGATAGCCAGGTGTAGCAGTGGTAAGGTGTTGGGACTCTGCTGATAGCCAGGTGTAACAATGGTAAGGTGTTGGGACTCTGCTGATAGCCAGGTGTAACAGTGGTAAGGTGTTGGGACTCTGCTGATAACCAGGTGTAACAGTGGTAAGGTGTTGGGACTCTGCTGATAGCCAGGTGTAACAGTGGTAAGGTGTTGGGACTCTGCTGTTGGGACTCTGCTGATAGCCAGGTGTAACAGTGGTAAGGTGTTGGGACTGCAGTTGGGACTGTTGGGACTCTGCTATTGGGACAGTTTTATGTTGGCCCTAACAGTATGTGGAAACCGTTTGTCACCGTTATAGTGCAAGCAATGTATTGTTTAGTGTTGTGTTGTGTAGTGGCTTTGCTGCCATGCATCGAAAAAGTTTTCCCCACCAAGATGTATTTACTAAAATCACCACTGAAAGACGGAGAGACACTTGATTGACACCAAATGGGAGCAGAAACTGGATTAGGGTGAATGCGATTAGCGTGTCCACATTTGACCCCTACAGACGTGTTTAAGTTACTCTACTCATACGACCCTCCCAGGTGTGTGTAGGACAGTGTCGACCGCAGCAGTGACGTGTGCCTGCCTGCCTGAATGAGGTAGGAGTCTTTGTGTGTCTGTCTGTGTGTGTGTCTGTGTGTGTGTCTGTGTGTGTGTCTGTCTGTGTGTGTCTGTGTGTCTGTCACACAGGTGTGTGTGTCTGTGTGTGTGTCTGTGTGTGTGTCTGTGTGTGTGTCTGTGTGTGTGTCTGTGTGTGTGTCTGTGTGTCTGTCACACAGGTGTGTGTCTGTGTGTCTGTTTGTGCGTTCCCCCAACTCTCTTTATTAATGTCCTTCTGTCTAATAACTTGTGTTCCTTTATGACCACTAATGACTTAATGGACCTGATAGATTTCCACCATATTCCTTTCAACCACTAAGTCTTTTCAGATAATTGCTTTCACCTCATTTTTTGAACGCTCTTAAAACATGGAAGCCAACCACGTAAACTATGGATAAAACGTCCGCTGTGCATATTATCATAATTCATCTGATCGCCACTAGAAATCCCATTAGCTTGTTTCTGTTAGCTGATAGATAATGACAAAATACATTACTGTCCAGCTAATCTAACTAAAACGCAAGAGAACCCCCCCCCCCCCCCCAGAAGTGATCCAAACGATCAGGCAGTCTAGATGTAGTTATTTAGAAATGAGGAGGAGCACTCTACAGATCTGCTATTTCACACCACAGAGCGCAGCCTGGAGGAGCACTCTACAGATCTGCTATTTCACACCACAGAGCGCAGCCTGGAGGAGCACTCTACAGATCTGCTATTTCACCACAGAGCGCAGCCTGGAGGAGCACTCTACAGATCTGCTATTTCAGCGCAGCCTGGAGGAGCTCTCTACAGATCTGCTATTTCACCACAGAGCGCAGCCTGGAGGAGCACTCTACAGATCTGCTATTTCACACCACAGAGCGCAGCCTGGAGGAGCTCTCTACAGATCTGCTATTTCACCACAGAGCGCAGCCTGGAGGAGCACTTTACAGATCTGCTATTTCACACCACAGAGCGCAGCCTGGAGGAGCTCTCTACAGATCTGCTATTTCACCACAGAGCGCAGCCTGGAGGAGCACTCTACAGATCTGCTATTTCACCACAGAGCGCAGCCTGGAGGAGCACTCTACAGATCTGCTATTTCACACCACAGAGCGCAGCCTGGAGGAGCACTCTACAGATCTGCTATTTCACCACAGCCTGGAGGATCTACAGATCTGCTATTTCACCACAGAGCGCAGCCTTCACACAGAGCGCAGCCTGGAGGAGCACTCTACAGATCTGACATTTCACCACAGAGCGCAGCCTGGAGGAGCACTCTACAGATCTGACATTTCACCACAGAGCGCAGCCTGGAGGAGCACTCTACAGATCTGCTATTTCACCACAGAGCGCAGCCTGGAGGAGCACTCTACAGATCTGCTATTTCACCACAGAGCGCAGCCTGGAGGAGCACTCTACAGATCTGCTATTTCACCACAGAGCGCAGCCTGGAGCCTCTACAGATCTGCTAGGAGCACAGATCTGCTGCGCAGCCTGGAGGAGCACTCTACAGATCTGCTATTTCACCACAGAGCGCAGCCTGGAGGAGCACTCTACAGATCTGCTATTTCACCACAGAGCGCAGCCTGGAGGAGCACTCTACAGATTTCTGCTATTTCACCACAGAGCGCGCAGCCTGGAGGAGCACAGATCTGACATTTCACCACAGAGCGCAGCCTGGAGGAGCACTCTACAGATCTGAAATTTCACCACAGAGCGCAGCCTGGAGGAGCACTCTACAGATCTGACATTTCACCACAGAGCGCAGCCTGGAGGAGCACTCTACAGATCTGCTATTTCACACCACAGAGCACAGCCTGGAGGAGCACTCTACAGATCTGCTGTTTCACCACAGAGCGCAGCCTGGAGGAGCACTCTACAGATCTGCTATTTCACCACAGAGCGCAGCCTGGATCTGCTATTTCACACCACAGAGCACAGCCTGGAGGAGCACTCTACAGATCTGCTATTTCACCACAGAGCGCAGCCTGGAGGAGCACTCTACAGATCTGCTATTTCACACCACAGAGCGCAGCCTGGAGGAGCACTCTACAGATCTGACATTTCACACCACAGAGCACAGCCTGGAGGAGCACTCTACAGATCTGCTATTTCACACCACAGAGCACAGCCTGGAGGAGCACTCTACAGATCTGCTATTTCACACCACAGAGCGCAGCCTGGAGGAGCACTCTACAGATCTGCTATTTCACACCACAGAGCGCAGCCTGGAGGAGCTCTCTACAGATCTGCTATTTCACACCACAGAGCGCAGCCTGGAGGAGCACTCTACAGATCTGACATTTCATCATCTGTTCATTTTTCTTTTGTCTTGGATTTTGGCAGGTAAATATTTTGCCCATAACCCTAATACTTAGCTAATGAATAGCCAAATATCTAGCTAATATTTAGCTTCTTACTTTGGCTATGTATCACTAGCCTCTTCCAGATATTCTTCTGAACAACAGGCGATTGACATTTATTTTTGATCGTTTTTTTATACTAAGCCTAAGTGTCTATTCGGAGAAAGAAGCAGACTTCCTGTTGCTAATTGCTGATTGTAAAACAGGCCTATAGCATAGACAATGAATGTTGGGGAAAGTTGAGGAGAGAAAGTGCATTGGTGTTATCACTTTTGGCTGGTTATGATAACATGGCTGCATTGCAAATAGTTGCACAGTGAATACAGAGATGAATGGTCTGAACCAGTTAGAGACCAGTTAGAGACCTTGTGAATGGTCTGAACCAGTTAGAGACCAGTTAGAGTCCTCATGAATGGTCTGAACCAGTTAGAGACCAGTTAGAGACCTCATGAATGGTCTGAACCAGTTAGAGACCAGTTAGAGACCTCATGAATGGTCTGAACCCAGTTAGAGACCTCATGAATGGTCTGAACCAGTTAGAATGGTCTGACCAGTTAGAGACATGAATGGTCTGAACCAGACCTCATGAATGGTCTGAACCAGTTAGAGACCTCTAGAGACCAGTTAGAGACCTCATGAATGGTCTGAACAAGTTAGATTCCTCATCAATGGTCTGAACAAGTTAGAGACCACATGAATGCTCTGAACCAGTTAGAGACCAGTTAGAGACATGAATGTTCTGAACCGTGAATGCTCTGAACCAGTTAGAGACCAGTTAGAGACCAGTTAGAGACCTTGTGAATGCTCTGAACCAGTTAGAGACCAGTTAGAGACCTTGTGAATGCTCTGAACCATTTAGAGACCAGTTAGAGACCTCGTGAATGCTCTGAACCAGTTAGAGACCAGTTAGAGACATCGTGAATGATCCGAACCAGTTAGAGACCTATTACCATCTTGTTAATAGACAGTGCGCAGTAGGATGCGTTTATCAGTGGATGGTGCAGGACTGTAGAACGACAAATGATACACATTCCTCTAGTGTGGATGCTCACCAACGTTTTATAGTTGGTGGCATATTAATTATGGTTATAGTTATTGGCTTGGTGTATGGGCCAGGCCTTAGCTCTGACACAACACAGCTAACGTTACTATCACAACGGATCCAGCTTCACATCAGGAAACTTGATTGAAATAAATATAAAATTACGCTTTTACAGATATTTTTTTTTACATGACTTTTATACTTGATAAATTTAGCCTTTCAAATGATTTACTCCGGGGAGTTTGCCATGGTGGGCTTCAGTAGTGAAGTAAAGTGGAATCCATCACTTTTGTTTGCCTGTGCTCATAGCAACATTCAAAAAAAGAGGTGAATAAGAAGGCAAGGAGAAGGGCAAAGTAAACACACACACGCACGCACGCACGCACGCACGCACGCACGCACGCACGCACGCACGCACGCACGCACGCACGCACGCACGCACGCACGCACACACACACACACACACACACACACACACACACACACACACACACACACACACACACACACACACACACACACACACACACACACACACACACACACACACACACACACACACACACACACACACACACACACACACACACACACACACACACACACACACACACACACACACACACACACACACACACACACACACACACACACACACACACACACACACACACACACACACACACACACACACACACACACACACACACACACACACACACACACACACACACACACACACACACACACACACACACACACACACACACACACACACACACACACACACACACACACACACCGTTTCCAGCAGAACTAGTTTTCTGGGAGAGAGAGAGGAGTGGGGGAATCTAATTAAACATCAGTTTTCAGGGCAATATGGAAAGGTTTTCAACCACAAAGAGAGGGGACTTTAATTCTGTTTGGCTAATTGAATCTACGAGCAGTCCTGAGACTTTCAACTGTCAAATAACACACTGCCTTGGCGCTTACACATTTTCACACATTTAAGGACCACCCTCACCTCCTGCTCCCTCTCTCTTCCTCCTTCTGTTCCCTCTCTCTTCCTCCTTCTGCTCCCTCTCTCTCCCTCCTTCTGCTCTCTCTCTTTCGCGCCTGCTCCTTCTCTCTCCCTCCTTCTGCTCCCTCTCTCTCCCTCCTTCTGCTCCCTCTCTCTCCCTCCTTCTGCTCCCTCTCTCTCCCTCCTGCTCTTTCTCTCTTCCTCCTTCTGTTCCCTCCCTCCCTCCTGCTCCCTCTCTCTTCCTCCTTCTGTTCCCTCTCTCTTCCTCCTTCTGCTCTCTCTCTTTCGCGCCTGCTCCCTCTCTCTCCCTCCTTCTGCTCCCTCCCTCCTTCTGCTCCCTCTCTCTCCCTCCTGCTCTTTCTCCCTCCTTCTGTTCCCTCCTGCTCCTTTCTCTCTTCCTCCTTCTGTTCCCCTCTCTTCCTCCTGCTCCCTCTCTCTTCCTCGCTCCTGTTCCCTCTCTCTTCCTCCTTCTGCTCCCTCTCTCTCCCTCCTTCTGCTCCCTCTCTCTCCCTCCTTCTGCTCCCTCTCTCTCCCTCCTTCTGCTCCCTCTCTCTCCCTCCTGCTCTTTCTCTCTTCCTCCTTCTGTTCCCTCCCTCCCTCCTGCTCCCTCTCTCTTCCTCCTTCTGTTCCCTCTCTCTTCCTCCTTCTGCTCTCTCTCTCTCGCTCCTGCTCCCTCTCTCTCCCTCCTTCTGCTCCCTCTCTCTCCCTCATTCTGCTCCCTCTCTCTCCCTCCTTCTGCTCCCTCTCTCCCTCCTTCTGCTCCCTCTCTCTCCCTCCTGCGCCCCTCTCTCTCCCTCCTTCTGCTCCCCTCTCTCTCCCTCCTTCTGCTCCCTCTCTCTCCCTCCTTCTGCTCCCTCTCTCTTCCTCCTTCTGCTCCTCTCTCTCCCTCCTTCTGTTCCCTCTCTCTCCCTCCTTCTGCTCTCTCTCTCTCTCTCTCTCCTGCTCCCTCTCTCTCCCTCCTTCTGCTCTCTCTCTTTCGCGCCTGCTCCCTCTCTCTCCCTCCTTCTGCTCTCCTCCTTCTGCTCCCCTCTCTCTCCCTCCTGCTCCTTCTCACTTCCTCCTTCTGTTCCCTCTCTCACTCCTGCTCCCTCTCTCTTCCTCCTTCTGTTCCCTCTCTCTTCCTCCTTCTGCTCTCTCTCTCTCGCTCCTGCTCCCTCTCTCTCCCTCCTTCTGCTCCCTCTCTCTCCCTCCTTCTGCTCCCTCTCTCTCCCTCCTGCTGCGCCTTCTCTCTCCCTCCTTCTGCTCCCTCTCTCTCCCTCCTTCTGCTCCCTCTCTCTCCCTCCTTCTGCTCCCTCTCTCTCCCTCCTTCTGCTCCCTCTCTCTTCCTCCTTCTGCTCCCTCTCTCTCCCTCCTTCTGTTCCCTCTCTCTCCCTCCTTCTGCTCTCTCTCTCTCTCTCTCTCCTGCTCCCTCTCTCTCCCTCCTTCTGCTCTCTCTCTTTTGCGCCTGCTCCCTCTCTCTCCCTCCTTCTGCTCCCTCTCTCTCCCTCCTTCTGCTCCCTCTCTCTCCCTCCTGCTCCTTCTCACTTCCTCCTTCTGTTCCCTCTCTCACTCCTGCTCCCTCTCTCTTCCTCCTTCTGTTCCCTCTCTCTTCCTCCTTCTGCTCTCTCTCTCTCGCTCCTGCTCCCTCTCTCTCCCTCCTTCTGCTCCCTCTCTCTCCCTCCTTCTGCTCCCTCTCTCTCCCTCCTGCTGCGCCTTCTCTCTCCCTCCTTCTGCTCCCTCTCTCTCCCTCCTTCTGCTCCCTCTCTCTCCCTCCCTGCTCCCTCTCTCTCCCTCCTTCTGCTCCCTCTCTCTCCTGCTCCTTCTTCCTCCCTGTTCCCTCTCTCCCTCCTTCTGCTCTCTCCTCCTCCTGCTCCCTCTCTCTCCCTCCTTCTGCTCCCTCCTTCTGCTCCCTCTCTCTCCCTCCTGCTGCGCCTTCTCTCTCCCTCCTTCTGCTCCCTCTCTCTCCCTCCTTCTGCTCCCTCTCTCTCTCCCTCCTGCTGCGCCTTCTCTCTCCCTCCTTCTGCTCCCTCTCTCTCCCTCCTTCTGCTCCCTCTCTCTCCCTCCTTCTGCTCTCCCTCCTTCTCTCTCCCTCCTTCTGCTCCTTCTCTCTCCCTCCTTCTGCTCCCTCTCTCTCCCTCCTTCTGCTCCCCTCTCCCTCTGCTCCCTCCTGCTGCGCCTTCTCTCTCCCTCCTTCTGCTCCCTCTCTCTCCCTCCTTCTGCTCCCTCTCTCTCCCTCCTCTCGCCTCTCTCTCTCCTCCTCTGCTCCCTCTCTCTCCCTCCTTCTGCTCCCCTCTCTTCTCTCCTCCTTCTGCTCCCTCTCTCTCCCTCTTCTGCTCCCTCTCTCTCTCCCTCCTTCTGCTCCCCTCCCTCTCTCTCCCTCCTGCTGCTGCTCCCTCTCTCTCTCCCTCCTTCTGCTCCCTCTCTCTCTCCCTCCTTCTGCTCCCTCTCTCTCCCTCCTTCTGCTCCCTCTCTCTCCCTCCTGCTCCCTCCCTCTCTCTCCTCCTCTGCTCCCCCTTCTGCTCCCTCTCTCTCCCTCCTTCTGCTCCTCTCTCTCCCTCCCTCTGCTCTGCTCCCTCTCTCTCCCTCCTTCTGCTCCCTCTCTCTCTCCCTCCCTCTCCCCTCTCTCCCTCCCTCCCTCTCTCTCCCTCCTTCTGCTCCATCTCTCTCCCTCCTTCTGCTCCCTCTCTCTCCCTCCTTCTGCTCCATCTCTCTCCCTCATTCTGCTCCCTCTCTCTCCCTCCTTCTGCTCCCTCTCTCTCCCTCCTTCTGCTCCCTCTCTCTCCCTCCTTCTGCTCCCTCTCTCTCCCTCCTTCTGCTCCCTCTCTCTCTCTCCTTCTGCTCCCTCTCTCTCCCTCCTTCTGCTCCATCTCTCTCCCTCATTCTGCTCCCTCTCTCTCCCTCCTTCTGCTCCATCTCTCTCCCTCCTTCTGCTCCCTCTCTCTCCCTCCTTCTGCTCCATCTCTCTCCCTCCTTCTGCTCCCTCTCTCTCCCTCCTTCTGCTCCCTCTCTCTCCCTCCTGCTCCCTCTCTCTCCCTCCTTCTGCTCCCTCTCTCTCCCTCATTCTGCTCCCTCTCTCCATCTTCCATCTTCTCACTTTTTATGTTTTTCAAACCGTACGGAAACGCTGGGAGACCACTTGTGTAAAATTGAGGCTAGTTGTTTATTCTTGACACAGCACTAATTTAAATGGCACTGCCTTCTCCTTTCCCCTGCTCTCCTTTATCACTCCCTTTCCTTGTCCTTCTCTACCTCTGCCGTCCTTCCCATAATATGCTTCTGCCTCTCCATCAGTCTTCTCCTCCCCTATCTTCCCTCACTCCCCGTCTCTTTCCCCCTCTCGCCCTCTCTTCTGCTGCATGTGTTCCATTACCTTGCGTGGTTTCATTGATTTTCTCTCCATGGTAAAGTGCTATTGATTGGACTACATGCTCTGCTGCTGCTGAGGCCCTGGCACAAGTCCTGCAAACTAAGACTCCTTTCATCACTATTTTCTGTCTCTCTCTCTCTCTCTCTCTCTCTCTCTCTCTCTCTCTCCTCTCTTTCCCCCTCGCTTTCTCTCAATTTCTCCTAAATCTATATTTCTGTTTATCTCCATTTCTCCTCTCTCCCGTTTTCATTCTCCTCCTTTTTTACATTTTTTTTACAATGACTGTTTCCTCTTTCTCTACTTCTCCTCTTCCCCCCATAACCTCATTCTGTTTCCTCTTTCTCTCCTTCTCCTCCTCCCCATAACCTCATTCTGTTTCCTCTTTCTCTCCTTCTCCTCCTCCCCCCATAACCTCATTCTGTTTCCTCTTTCTCTCATTCTCCTCCTCCCCCCATAACCTCATTCTGTTTCCTCTTTCTCTCATTCTCCTCCTCCCCCCATAACCTAATTCTGTTTCCTCTTTCTCTCATTCTCCTCCTCCCCCCATAACCTAATTCTGTTTCCTCTTTCTCTCCTTCTCCTCCTTCCCCATAACCTCATTCTGTTTCCTCTTTCTCCTCTTCCCCATAACCTCATTCTGTTTCCTCCTTCTCCTCTTCCCCATAACCTCATTCTGTTTCCTCCTTCTCCTCTTCCCCATAACCTCATTCTGTTTCCTCTTTCTCTCCTTCTCCTCTTCCCCATAACCTCATTCTGTTTCCTCTTTCTCTCCTTCTCCTCTTCCCCATAACCTCATTCTGTTTCCTCTTTCTCTCCTTCCCCATAACCTCATTCTGTTTCCTCTTTCTCTCCTTCTCCTCTTCCCCATAACCTCATTCTGTTTCCTCTTTCTCTCCTTCTCCTCCTCCCCATAACCTCATTCTGTTTCCTCTTTCTCTCCTTCTCCTCCTCCCCATAACCTCATTCTGTTTCCTCTTTCTCTCCTTCCCCATAACCTCATTCTGTTTCCTCTTTCTCTCCTTCTCCTCTTCCCCATAACCTCATTCTGTTTCCTCTTTCTCTCCTTCTCCTCCTTCCCCATAACCTCATTCTGTTTCCTCTTTCTCTCCTTCTCCTCTTCCCCATAACCTCATTATGTTTTCTCTTTCTCTCCTTCTCCTCTTCCCCATAACCTCATTCTGTTTCCTCTTTCTCTCCTTCTCCTCCTTCCCCATAACCTCATTATGTTTTCTCTTTCTCTCCTTCTCCTCTTCCCCATAACCTCATTCTGTTTCCTCTTTCTCTCCTTCTCCTCCTTCCCCATAACCTCATTATGTTTTCTCTTTCTCTCCTTCTCCTCTTCCCCATAACCTCATTCTGTTTCCTCTTTCTCTCCTTCTCCTCCTTCCCCATAACCTCATTATGTTTTCTCTTTCTCTCCTTCTCCTCTTCCCCATAACCTCATTCTGTTTCCTCTTTCTCTCCTTCTCCTCTTCCCCATAACCTCATTCTGTTTCCTCTTTCTCTCCTTCCCCATAACCTCATTCTGTTTTCTCTTTCTCTCCTTCTCCTCTTCCCCATAACCTCATTCTGTTTCCTCTTTCTCTCCTTCTCCTCTTCCCCATAACCTCATTCTGTTTCCTCTTTCTCTCCTTCCCCATAACCTCATTCTGTTTTCTCTTTCTCTCCTTCTCCTCTTCCCCATAACCTCATTCTGTTTCCTCTTTCTCTCCTTCTCCTCTTCCCCATAACCTCATTCTGTTTCCTCTTTCTCTCCTTCCCCATAACCTCATTCTGTTTTCTCTTTCTCTCCTTCTCCTCCTCCCCCCATAACCTCATTCTGTTTCCTCTTTCTCTCCTTCTCCTCCTCCCCCCATAACCTCATTCTGTTTCCTCTTTCTCTCCTTCTCCTCTTCCCCATAACCTCATTCTGTTTCCTCTTTCTCTCCTTCTCCTCCTCCCCATAACCTCATTCTGTTTCCTCTTTTCTCCTTCTCCCCATAACCTCATTCTGTTTCCTCTTTCTCTCTTCTCCTTCCCCATAACCTCATTCTGTTTCCTCTTTCTCTCCTTCCCCATAACCTCATTCTGTTTCCTCTTTCTCTCCTTCCCCATAACCTCATTCTGTTTCCTCTTTCTCTCCTTCTCCTCCTCCCCCCATAACCTCATTTTGTTTCCTCTTTCTCTCCTTCTCCTCTTCCCCATAACCTCATTCTGTTTCCTCTTTCTCTCCTTCCCCATAACCTCATTATGATTCCTCTTTCTCTCCTTCTCCTCTTCCCCATAACCTCATTCTGTTTCCTCTTTCTCTCCTTCCCCATAACCTCATTCTGTTTCCTCTTTCTCTCCTTCTCCTCCTCCCCCCATAACCTCATTCTGTTTCCTCTTTCTCCTTCCTTCCCCATAACCTCATTATGATTCCTCTTTTCTCCTTCTCCTCTTCCCCATAACCTCATTCTGTTTCCTCTTTTTCCTTCTCCTTCCCCATAACCTCATTCTGTTTCCTCTTTCTCTCCTTCTCTCCTCCCCCATAACCTCATTCTGTTTCCTCTTTCTCTCCTTCTCCTCCTCCCCCATAACCTCATTCTGTTTCCTCTTTCTCTCCTTCTCCTCCTCCCCCCATAACCTCATTCTGTTTCCTCTTTCTCTCCTTCTCCTCCTCCCCCCATAACCTCATTCTGTTTCCCTTTCTCTCCTTCCCCCTCCCCCCATAACCTCATTCTGTTTCCTCTTTCTCTCATTCTCCTCCTCCCCCATAACCTCATTATGTTTCCTCTTTCTCCTCCTTCCCCATCCTCCCCCATAACCTCATTCTGTTTCCTCTTTCTCTCCTTCCCTCCTCCCCCATAACCTCATTCTGTTTCCTCTTTCTCTCCTTCTCCTCCCCCCCCATAACCTCATTCTGTTTCCTCTTTCTCTCCTTCTCCTCCTCCCCCATAACCTCATTCTGTTTCCTCTTTCTCTCCTTCTCCTCCTCCCCCCATAACCTCATTCTGTTTCCTCTTTCTCTCCTTCTCCTCCTCCCCCCATAACCTCATTCTGTTTCCTCTTTCTCTCATTCTCCTCCTCCCCCCATAACCTCATTCTGTTTCCTCTTTCTCTCCTTCTCCTCCTCCCCCCATAACCTCATTCTGTTTCCTCTTGTTCTCATTCTCCTCCTCCCCATAACCTCATTCTGTTTTCTCTTTCTCTCCTTCTCCTCCTCCCCCCATAACCTCATTCTGTTTCCTCTTTCTCTCCTTCTCCTCTTCCCCATAACCTCATTCTGTTTCCTCTTTCTCTCCTTCCCCATAACCTCATTCTGTTTTCTCTTTCTCTCCTTCTCCTCTTCCCCATAACCTCATTCTGTTTCTCTCCTTCTCTCTTTCTCTCTGTTTCTCCTCCTTCCCCATAACCTCATTCTGTTTCCTCTTTCTCTCCTTCTCCTCCTCCCCCATAACCTCATTCTGTTTCCTCTTTCTCTCTTCTCCTCTTCCCCATAACCTCATTCTGTTTCCTCTTTCTCTCCTTCTCCTCCTCCCCATAACCTCATTATGATTCCTCTTTCTCTCCTTCTCCTCTTCCCCATAACCTCATTCTGTTTCCTCTTTTTCCTTCTCCTTCCCCATAACCTCATTCTGTTTCCTCTTTCTCTCATTCTCCTCCTCCCCCCATAACCTCATTCTGTTTCCTCTTTCTCTCCTTCTCCTCCTCCCCCCATAACCTCATTCTGTTTCCTCTTTCTCTCCTTCTCCTCCTTCTCCTCCTCCCCCATAACCTCATTCTGTTTCCTCTTTCTCTCCTTCTCCTCCTCCCCCCATAACCTCATTCTGTTTCCTCTTTCTCTCCTTCTCCTCCTCCCCCCATAACCTCATTCTGTTTCCTCTTTCTCTCCTTCTCCTCCTCCCCCCATAACCTCATTCTGTTTCCCCTTTCTCTCCTTCTCCTCCTCCCCCCATAACCTCATTCTGTTTCCTCTTTCTCTCATTCTCCTCCTCCCCCATAACCTCATTATGTTTCCTCTTTCTCTCCTTCTCCTCCTCCCCCCATAACCTCATTCTGTTTCCTCTTTTCTCCTTCTCCTCCTCCCCCATAACCTCATTCTGTTTCCTCTTTCTCTCCTTCTCCTCCTCCCCCCATAACCTCATTCTGTTTCCTCTTTCTCTCATTCTCCTCCTCCCCCCATAACCTCATTCTGTTTCCTCTTTCTCTCCTTCTCCTCCTCCCCCCATAACCTCATTCTGTTTCCTCTTTCTCTCCTTCTCCTCCTCCCCCCATAACCTCATTCTGTTTCCTCTCTCTCCTTCTCCTCCTCCCCCATAACCTCATTCTGTTTCCTCTTTCTCTCATTCTCCTCCTCCCCCCATAACCTCATTCTGTTTCCTCTTTCTCTCCTTCTCCTCCTCCCCCCATAACCTCATTCTGTTTCCTCTTGTTCTCATTCTCCTCCTCCCCATAACCTCATTCTGTTTCCTCTTTCTCTCCATCTCCTTCTCCCCCATAACCTCATTCTGTTTCCTCTTGTTCTCATTCTCCTCCTCCCCCCATAACCTCATTCTGTTCTCTCTCCTTCTGCCACATTGACTTTCCCCTCTCTTTCTGAAATACATCTTTCTTCATAGCCATTGATTAGGGGTTGAAGGGTATAGCTGGGGAGAATAGCGGGCCTGTTCAAAACAGAGCTTCTCAAGCCTAGAAATACATCCCTGGGACTAGCGTGTGTGTGTGTGTGTGTGTGTTTGTGTACCAGATATTTTCCATCTAGTAATGTAACCCATTCTGATATCTAAAATCATCTGTCAGTCATGGAATGACTAGCTAGCTTCTTGCTGTGTCACTAGAATAGTTGACTTGATGAAGTGCTGTTGGGAATTTGAAATTGAATCCCAGGTCAGGTGAGGTCAGTGGTACGGCAATATAGGGATGATCTCTGTCTGTCTGTCTGTCTGTCTGTCTGTCTGTCTGTCTGTCTGTATGTCTGTCTGTCTGTCTGTCTGTCTGTCTGTCTGTCTGTCTGTCTGTCTGTCTGTGTTTCTGTCTCTCTGTGTGTCTGTCTGTCTGTCTGTCTGTCTGTCTGTGTTTCTGTCTCTCTGTGTGTCTGTGTGTCTGTCTGTCTGTGTGTCTGTTTCTGTCTGTGTGTCTGTTTCTGTCTGTGTGTCTGTCTGTGTGTCTGTGTGTCTGTTTCTATCTGTGTGTCTGGCTGTGTGTCTGTGTGTCTGTCTGTCTGTCTGTCTGTCTGTCTGTCTGTCTGTCTGTCTGTGTGTCTGTTCTCATTCCAGGAATTGACTTGTTCCTCTCCCATGCAGCGTTCCAGAGAGCACTCACTCTGAAAACCATTTGGAATGCTGACAGCTTGAACCTTCTCAAGAATAAAGCCTTACATACACGGGACTGGGCATTAAAAACATATTCTCTCTCTCTCTGTCTCTCCCGCTGTCTCTCCCCCCCTCTGTCTGACTGTCTCTCTCCCTCCCTCTGTCTGTCTGTCTGACTGTCTCTCCCTCCCTCTGTCTGACTGTCTCTCCCTCCCTCTGTCTGACTGTCTCTCTCTCTGTCTCTCCCGCTGTCTCTCCCTCCCTCTGTCTGACTGTCTCTCCCTCCCTCTGTCTGACTGTCTCTCTCCCGCTGTCTCTCCCTCCCTCTGTCTGACTGTCTCTGTCTGACTGTCTCTCCCTCCCTCTGTCTGACTGTCTCTCTCCCGCTGTCTCTCCCTCCCTCTGTCTGACTGTCTCTGTCTGACTGTCTCTCCCTCCCTCTGTCTGACTGTCTCTCCCTCCCTCTGTCTGACTGTCTCTCTCCCGCTGTCTCTCCCTCCCTCTGTCTGACTGTCTCTGTCTGACTGTCTCTCCCTCCCTCTGTCTGACTGTCTCTCCCTCCCTCTGTCTGACTGTCTCTCTCCCGCTGTCTCTCCCTCCCTCTGTCTGACTGTCTCTGTCTGACTGTCTCTCCCTCCCTCTGTCTGACTGTCTCTCCCTCCCTCTGTCTGACTGTCTCTCTCCCGCTGTCTCTCCCTCCCTCTGTCTGACTGTCTCTGTCTGACTGTCTCTCCCTCCCTCTGTCTGACTTTCTCTCTCCCGCTGTCTCTCCCTCCCTCTGTCTGACTGTCTCTCTCCCTCCCTCTGTCTGACTGTCTCTCCCTCTGACTGTCTGACTGTCTGACTGTCTCTCCCTCCCTCTGTCTGACTGTCTCTCCCTCCCTCTGTCTGACTGTCTCTCCCTCTGACTGTCTGACTGTCTGACTGTCTGACTGTCTGACTCTCTCTCTCTCTCTCTCTCTCTCTCTCTCGTCTAGTTTTCCCTCAGGATCGCCTCGATGTTCTTCTTTGTTCATCTTCAAATGTAGACAGAGAGAATCTCTGTCTGATCTACATATTCTATTTCTATGTTAAATCTCAGAGGGCAATCCCTATCAGGTCATCACAGGGATGTATAATGTAACATTATGAGTTAAGAACCCATTGCTGAATTCCCATTGGCTCTCTCGAGAGAGAATCATTTCCCAAAAGAGACATAACCCCACCCATTACCAGGAAATCTCCCAGCCTAATTGGTCTATTGGACTGATTCATCTGTATTTTGCCATTCAATGCCAAACAAAACAGCCCACTCAGAGTATTCCAGGAACCTTGGGTAATCTAATGATGCTGTCTAGCAATGGAATACAGTCTAATAACATTGAGAGGAAAGAGTGGGGCCTACTGTGGTTGTTTGTGTGTGTGTGTGTGTGTGTGTGTGTGTGTGTGTGTGTGTGTGTGTGTGTGTGTGTGTGTGTGTGTGTGTGTGTGTGTGTGTGTGTGTGTGTGTGTGTGTGTGTGTTTGACAGATTGGGGTCTAGTCTTCTATTTTAAATCCATTTGTTCTGTTTCAACACCTCAGTGATATTTACTTAATGGTAGTGAGAGAAGCATTGTCAGTCAAACTCACCTGGCTTTCCATATCACCCCTGTCATCATTAACAACAAAAATATTGAAATTTTTTATCCCCTCTCGCCCTTGTCTGTCTTTAGCTGTCTGTCTTTAGCTGTCTGTCTTTAACTGTCTGTCTTTAGCTGTCAGTCTTTAACTGTCCGTCTTTAGCTGTCTGTCTTTAGCTGTCTGTCTTTAGCTGTCTGTCTTTAGCAGTCTGTCTTTAGCTGTCTGTCTTTAGCAGTCTGTCTTTAGCTGTCTGTCTTTAGCTGTCTGTCTTTAGCAGTCTGTCTTTAGCAGTCTGTCTTTAGCTGTCTGTCTTTAGCAGTTCCCCCACTGGAGTGGCCTAGTGGTGGATAACTCCAGTCCTGCTGATTTCATTCAGTATCTCCCTGAGACTTCATTGATGAATTAATGTTATCGACTAGCCAGAGAGAGCACACATCAGGTCATCCACTCTCTGATTAAAAGGGAAAGATGAAAAACCCCTCAAGGAAGAGAGTTTCGCACTCCTCTTTCAACAGGCAACACATCTTCTGATCTAAATCCTCAATGAACTTGGGTTTAAATTACAAGTGATGCATAAACACTTACACGACCCCACTTGCAAATAAAATAACCTTGATGCATACATAACACAGATACACATATTCACGCAATGTCACGGTGCACACATTACCCCCCGACCCCACCTCTCTGTTCACAATATCTACGGAGGTTGTAATGGATGCCCCATGCTGATGTGGTGTGTTAACCTCTGACCTGTAATTGTATGTGCTGGGCTCATGCACTACATCATAACCTTTTGGCTGCGGTTCACCGGGTGCTAAATGGTTGATAACCCCACACACACCCCTTGACTGATACTCACATGTATGCTGAGACATACCTACACAGCACTGAGCTTTCTGTAATAAACCACCTGGATTATACACTTAACCCTTCACAGGACCCCACAGTCTACATCACTCCACACTTAACCCTTCACAGGACCCCACAGTCTACATCACTCCACACTTAACCCTTCACAGGACCCCACAGTCTACATCACCACTCACTTAACCCTTCACAGGACCCCACAGTCTACATCACTCCACACTTAACCCTTCACAGAACACCACAGTCTACATCACTCCACACTTAACCCTTCACAGGACCCCACAGTCTACATCACTCCACACTTAACCCTTCACAGGACCCCACAGTCTACATCACTCCACACTTAACCCTTCACAGGACCCCACAGTCTACATCACTCCACACTTAACCCTTCACAGGACCCCACAGTCTACATCACTCCACACTTAACCCTTCACAGAACACCACAGTCTACATCACTCCACACTTAACCCTTCACAGGACCCCACAGTCTACATCACCACTCACTTAACCCTTCACAGAACACCACAGTCTACATCACCCTTCACAGGACCCGACAGTCTACATCACCACTCACTTAACCCTTCACAGGACCCAACAGTCTACATCAGTACTCACCAAACCCTTCAACGGGCCCAACAGTCTCCATCACCACTCACTTAAACCTTCACGGGACCCCACAGTCTACATCACCACTCCACACCCAACCCTTCACAGAAGCCCACAGTCTACTTAATCCTTCGCAGGGTCAACTGTTGAGCATTCTGACTGGATCTAATTGCTGACGTCTCCCTCAAATGATTAGTGTTAAGTGATTGTCAGATTTCACTTCATTGGAGGTCTTGATGGTTGTGAGAGAGCAGAGTAGCAGAGTTAATGTCATCGTCATCTGTGATCGTCAAGCAGCATGTCACCCCTGTGATCATGAAGGGTAATTTGCATCAATTTAGTAATCCTTCTTCGTTGGATTCATAAATCATATTGTAATAAAATGACATTAAACTTTTCCACGGCCCGTATTTAAATGTTTTGGAGTGATTTATTGTTGGATTTGATTGATAGTACTGCAGTAAGGAATAATCAGATCATCATCAAATTATTGGATCATGAACTCTGTTTTGAGTTCTGCTACTCAGGGTTATGTTCGGTTGGCAGAGAACGGGAGAGGACATCTTGAAACAGAAAACGGGAGAGGACATCTTTAAACAGAGAACGGGAGAAGACATCTTGAGTAACAAAATAACAACACAATGTCAAATACAGGTAGTCAAATAATTAACATCCAATCACATTAACCATTACTCTCTCGTGGGAATTCCACTAGCAGTTTGAATGTAGCCAAACGTAGCTGCTGCTCATTCCGTTTGCTCGAAAATTGATTAATGGTTAAAAAAAGTAAGGCCCACTTCCATAGAGACACATACCAGCTCTACTGGTAGTACTGCTACTACCAGCAGTATTACACCTGCACCTGTCGACAACACAAGTTGTTCTGCTTCCACCAGCACATCCAATGCTAGCATCAGTAACTCAACATGTGTTGTTAGCCCAGCTAGCATCAGTAACTCAACATGTGTTGTTAGCCCAGCTAGCATCAGTAACTCAACATGTGTTGTTAGCCCAGCTAGCATCAGTAACTCAACATGTGTTGTTAGCCCAGCTAGCATCAGTAACTCAACATGCGTTGTTAGCCCAGCTAGCATCAGTAACTCAACATGTGTTGTTAGCCCAGCTAGCATGTGTTGTTAGCCCAGCTAGCATCAGTAACTCAACTCAACATCAGTAACTCAACATGTGTTGTTAGCCCAGCTAGCATCAGTAACTCAACATGCGTTGTTAGCCCAGCGTTGTTAGCCCAGCTAGCATAGCATCAGTAACTCAACATATGTTGTTAGCCCAGCTAGCATCAGTAACTCAACATGTGTTGTTAGCCCAGCTAGCATCAGTAACTCAACATGTGTTGTTAGCCCAGCTAGCATGGACACTGGCAGTTGTGAATCTGATGCAGCTGAAGAGGTACTGCCCCTTTACCCGGGAAAACCGAACAACAGACAGGGATGTTGGACCATCAGAGAGGTGCAAATATGATGAGAACTATATTGTTTTGGGGTTCACTTAGATTGGGAGTAGTGCCTTTCCTCAGCCACAGTGGGTTATATGTGCTACAGTACCATCTCACAACTCAATAAAACCTTCACTCTCGCACAGACATTTATAAACAAAACATGGCAATTAAAAAAATAAGCCACAGGAGTTCTCTGAGTGAGAATTAAGACGACTTTTGAGTAGTAAGACGTATAAAAGCAACAGATCCCAAGTTTGAGAGTGGCTGGGACAGGCAAGACCCATACTATTGTGGAGTGGCTGGGACAGGCAAGACCCATACTATTGTGGAGGACTGGCTGGGACAGGCAAGACCCATACTATTGTGGAGGACTGGCTGGGACAGGCAAGACCCATACTATTGTGGAGGACTGGCTGGGACAGGCAAGACCCATACTATTGTGGAGGACTGGCTGGGACAGGCAAGACCCATACTATTGTGGAGGACTGGCTGGGACAGGCAAGACCCATACTATTGTGGAGGACTGGGACAGGCAAGACCCATACTATTGTGGAGGACAGGACTGGCAAGACCCATACTATTGTGGAGGACTGGCTGGGACAGGCAAGACCCATACTATTGTGGAGGACTGGCTGGCAAGACCCATACTATTGTGGAGGACTGGCTGGGACAGGCAAGACCCATACTATTGTGGAGGATACTATTGTGGAGGACTGGCTGGACTGGCTGGGACAGGCAAGACCCATACTATTGTGGAGGACTGGCTGGGACAGGCAAGACCCATACTATTGTGGAGGACTGGCTGGGACAGGCAAGACCCATACTATTGTGGAGGACTGGCTGGGACAGGCAAGACCCATACTATTGTGGAGGACGTAATTCTTCCTACTGCCGTGGATATGACTGAGACAATGTTGGGGGAAAAGGACAAAGAAACTATACAGACAATGCCTTCATCAAACAACACTATTTCACGACGCATCAGTGACATGGCAGGAGGTGTTTTGAAACAATTACTGCTTCGCATACAAGCCAGTGAATTACATGCCTTAAAGCTGGATGAGTCAACAGACATGGAGGGCCTGACACAGCTCTTGGTATATGTCTGTTACAGCTGGATAAGTCAACAGACATGGTGGGCCTGACACAGCTCCTGGTATATGTCTGTTACAGCTGGATGAGTCAACAGACATGGTGGGCCTGACACAGCTCCTGGTATATGTCTGTTACAGCTGGATGAGTCAACAGACGTGGCGGGCCTGGCAGAGCTCCTGGTATAGGTCCGTTATCTTTATGGGGGTCAATTAAGGAAGACATCCTCTTCTGCAAGAGGGCGGCAGGGTAGCCTAGTGGTTAGAGCGTTGGACTAGTAACCGAAAGGTTGCAAGTTCAAATCCCTGAGCTGACAAGGTACAAATCTGTCGTTCTGCCCCTGAACAGGCAGTTAACCCACTGTTCCTAGGCCGTCATTGAAAATAAGAATTTGTTCTTAACTGACTTGCCTAGTAAAATGGAAACCAGGATATTTTTTTTAAATACTGGACAGCTTTGTGACTTCAAATGAACTTTGGTAGTCAGGATGTGTTGGTATCTGTACTGATGGAGCAAAAGCCATGACAGGGAGACATAGTGGAGTGGTAACTGCAGCATCCACCAAGAGGCTGTTGCTGCCAAGGGACAGCTTGAAAGACATTTTGGACACTACAGTGAAAATGGTTTACTTTGCTGAAGCAAGGCCCCTGAACTCTCGCGTATTGTCTGCATTATGCCATGACATGGGCAGCGATCATTTAACGCCTTTACAACATACAGAAGTTATCAAGGGGCAAAATACTGAAGCTTTTTTCAATTGAGATACGAGCTTAACAAGGACAACACGCAGACATTTCATAATTGTATGATTTTTTTGGGGTGCAAATGAACTCAAGCTTATGGACATTGTCAAATATGTTATAGCGAAGCTCCTGAGTGAGTTGGATGCGCAATTATGCAGGTACTTAACCGAAATGGTTGACACAAACAACTGGATTCGTTATCCCTTTCATTCCCTGCCTCTAGTCCACTTACCGATATCTGAACAAGAGAGCCTCATCGAAATTGCAACAAGCGGTTCTGTGAAAATTTAATTTAAATCAGAATTTACTGCCAGATTTCTGGATAGGGCTGCGCTCAGAGTATCCTGCCTTGGCAAATCACGCTGTTAAGACACTGATGCTCTTTGCAACCACGTATCAATGTGAGAGTGAATTCTTGGCCCTCACCAGCATGAAAACTAAATACAGGCACAGACTGTGTGTGGAAAAAGACTGAGATTCTCTCCAATACAATCCAACATTGCAGAGTTATGTGCATCCTTTCAAGCCCACCCTTCTCATTAACCTGTGGCGAGTTATTCACATTTTTTTATGAACAAATAAGGTTTTATATGTAAGATGGCTAAATAAAGAGCAAAATTATTGATTATTATTATATTATTATTTGTGCCCTGGTCCTACAAGAGCTCTTTGTCACTTCCCACGAGCCGGGTTGTGACAATTGTACTCATTCTTATGTTTAATAAATGTATCGTATAGTGTGTGTGGCAGGCTTACAATGATGGCAAAAAAAACAACATTTGAGAGTGTGCTGACCCTGGTGCTAGATGGGGTACAGCTGGAGGTTGAATGTTTGAAGGGGTACCGGGCTATAACATGTTTGGGAACCACTGGTCTAAAACATAGAAGAATGGCAAAAAGAAAGAAAGTTCACAGCGTACTGTATATACGTAGAAAATGAATAGGAAATCAATATCGATATTACTCCTTTAAAACAATGTCCTTGGTTTGAAATGTCAGTAAAGAGAACAGTGCTTAAAGCATTGAACATCCATGTGCTGAAATGTTATATAGTGTCTCAGCTTTCCTGAAGTCTGATGTAATGA
Organism: Oncorhynchus masou masou; assembly: GCF_036934945.1. NCBI lineage: Eukaryota > Metazoa > Chordata > Actinopteri > Salmoniformes > Salmonidae > Oncorhynchus > Oncorhynchus masou. The sequence goes on along the minus strand of NC_088220.1, from coordinate 82,508,883 downwards.
TGTACTAATGTACTGATGTAATGATGTAGTGATGTAACTGATGTAATGATGTACTGATGTAATGATGTACTAATGTACTGATGTAATGATGTAGTGATGTAACTGATGTAATGATGTACTGATGTAATGATGTACTAATGTACTGATGTAATGATGTAGTGATGTAACTGATGTAATGATGTAACTGATGTAATGATGTAATGATGTAATGATGTAGTGATGTAATGATGTAATGATGTAGTGATGTAACTGATGTAATGATGTAACTGATGTAACTGATGTAATGATGTAACTGATGTAACTGATGTAATGATGTAATGATGTAATGATGTAATGATGTAGTGATGTAACTGATGTAATGATGTAACTGATGTAACTGATGTAATGATGTAATGATGTAGTGATGTAACTGATGTAATGATGTAACTGATGTAACTGATGTAATGATGTAATGATGTAGTGATGTAACTGATGTAATGATGTAACTGATGTAACTGATGTAATGATGTAATGATGTACTGATGTAATGATGTAATGATGTAGTGATGTAATGATGTAATGATGTAATGATGTAATGATGTACTAATGTACTGATGTAATGATGTAGTGATGTAACTGATGTAATGATGTAACTGATGTAACTGATGTAATGATGTAGTGATGTAATGATGTAATGATGTAACTGATGTAATGATGTAGTGATGTAACTGATGTAATGATGTAATGATGTAGTGATGTAACTGATGTAATGATGTAATGATGTAGTGATGTAACGGATGTAGTGATGTAACTGATGTAACTGATGTAACTGATGTAGTGATGTAGTGATGTAATGATGTAATGATGTACTGATGTAATGATGTAGTGATGTAACTGATGTAATGATGTAACTGATGTAAGTGATGTAATGATGTAATGATGTAGTGATGTAATGATGTAATGATGTAATGATGTAGTGATGTAACTGATGTAATGATGTAGTGATGTAACTGATGTAATGATGTAATGATGTAGTGATGTAAATGATGTAATGATGTAATGATGTAGTGATGTAACTGATGTAATGAGTGATGTAACTGATGTACTGATGTAACTGATGTAACTGATGTAACTGAATGATGTAATGATGTAATGATGTAATGATGTAACTGATGTAATGATGTAATGATGTAATGATGTAACTGATGTAGTGATGTAACTGATGTAATGATGTAATGATGTAACTGATGTAATGATGTAATGATGTAATGATGTAACTGATGTACTGATGTAACTGATGTAACTGATGTAATGATGTAGTGATGTAATGATGTAATGATGTAGTGATGTAACTGATGTAATGATGTATTGATGTACTGATGTAATGATGTAATGATGTAACTGATGTGATGTAACTGAATGATGTAATGATGTATGTGATGTAGTGATGTAATGATGTACTGATGTACTGATGTAATGATGTAATGATGTAGTGATGTAACTGATGTAACTATGTAGTGATGTAATGATGTACTGATGTAATGATGTAACTGATGTACTGATGTAACTGATGTAACTGAAGTAATGATGTAGTGATGTAATGATGTAATGATGTAATGATGTAGTGATGTAACTGATGTAACTGATGTAATGATGTAATGTTTTATTGATGTAATGATGTAATGATGTAGTGATGTAATGATGTAATGATGTAGTGATGTAATGATGTAATGATGTAGTGATGTAATGATGTAATGATGTAATGATGTAGTGATGTAATGATGTAGTGATGTAACTGATGTAATGATGTAATGATGTAATGATGTAACTGATGTAGTGATGTAGTGATGTAATGATGTAGTGATGTAATGATGTAACTGATGTAATGATGTAATGATGTAATGATGTAGTGATGTAATGATGTAACTGATGTAACTGATGTAATGATGTAACTGATGTAACTGATGTAATGATGTAATGATGTACTGATGTAACTGATGTAACTGAAGTAATGATGTAGTGATGTAATGATGTAGTGATGTAGTGATGTAATGATGTAACTGATGTACTGATGTAACTGAAGTAATGATGTAGTGATGTAATGATGTAGTGATGTAGTGATGTAATGATGTAGTGATGTAGTGATGTAATGATGTAATGATGTAGTGATGTAGTGATGTAATGATGTAACTGATGTAATGATGTAGTGATGTAATGATGTAATGATGTAGTGATGTAACTGATGTAACTGATGTAACTGATGTAATGATGTAACTGATGTAACTGATGTAATGATGTAATGATGTACTGATGTAGTGATGTAACTGATGTAACTGATGTAATGATGTACTGAATAGCGAAGCAACAAACAGAAACAAAAAAAAACAGGAATATAATCTGGGACAGGAACACACACACAGACTTAAACACGCAAACATACACACACACACAGTGGATTTGGGAGGACATTTGGAGGAGAGTAAACAGTGTTCATGATGTCTGTGTGTGCTTTGGCAGTGTTTAGGCCTAAGGTGGTAGAGGGGGTCTGTTTCTGTGGCGAAATAAGTGTTAGTGTTAGTGAGAAGAGAGAAGAGAGAGAGAGATTTTTGACTGTATTATTTGAAAGGGTGTATGTTTGTGCAGTGTGTGGGCAGTGTTTGTGCAGTGTTTGTGCAGTATGTGGGCAGTGTTTGTGCAGTATGTGGGCAGTGTGTGTGTGGGCAGTATGTGGGCAGTATGTGGGCAGTGTTAGGGCAGTGTGTGGGCAGTATGTGGGCAGTGTTAGGGCAGTGTGTGGGCAGTATGTGGGCAGTGTGTGGGCAGTGTGTGGGCAGTGTGTGGGCAGTGTGTGGGCAGTGTGTGGGCAGTATGTGGGCAGTGTTAGGGCAGTGTGTGGGCAGTGTTTGGGCAGTGTTTGGGCAGTGTGTGGGCAGTGTGTGGGCAGTGTGTGGGCAGTGTTTGGGCAGTGTTTGGGCAGTGTGTGGGCAGTGTGTGGGCAGTGTGTGGGCAGTGTGTGGGCAGTGTGTGGGCAGTGTTTGGGCAGTGTTTGGGCAGTGTTAGGGCAGTGTTAGGGCAGTGTTTGGGCAGTGTGTGGGCCTGCAGGCTCTAGTTTTGTCTTATCTTGATTATTGTCCAGTTGTGCGGTTTAGTGCTGCAAGGAAAGACCTAGTTAAGCTACAACTGGCCCAGAACAGAGTGGCACGTCTTGCTCTTCATTAATTGTAATCAGAGGGCTGATGTAAATACTATGCATGCCGGTCTCTTTTGGCTCAGAATTAAGGAGACACTGAGTCCATCAAATATTCATTTAAAAAGAAACAATGTGTTCAAAATTCCAAATGGTTTTCATAGTCAACTTACACACAGCTCTGACACACACACTTACCCCACCAGACATAACACCAGGGGTCTTGTCACAGTCCCCAAATCCAGAACAAATTCAAGAAAGCGTACAGGATTATATAGAGCCATTATTGCATGGAACTCTGTTCCATCTCATATTGCTCAAATGAACAGCAAACCTGGTTTGAAAAGACAGATAAAGCAACACTTCAAGGCACAACGCCTCTCCCCTATTTGTCCTTGATAGTTTGTGTGTATGTATTGATATGTAGGCTACGTGTGCCTTTCAAAAAGGTTTATGTAGTTCTGTCCTTGAGCTGTTCTTGTCTATTAATGTTCTGTATTATGTTTCATGTTCTGTGTGGAGCCCAGGAAGAGTAGCTGCTGCTTTTGTAACAGCTAATGGGAATCCTAATAAAATTCTAAATACCAAAATTCCAAATGTTTGGGCAGCATTTGGTTCACGTTTGGTTAGCGTGTGGGCAGTGTGTGAGCAGTGTTTTGGCAGCGTTTAGTTAGCGTGTGGGCATTGTGTGAGCAGTGTGTGTGCTGTGTTTGGGTAGTGTGTGGGCAGTGTGTGGGCAGTGTGTGTGCTGTGTTTTGGTAGTGTGTGTGTGTGCTGTGTTTGGGTAGTGTGTGGGCAGTGTGTGTGCTGTGTTTTGGTAGTGTGTGAGCAGTGTGTGTGCTGTGTTTGGGTAGTGTGTGAGCAGTGTGTGTGCTGTGTTTGGGTAGTGTGTGGGCAGTGTGTGGGCAGTGTGTGTGCTGTGTTTTGGTAGTGTGTGAGCAGTGTGTGTGCTGTGTTTGGGTAGTGTGTGAGCAGTGTGTGTGCTGTGTTTGGGTAGTGTGTGGGCAGTGTGTGGGCAGTGTGTGTGCTGTGTTTTGTTAGTGTGTGTGTGCTGTGTTTGGGTAGTGTGTGGGCAGTGTGTGGGCAGTGTGTGTGCTGTGTTTTGGTAGTGTGTGTGTGCTGTGTTTGGGTAGTGTGTGGGCAGTGTGTGTGCTGTGTTTTGGTAGTGTGTGGGCATTGTGTGAGCAGTGTGTGTGCTGTGTTTGGGTAGTGTGTGGGCAGTGTGTGGGCAGTGTGTGTGCTGTGTTTGGGTAGTGTGTGGGCAGTGTGTGGGCAGTGTGTGTGCTGTGTTTTGGTAGTGTGTGGGCATTGTGTGAGCAGTGTGTGTGCTGTGTTTGGGTAGTGTGTGGGCAGTGTGTGGGCAGTGTGTGTGCTGTGTTTTGGTAGTGTGTGTGTGCTGTGTTTGGGTAGTGTGTGGGCAGTGTTGGGCAGTGTGTGTGCTGTGTTTTGGTAGTGTGTGTGTGCTGTGTTTGGGTAGTGTGTGGGCAGTGTTGGGCAGGGTTCTGAGGGGTTAGGAGTATCACCTGGTCTGGGTCATGGGCCAGTAGTTAATAACCTCTCACCCTTCACAACTTAGATATCACCTACAGGTATACAGTTGAAGTCAGAAGTTTACATACACTGTAGCCAAATACATTTAAACTCAATTCCTGACATTCAATCCTAGTAATATTTCCCTGTCCCAGGTCAGTTAGGATCACAACTTTATTTTAAGAATGTGAAATATCAGAATAATAGTAGAGAGAATGATTTATTTCAGCTTTTCTTTCTTTCATCACATTCACAGTGGGTCATACGTTTACATACACTCAATTAGTATTTGGTAGCATTGCCTTTATTTTTTTTTACTTTGGTCAAATATTTCAGGTAGCCTTCCACAAGCTTCCCACAATAAGTTGGGTGAATTTTGGCCCATTCCCCCTGACAGAGCTGGTGTAACTGAGTCAGGTTTGTAGGCCTCCTTGCTCTCACATGCTGTTTCAGTTCTGCCCACAAACATTCTATAGGATTGAGGTCAGTGCTTTGTGTTGGCCACTCCAATACCTTGACTTTGTTGTCCTTAAGACATTTTGCCACAACTTTGTAAGTATGCTTGGGATCATTGTCCATTTGGAAGAATCATTTTTTCGACCAAGCTTTAACTTCCTGAATGAGGTCTTGAGATGTTGCTTCAATATAGCCACATCATTTTCCTTCTCATGACGCCATCTATTTTGTGAAGTGCACCAGTCCCTCCTGCAGCAAAGCATCCCCACAACATGATGCTGCCACCCCTGTGCTGTACGGTTGGGATGGTGTTCTTCGGCTTGCAAGCCTCCCCCTTTTTCCTCCAAACATAACGATAGTCATTATGGCCAAACAGTTCTATTTTTGTTTCATCAGACCAGAGGACATTTCTCGAAAAAGTACGATCTTTGTCCCCATTTGCAGTTGCAAATCGTCGTCTGGCTTTTTTATGGCGGTTTTGGAGCAGTGGTTTCCTTGCTGAGCGGCCTTTCAGGTTATGTCAATATAGGACTCATTTTACTGTGGATATAGATACTTTTGTACCCGTTTCCTCCAGCATCTTCACAAGGTCCTGCTGTTGTTCTGGAATTGAGTTGCACTTTTCGCACCAAGGTACTTTAATCTCTAGGAGACAGAACGGGTCTCCTTCCTGAGCGGTATGACGGCTGTGTGGTCCCATGGAGTTTATACTTGCTAACTATTGTTTGTAGAAATTGCTCCCAAGGATGAATAAAAAAAAATTCTGAGGTCTTGGCTGATTTCTTTAGATTTTCCCATGATGTCAAGCAAAGAGGCACTGAGTTTGAAGGTAGGCCTTGAAATACATCCACAGGTACACCTCCAATTGACTCAAATGATGTCAATTATCCTATCAGAAGCTTCTAAAGCCATGACATCATTTTCTGGAATTTTCCAAGCTGTTTAAAGGTACAGTCAACTTAGTGTATGTAAACTTCTGACCCACTGGAATTGTGATATAGTGAATTGTAAGTGAAATAATCTGGTCTGTAAAAATTGTTGGAAAAATTACTTGTCATGCATAAAGTAGATGTCCTAACCGACTTGCCAAAACTATTGTTTGTTAACAATACATTTGTGGAGTGGTTGAAAAATGAGTTTTAATGACTCCAATCTAAGTGTATGTTAACGTAACATTTCAACTGTATATTACCTCTGTCTGACCAACCAGATCTCACAGTCTCACATCAGAAGGTGACATTCATCCATGTTTCTCAACATTTGTAACATTTAAAAGTTGTTCCAAATGTCAAATTTCAAAGTGTTTTATGTTAAGTTAAAGGCGTTAGCTCTGAATTTTTCAGGTTAAGCTTAAGCATTAGTTCAGAAATCTTAAAGTTACGGATTAACTCCGAGTGGTTAATTCAAGGGTTAAGATTTGGGGCTTTAATAGTTGATTTGTATTTGATCATGAATATGTTTTTACTGTTTGTTCTTTGTTATAGAGCCAAAGAGATTGTAGAAGTGGTTTATCCATACATCTCTGTTTTGGATAACTCTTTGTGTTGTTTGTTTAGAGTTTTCCCGTAAGTGGTTAGATTATATGGATTATTCAATTACATTGAGCTGATTTCTGACATGCTGTTCCTTCTTTTTCCGTAGTGTATTTCCATATTTAGTGATTTTTGTAATTTTCACCATAGTGAAGAAGAAGGCTCAGGTTTTCTGGGTCTCTCCATCATGACACACACACAGACACACACACACAGTGCTATTAAGTTCCTCAAATACAGCTCCTGTATCCTGGCCTTTGTCCAAGAGCTCAGTGGAGATGGCCAGTTGACAAGATGCGGAATACACACAAACACAGATGCTTGCTTTTTGTCAGTGCGGTGCACACATCTGGTCCCTGTGGAGACTGAGGGATTGGAGAAGAACAAAACACGATGATGAAGAGAGCAGGAGGAGAGAAGGGGAGGAGGAGAGAAGGGGAGGACGGAGATAGATGTTAAGGTTACTCTGGAGGGAGAGTAAAGAGGAGATACAAAGTTGTCTGTATAAAGATGTTTATGGCAATAATATATTCTGTAATACCAGGTATCTGATGCTGTATCATGTTAGACAGAAGGTGATTGACAAATATGGACACTTGGTCAGGGATCAGTGTTGTGCCTTGTCCTCAGGTAGTTAGATAATGTTTCAACACACTGTACTGGTCAGGGATCAGTGTTGTGCCTTGTCCTTCAGGTAGTTAGATAATGTTTCAACACACTGTACTGGTCAGGGATCAGTGTTGTGCCTTGTCTTCAGGTCAGTGTTGTGCCTTGTCTTCAGGTAGTTAGATAATGTTTCAACACACTGTACTGGTCAGGGATCAGTGTTGTGCCTTGTCTTCAGGTAGTTAGATAATGTTTCAACACACTGTACTGGTCAGGGATCAGTGTTGTGCCTTGTCTTCAGGTAGTTAGATAATGTTTCAACACACTGTACTGGTCAGGGATCAGTGTTGTGCCTTGTCCTCAGGTAGTTAGATAATGTTTCAACACACTGTACTGGTCAGGGATCAGTGTTGTGCCTTGTCTTCAGGTAGTTAGATAATGTTTCAACACACTGTCCAGGGATCAGGTAGTTAGATAATGTTTCAACACACTGTACTGGTCAGGGATCAGTGTTGTGCCTTGTCCTCAGGTAGTTAGATAATGTTTCAACACACTGTACTGGTCAGGGATCAGTGTTCAGTGTTAGCTTGTCTTCAGGTAGTTAGATAATGTTTCAACACACTGTGCCTGGTGTCAGTGTTGTGCCTTGTCCTCAGGTAGTTAGATAATGTTTCAACACACTGTACTGGTCAGGGATCAGTGTTGTGCCTTGTCTTCAGGTAGTTAGATAATGTTTCAACACACTGTACTGGTCAGGGATCAGTGTTGTGCCTTGTCTTCAGGTAGTTAGATAATGTTTCAACACACTGTACTGGTCAGGGATCAGTGTTGTGCCTTGTCCTCAGGTAGTTAAATAATGTTTCAACACACTGTACTGGTCAGGGATCAGTGTTGTGCCTTGTCCTCAGGTAGTTAGATAACGTTTCAACACACTGTACTAGTCATGCTATGTCTTAAGTACAGATGGAAACATTTGTATGCTGGGGTGTTTGTGTGTGTAATATCAGCAGTGGTGAAAAGTACTTCTTAAGTCTGGGGTATCTGTACTTCAATATTTATATTTTTGATTACTTTTTCTTCACTACATTCCAAAATAAAATATTATACTTTTTACTCCATACATTTTCATTGACATCCAAAAATACATTCTGAATGTTTAAAAGGACAGGAAAGTGGTCCAAGTCACACACTTATCAACAGAACATCCCTGGTGATCCCTACTGCCTCTGATGTGGCAGACTCACTAATCAGAGAACATCCCTACTGCCTCTGATCTGGGGATGACCAGGGATGTTCTCTGTTTAGTGAGTCTGCCAGATCAGTGGCAATAGGGATGAACAGGGATCAAATCCATTTTATTAAAATATACCTTAGATCAGCTGATATCTCAAAGTGCTGAGCAGAAACCCAGCCTAAAACCCCAAACAGCAAGCAATGCAGGTGTAGAAGCACGGTGGCTCGGAAAAACTCCCTAGAAAGGCCAGAACCTAGAGGAACCAGGCTATGAGGGGTGGCCAGTCCTCTACTGGCTGTGCCGGGTGGAGATTAGAACAGAACATGGCCAAGATGTTCAAATGTTCATAAATGACCAGCATGGTCAAATTATAATCACAGTAGTTGTCGAGGGTGCAGCAAGTCAGCACCTCAGGAGTAAATGTCAGTTGGCTTTTCATAGCCGATCAGTCAGAGTACCTCTACCGCTCCTGCTGGGATGTTCGCTGTTTAGTGAGTCCGCCACATCCTCTGATCTGACTCACTAAACAGAGAACATCCCTGGTCATCCTCTGATCTGGCAGACTCACTAAACAGAGAACATCCCTGGTCATCCTCTGATCTGGCAGACTCACTAAACAGAGAACATCCCTGGTCATCCTCTGATCTGGCAGACTCACTAAACAGAGAACATCCCTGGTCATCCTCTGATCTGTAGGACTCACTAAACAGAGAACATCCCTGGTCATCCTCTGATCTGGCAGACTCACTAAACAGAGAACATCCCTGGTCATCCTCTGATCTGGCAGACTCACTAAACAGAGAACATCCCTGGTCATCCTCTGATCTGGCAGACTCACTAAAGAGAGAACATCCCTGGTCATCCTCTGATCTGGCAGACTCACTAAACAGAGAACATCCCTGGTCATCCTCTGATCTGGCAGACATACTAAACAGAGAACATACCTGGTCATCCTCTGATCTGACTCACTAAACAGAGAACATCCCTGGTCATCCTCTGATCTGGCAGACTCACTAAACAGAGAACATCCCTGGTCATCCTCTGATCTGGCAGACATACTAAACAGAGAACATACCTGGTCAGAGACTCACTAAACACATCCCTGGTCATCCTCTGATCTGGCAGACACACTAAACAGAGAACACCTGTCATTTGTTTGCAGACTCACTAAACAGAGAACATCCCTGGTCATCCTCTGATCTGGCAGACTCACTAAACAGAGAACATCCCTGGTCATCCTCTGATCTGGCAGACTCACTAAACAGAGAACATCCCTGGTCATCCTCTGATCTGGCAGACTCACTAAACAGAGAACATCCCTGGTCATCCTCTGATCTGGCAGACTAAAGAACATCCCTGGTCATCCTCTGATCTGGCAGACACTAAACAGAGAACATTTGGTCATCCTCTGATCTGGCAAATACTAAACAAAACATACCTGGTCATCCTCTGATCTGTTTACTAAACAGAGAACATCCCTGGTCATCCTCTGATCTGGCAGACTCACTAAACAGAGAACATCCCTGGTCATCCTCTGATCTGGCAGATTAAAAGAGAACATCCCTGGTCATCCTCTGATCTGGCAGACTCACTAAACAGAGAACATCCCTGGTCATCCTCTGATCTGGCAGACTCACTTAAACAGAGAACATCCCTGGTCATCCTCTGATCTGGCAGACTCACTAAACAGAGAACATCCCTGGTCATCCTCTGATCTGGCAGACTCACTAAACAGAGAACATCCCTGGTCATCCTCTGATCTGGCAGACTCACTAAACAGAGAACATCCCTGGTCATCCTCTGATCTGGCAGACTCACTAAACAGAGAACATCCCTGGTCATCCTCTGATCTGGCAGACTCACTAAACAGAGAACATCCCTGGTCATCCTCTGATCTGGCAGACTACTAAAGAGAGAACATCCCTGGTCATCCTTGATCTGGCAGTAAACATCCCTGGTCATCCTCTGATCTGGCAAATAAACAGAGGGTCATCCTCTGATCTGGCAACTCACTAAACAGAGAACATACCTGGTCATCCTCTGATCTGACTCACTAAACAGAGAACATCCCTGGTCATCCTCTGATCTGGCAGACTCACTAAACAGAGAACATCCCTGGTCATCCTCTGATCTGGCAGACTCACTAAACAGAGAACATCCCTGGTCATCCTCTGATCTGGCAGACTCACTAAAGAGAGAACATCCCTGGTCATCCTCTGATCTGGCAGACTCACTAAACAGAGAACATCCCTGGTCATCCTCTGATCTGGCAGACTCACTAAACAGAGAACATCCCTGGTCATCCTCTGATCTGGCAGACTCACTAAACAGAGAACACACCTGGTCATCCTCTGATCTGGAGGACACACTAAACAGAGAACACACCTGGTCATCCTCTGATCTGGAGGACACACTAAACAGAGAACACACCTGGTCATCCTCTGATCTGGCAGACACACTAAACAGACCTGCTTTGTTTGTAAGTTAAGTCAATGGAGTGCCTCTTCCTATCTGTAAATAAAATACAAGAAAGTGTCGTCTGGTTTGGTTAAGATGAGTTAATCTTACTTCTACAAAAGTATATTTTATTAAATACATTTACTTTTGAGATTTAAGTATATTTTAAACCAAAAACTTTTAGATGTTTACTCAAGAAGACTTTTACCGGGTGACTTTCACTTAGGTCATTTTCTATTAAGGTATCTGTTACATACGCCTCTAAGAGGGAACGCAACACCCTGCTACAACTCAACTCCTTGTGGAGTGAAAGAGGTCTGGGACTGTAGGTAATCACAGTAAGGACGACAAAAGGCAGAGAATTTACCATTTACTAGGAATTTATTCCTTCACACAGTAAATTTGGGGAAATGGGGCTGAATGGAACCAAAGCAAAGAAAGTAAATATCAAAGCCCCCTCTTCTACCTTACCTGTCTACCCACCTACCCTGCCTAACCTCTCCTACCTTACCCGCCTACCCACCTAACCTGCCTAACCTCTCCTACCTTACCCGCCTACCCACCTAACCTGCCTAACCTCTCCTACCTTACCTGCCTACCCACCTAACCTCTCCTACCTTACCTGCCTACCCACCTAACCTGCCTAACCTCTCCTACCTTACCTGCCTACCCACCTAACCTGCCTAACCTCTCCTACCTTACCTGCCTACCCACCTAACCTGCCTAACCTCTCCTACCTTACCTGCCTACCCACCTAACCTCTCCTACCTTACCTGCCTACCCACCTAACCTGCCTAACCTCTCCTACCTAACCTGCCTACCCTGCCTAACCTCTCCTACCTTACCTGCCTACCCACCTAACCTGCCTAACCTCTCCTACCTTACCTGCCTACCCACCTAACCTCTGCTACCTTATCTGCCTACCCACCTAACCTGCCTAACCTCTCCTACCTAACCTGCCTACCCTGCCTAACCTGCCTAACCTCTCCTACCTTACCTGCCTGCCTACCCACCTAACCTGCCTAACCTCTCCTACCTAACCTGCCTGCCTACCCACCTAACCTGCCTAACCTCTCCTACCTTACCTGCCTGCCTACCCACCTAACCTGCCTAACCTCTCCTACCTAACCTGCCTACCCTGCCTAACCTCTCCTACTTAACCTGCCTACCCACCTAACCTGCCTAACCTCTCCTACCTTACCTGCCTACCCACCTAACCTGCCTAACCTCTCCTACCTTACCTGCCTACCCACCTAACCTGCCTAACCTCTCCTACCTTACCTGCCTACCCACCTAACCTGCCTAACCTCTCCTACCTTACCTGCCTACCCTGCCTAACCTCTCCTACCTTTCCCGCCTACCCACTACTTACTTAACTTAACGACAGAAAGTGCAGGCTCATTCCTTGCGCATTCACAGCCATATAAGAAGACATTGGAACACAGCTCCTCCAAAATCTGTCTCACTTCCTGTATGAAATGTCATTTTGGTTTCGCCTGTAGCATTAGTTCTAGGGCACTGACAGACAATATCTTTGCAGTTTTGGAAACGTCAGAGTGTTTTCCTTCCAAAGCTGTCAATTACATGCATAGTCGAGCATCTTTTCGTGACAAAATATCTTGTTTAAAACGGGAACGTTTTTCATCCAAAAATGAAATACTGCCCCCAGAGTTTCAAGAGGTTAAAACCTGTTGTGGCTGCGATCCAGGGACAGGGACCAACATCAGGGGAACTTTCAGAATGACAACTAAAAATACAACTACGTAACATTAAACATTCTGGAAAATGCAAGTGTCTTACACCCTTCAAAATCTTGGTAATCAAACTACGTTTTCCAATTTAAAATAGCTATTACAGAGAACAAATCCCATGCTTTTGTTTGAGAAGAGCAATCAAGAACAGAAACATTTTCCGCCATGACAGTTTTTACACATTCACATCTGAAGGTAAAATTATAACTTACATTCTGATATCTTGCTCTTATTTCTCTTCCTGAGTGTCCCATTGATCAAATGAAGTGCCGATGAAATCCATTTTTATAGCCTAAATCGATACATTTTGTAAACCGTTTGTGCCTTGAATTCCATCTCTATCCATTTTTTACGGAGCATTCGGCGTGATTACACACGGTAAACCAACATTTGTCTAGTCATGGTGGGTTTCAGTGCATTCCTCTGGATGTTTGCAACACAGCCAAACTTCATTGTTTTTTTTGCAGGGAGTATTGACCGACGTGAATTGATTTGACTCCCTTACGCACCAATAATTTTAGTGAAGTTTCAATGATTGACTGTATTTCTGCCCAATGACCACTGATCTTCTTGAAATCTAGCTGGGTAGATATATAAAATATATACAGACCACAAATTCCATTTGGCTATACTTAAAAATGATTTAACATCATCATCAGCTCTGGCATCTTCCCCAATATTTGGAACCAAGGACTGATCACCCCAATCCATAAAAGTGTAGACAAATTTGACCACAATAACTCCCGGGGATATGCGATAACAACAACCTTGGGAAAATCCTCTGCATTATCATTATTCCTCAGTGAAAACAATGTACTGAGCAAATGTCAAATTGGCTTTTTACCAAATTACCGAACGACAGACCACGTATTCACGCTGCACACCCTAATTGACAAAAAACAAAGCAAAGACAATGTCATACGCTGATCTGTTTCACCTGTTCCTGTTATTGTCTCCACCCCCTCCAGGTGTTGCTTATTTCCCCCAGTGTATTTATCCCTGCGTTTCCTGTCTCTTTGCACCAGTTTGTCTTGTATGTTTAGTCAAGTCAACCAGCGTGTTTTTGCCGTACTCCTTTTCTATTCTCTTTTTTAAAGTCCTCCTGCCTGACTCTGAACTACTCTCCCACCTGCCTGATCATCCTACCTTCCCTGACCTTGATTCTGCCTGCCCTTCTGTATCTATTGGTCTCTGATCTGGTTTAGACCTTTTTGCCTGTCCACAACCATTTTCTTGTCTACTCCTTTTAGATTAATAAACATTGTACGACTCCAACCATCTGCCTCCTGTGTCTCGCCTTGTGCCTTGATAGGCAAAGTCTACTCATGCTTTGTTGATTTCAAAAAGCGATTGGCATGAGGGTCTGTAAGAAAAACATTATGGTCTTCCAAAAAAGGTCCAGTCACCAGGACCACGAATACACATTACATCTAGACCACGTTTCCCTAGGGTACACAAAAAAACTATACATACCTCGGCCTAAACATCAGCACCACAGGTAAATTCCACAAGGCTGTGAACGATCTGAAAGACAAGGCAAGAATGTCCTTCTATGCCATCAAAAGTAACATCAAATTTGACATACCATTTTAGGATCTAGCTAAAAATATTTAAATCAGTTATAGAACCCAATGCCCTTTATGGTTTTAAGGTCTGGGGTCCGCTCACCAACCAAGATATCATAAAATTGGACAAACACCAAATTGAGACTTCTGCAAAAATATCCTCCGTCTACAATGTGAAACACAAAATAATGCATGCAGAGCATAATTAGGTCGATACCTGCTAATGATCAAAATCCAGAAAAGAGGCATTAAATTCTACAACCACCTAAAAGGAAGCGATTCCAAAACCTTCAATAACAAAGCCATCAACAACAGAGACATGAACCTGGAGAAGAGTCCCCTAAGCAAGCTGGTCCTGGAGCTCTGTTCACAAACACAACCCACAGATCCCCAGGACAGCAGCACAATTAGACCCAACCAAATCATGAGAAAACAAAAATATCATTTTTTGACACATTGGAAAGAACTAACGAAAAAGATCTGAGCAAACTAGAATGTTATTTGGCCCTTAACAGAGAGTACACAGTGGCAAAATACCTGACCACTCCCTACCCAAACTTAAGGAAAGTTTTGACTATGTCCAGACTCAGTGAGCATAGCCTTGCTATTGAGAAAGGCCACCGAAGGCAGACATAGCTCTCAAGAGAAGACAGGCTATGTGCACACTGCCCACAAAATGAGGTGGCAACTGAGCAGCACTTCCTAACCTCCTGCCAAAAGTATGACCATATTAGAGACATATTTCCCTCAGATTACACTAAGAATTAGAAAACAAAATAAACTCCCATATTTAATGGGTGAAATACTACACAATATCACACTATGTCTCCCTGTCATGGCTTTTGCGCCATCAGTACAGATACCAACACATCTTGACCACCAACGTCCATTGGATGTCTCAAAGCTGTACAATACTTTTAAATTAATTTTTTATATAATTTATTTTACCCCTTTTTTCTCCCCAATTGGTAGTAGTTGCTGCAGCTCCGGTATGGACTCAGGAGAGGCGAAGGTCAAGAGCCATGCATCCTCCAAAACACAACCCAACCAAGCCGCGCTGCTTCTTGACACAAAAGCCAGCCACACCAATGTGTCAGAGGAAACAACGTACACCTGGTCAGCGTGCACAGTGCCCAGCATACCACAGGAGTTGCTAGTGCGTGATGAGACAAGGATATCCCTGCCGGCCAAATCCTCCCTAACCAAGACAACTCTGGGCCAATTGTGCGCTGCCCCATGGGCCTCCCAGTCACGACTTGCTGGACTTGAACCCAGAGTCTCTGGTGACCTGCAAGCCCTGCAGTACTTTCAAAATATCCTCTCCTATTGTCCTGGTTTCCAGTGGTTTGCAGAAGAGGATGACCCCCCCCCCCATAAAGATAACGGACATATACCAGCTGTGCCAGGCTTGCCACGTCTGTTGACTCATCCAGCTGAAATGCATATAATTCACTTGCATGCTTGTATGTGAAGCATTAATTGTTTCAAAACATCTCCTGCCATGTCACTGACACGGTGTGAAAGACATCGGTGTGAAAGACATTGTCTGTATAGTTTCTTTGTCCTTTTCCCCCAACATTGTCATATCCCCGGCAGCAGGTATAATTAAGTCCTCCACAATAGTATGGGTCTTGCCTGTCCCAGCCAGTCCGCCACAATAGTATGGGTCTTGCCTGTCCCAGCCAGTCCTCCACAATAGTATGGGTCTTGCCTGTCCCAGCCAGTCCTCCACAATAGTATGGGTCTTGCCTGTCCCAGCCAGTCCTCCACAATAGTATGGGTCTTGCCTGTCCCAGCCACTCGGTAGCTCAAACTTGGTATCTGTTGCTTTTATACGTCTTACTACTCAAAAGTCGTCTTAATTCTCACTCAGAGAACTCCTGTGGCTTATTTTTTTAATTGCCATGTTTTGTTTGTAAATGTCTGTGCGAGAGTGAAGGTTTTATTGAGTTGTGAGATGGTACTGTAGCACATATAACACACTGTGGCTGAGGAAAGGCACTACTCCCAATATAAGTGAACCCCAAAACAATATAGTTCTCATCATATTTGCGGGGCGGCAGGGTACCCTTGTGGTTAGAGTGTTGGACTAGTAACCGAAAGGTTGCAAGTTCAAATCCCCGAGCTGACAAGGTACATATTTGTCATTCTGCACCTGAACAGGCAATTAACCCACTGTTCACAACTATCAATGTCCATGCTTGAACGACACATGTAGAATTGCTGATGCTAGCATTGGATGTGCTGGTGGAAGCAGAACAACTTGTGTCGTCGACAGGTGTAGTAGTGCAGGTAGTAGCAGTACAACGTGTGTTGTTGACAGGTGTAGTATTGCTGGTAGTAGCAGTACAACGTGTGTTGTAGACAGGTGTAGTATTGCTGGTAGTAGCAGTACAACGTGTGTTGTTGACAGGTGTAGTATTGCTGGTAGTAGCAGTACAACGTGTGTTGTAGACAGGTGTAGTATTGCAGGTAGTAGCAGTACAACGTGTGTTGTTGACAGGTGTAGTAGTGCTGGTAGTAGCAGTACAACGTGTGTTGTAGACAGGTGTAGTACTGCTGGTAGTAGCAGTACAACGTGTGTTGTTGACAGGTGTAGTACTGCTGGTAGTAGCAGTACAACGTGTGTTGTAGACAGGTGTAGTACTGCTGGTAGTAGCAGTACAACGTGTGTTGTTGACAGGTGTAGTAGTGCAGGTAGTAGCAGTACAATGTGTGTTGTTGACAGGTGTAGTATTGCTGGTAGTAGCAGTACAACGTGTGTTGTAGACAGGTGTAGTATTGCAGGTAGTAGCAGTACAACGTGTGTTGTTGACAGGTGTAGTAGTGCAGGTAGTAGCAGTACAACGTGTGTTGTTGACAGGTGTAGTATTGCTGGTAGTAGCAGTACAACGTGTGTTGTAGACAGGTGTAGTATTGCTGGTAGTAGCAGTACAACGTGTGTTGTTGACAGGTGTAGTACTGCTGGTAGTAGCAGTACAACGTGTGTTGTTGACAGGTGTAGTAGTGCTGGTAGTAGCAGTACAACGTGTTGTTGACAGGTGTAGTAGTGCTGGTAGTAGCAGTACAACGTGTTGTTGACAGGTGTAGTAGTGCTGGTAGTAGCAGTACAACGTGTTGTTGACAGGTGTAGTACTGCTGGTAGTAGCAGTACAACGTGTGTCATTGACAGGTGTAGTAGTGCTGGTAGTAGCAGTACAGCGTGTTGTTGACAGGTGTAGTACTGCTGGTAGTAGCAGTACAACGTGTGTCGTTGACAGGTGTAGTAGTGCTGGTAGTAGCAGTACAGCGTGTTGTTGACAGGTGTAGTACTGCTGGTAGTAGCAGTACAACGTGTGTTGTTGACAGGTGTAGTACTGCTGGTAGTAGCAGTACAACGTGTGCTGTTGACAGGTGTAGTACTGCTGGTAGTAGCAGTACAACGTGTGTTGTTGACAGGTGTAGTACTGCTGGTAGTAGCAGTACAACGTGTGTTGTTGACAGGTGTAGTACTGCTGGTAGTAGCAGTACTACCAGTAGAGCTGGTATGAGTCTCTATGGACGTGGGCCTTACATTTTTAAACAATTTTTCGAGCAAACGGAATGAGCAGCTACATTCGAACTGTTAGTGGAATTCCCACGAGAGAGTAACGGTTAATGTGATTGGATGTTAATTATTTGACTAGACTACCTGTATTTGACATTGTGTTGTTACTTCGCTGAACCGACAATGGTTTAATTTATTTATGGCAGTGAAACAAGGCTACTCAGTCGAGAAAAAAACCTCACCCAAATGTGTAGCCATTTTGGAAAATATAAATGGACAGATTTAACATTTGAGAAAAAATAAAAAAATATATATATATACACTACCGTTCAAAATTTTGGGGTCACTTAGAAATGTCCTTGTTTTTGAATGACAAGCACATTTTTCGTCCATTAAAATAACATCAAATTGATCAGAAATACAGTGTAGATATTGTTAATGTTGTAAATAACTATTGTAGCTGGAAACGGCAGATTTTTATGGGAATATCTAAATAGGTGTACAGAGGCCCATTATCAACAACCATGACTGCTGTGTTCCAATTAGCACGTTGTGTTAGCTAATACAAGTTTATCATTTTAAAAAGCTAATAGATCATTAGAAAACCCTTTTGCAATTATGTTAGGGCAGCTGAAAACTCTTGTGCTGATTAAAGAAGCAATACAACTGGCCTTCTTTAGACGAGTTGAGTATCTGGAGCATTAGCATTCGTGGGTTCGATTACAGGCTCAAAATGGCCAGAAATAAATGTTTTTCTTCTGAAACTCGTCAGTCTATTCTTGTTCTGAGAAATGAAGGCTATTCCATTTCTATTGGCGTACCACTGACGGCATTGGGAATACCTGATCTAGTTCACATGCTTTCGGAATGTTAACATATGTTTCCCATGCCAACAAAGCCCTTACACTGAATTGACATTAATTGAAATTGAGAGAGAGCGAGCGAGAGAAAGAGAGAGAGAGAGAGACAGAGAGAGAGAGAGAGAGAGAGACAGAGAGACAGAGAGACAGAGAGAGAGGGGGAGAGAGAGAGAGAGCAAGAGAGACAGAGAGAGAGGGAGAGCGAGAGAGAGACAGAGAGACAGAGAGAGAGGGAGAGCGAGAGAGAGAGAGAGAGAGAGACAGAGAGAGAGAAACAGATGACGTACAGTATCAAGGTCAGTGTATTAAGTGATGGATCTGTACAGTCTAACATGGAGACAGTGTGACCCTATGTGTTTGTCCCTGTGTGTGAAGCACACATGGTTAAATTGAGCAGTGGAAGAATCACTATGAGCTGACCATTGTGTTCTGAATCAAGGCTGTGGGCTGACCATTGTGTTCTTCATCCAGCCTGTGGGCTGACCATTGTGTTCTTCATCCAGCCTGTGGGCTGACCATTGTGTTCTTCATCCAGCCTGTGGGCTGACCATTGTGTTCTTCATCCAGCCTGTGGGCTGACCATTGTGTTCTGAATCAAGGCTGTGGGCTGACCATTGTGTGCTGAATCAAGCCTGTGGGCTGACCATTGTGTTCACCATCTTGGCCATGTTCTGTTATAATCTCCACCCGGCACAGCCAGAAGAGGACTGGCCACCCCACATGTGCTCTCTCTAATTCTCTCTTTCTTTTCTCTCTCTCGGAGGACCTGAGCCCTAGGACCATGCCCCAGGACTACCTGACATGATGACTCCTTGCTGTCCCCAGTCCACCTGGCCGTGCTGCTGCTCCAGTTTCAACTGTTCTGCCTTATTATTATTGACCATGCTGGTCATTTATGAACATTTGAACATCTTGGCCATGTTCTGTTATAATCTCCACCCGGCACAGCCAGAAGAGGACTGGCCACCCCACATGTGCTCTCTCTAGGTTTCTTTCTTTTTCTCTCTCGGAGGGAGCCCTAGGACCATGCCCCAGGACTACCTGACATGATGATTCTTGTTGTTTGGTCCCCAGTCCACCTTTCTGTGCTTTGCTGCTCCAGTTTCAACTGTTCTGCCTTATTATTATTGACCATGCTGGTCATTTATGAACATTTGAACATCTTGGCCATGTTCTGTTATAATCTCCAGGCTGGCACAGCCAGAAGAGGACTGGCCAATCATAGCCTGGTTCCTTCTAGGTTTCTTCCTAGGTTTTGGCCTTTCAAGGTTGGAGTTATTCCTAGCCCCGTGCTTCTACAGCTGCATTGCTTGTTGTTTGGGGTTTTAGACTGGGTTTCTGTACAGAACTTTGAGATATCAGCTGATTTACGAAGGGCTATCTAAATACATTTGATTTGATTTGATTTGTTCGGAATCAAGGCTGTGGACTGACCATTGTGTTCTGAATCAAGGCTGTGGACTGACCATTGTGTGATAGAGCTCAGTGACACGCTGTCTTAAGGTTGGAGACAGAGAGGAGGGGGCTCAGTGACACGCTGTCTTAAGGTTGGAGACAGAGAGGAGGGGGCTCAGTGACACACTGTCTTAAGGTTGGAGACAGGGAGGAGGGGGGCTCAGTGACACGGTGTCTTAAGGTTGGAGACAGAGGGCTCAGTGACACGCTGTCTTAAAGGTTGGAGACAGGAGGAGGGGGCTCCAGTGACACACTGTCTTAAGGTTGGAGACAGAGAGGAGGGGGCTCAGTGACACACTGTCTTAAGGTTGGAGACAAACTTGTGAGGATTGGGGGCTCAGTGACACGCTGTCTTAAGGTTGGAGACAGAGGGGAGGGGGCTCAGTGACACGCTGTCTTAAGTTTGTTGGAGACAGGGAGGACACCTGGGCTCAGTGACACGCTGTCTTAAAGTTGGAGACAGAGAGGAGGGGGCTCAGTGACACGCTGTCTAAAGGTTGGAGACAGGGAGGAGGGGGCTCAGTGACACGCTGTCTTAAGGTTGGAGACAGAGGGGAGGGAGCTCAGTGACACGGTGTCTTAAGGTTGGAGACAGGGAGGAGAGGGCTCAGTGACACGGTGTCTTAAGGTTGGAGACAGAGAGGAGGGGCTCAGTGACACGGTGTCTTAAGGTTGGAGACAGAGAGGAGGGGGCTCAGTGACACACCTAAACACAACAGCAGGATTCAAGGTCAGGTCCTTTGAAATCCAGGATGCTTTGAGTTCATCTAGATTGATGTCCCTTACTTCCTGTGTTACACCTCTTTCCCTCCTCCGATCCGTCCATAATGAGGTCCCCTGATACTCTCCTTGGTTGCCCAGTGCTGTGAGACGTGTGTGTCCTTGTCCTTGTGACGATGATGACACACACACAGACGCTTAGCACAATCCCCTGGTGAGAGAGACTAAAGCGGTTTACGTTCGCAAACTTGTGTGTGTAATATTTGTGTGGGTCTGTGTAATATTTGCGTGTGTGCTTGTGTGTGTGTGTGTTCGTGCGCGTGTGTGTGTTTGTGCAAGTGTGTTTGTGTGTGTGAGTGTGTGTTTGTGCCTGTGTATGTGCATGTGTCTGTATAACGTGATTCTACACACACCTGTTGGTCTGCATGAGTAGAACGGATTGGTTTTAATGAGTCTTTTCCTTGAAGCAGAACTGAGAGAATTCCCCTTAGATAGGCCAGCAGTCAAAATTAGCTATATTGTAAAGATTTGCCTTTTTTTGGTCATCATTTTCAGGTTAGGATGAGGAAAAAAGGTTAGCAATGTGGTTAGGGTTGTGGTTAGGGTTAGGTTTAATATCTGATTTCATGACTTTGTAGCTGTGCCAGCTATTGACCACTCTGCAGAGCTCCCCCCTTGTTGGTGTACAACAAGATTCATGTCTTGTTAAAAACAATAACCTGTCTTGTTTTTGGAGCTGGTACTGTCTTGGATTGTAGTTCAATCCCCTGTCTTGTTGGTGTAGTTCAATCCCCTGTCTTGTTGGTGTAGTAGTTCCATCCCCTGTCTTGTTGGTGTAGTTCCATCCCCTGTCTTGTTGGGTGTAGTTCCATCCCCTGTCTTGTTGGGTGTAGTTCCATCTCCTGTCTTGTTATTGTAGTTCCATCCCATGTCTTGTTATTGTAGTTCCATCCCCTGTCTTGTTGGTGTAGTTCCATCACCTGTCTTGTTGGTGTAGTTCCATCCCCTGTCTTGTTGGTGTAGTTCCATCACCTGTCTTGTTGGTGTAGTTCCATCCCCTGTCTTGTTGGTGTAGTTCCATCACCTGTCTTGTTATTGTAGTTCCATCCCCTGTCTTGTTGGTGTAGTTCCATCACCTGTCTTGTTGGGTGTAGTTCCATCACCTGTCTTGTTGGGTGTAGTTCCATCACCTGTCTTGTTGGGTGTAGTTCCATCACCTGTCTTGTTGGGTGTAGTTCCATCACCTGTCTTGTTATTGTAGTTCCATCACCTGTCTTGTTATTGTAGTTCCATCACCTGTCTTGTTATTGTAGTTCCATCCACTGTCTTGTTGGGTGTAGTTCCATCACCTGTCTTGTTATTGTAGTTCGATCACCTGTCTTGTTGGTGTAGTTCCATCCCCTGTCTTGTTATTGTAGTTCCATCACCTGTCTTGTTATTGTAGTTCCATCCACTGTCTTGTTGGGTGTAGTTCCATCACCTGTCTTGTTGGTGTAGTTCCATCCCCTGTCTTGTTGGGTGTAGTTCCATCACCTGTCTTGTTATTGTAGTTCCATCACCTGTCTTGTTATTGTAGTTCCATCACCTGTCTTGTTTTTGTAGTTCCATCCACTGTCTTGTTGGGTGTAGTTCCATCACCTGTCTTGTTATTGTAGTTCCATCACCTGTCTTGTTGGTGTAGTTCAATCCCCTGTCTTGTTGGTGTAGTTCCATCCCCTGTCTTGTTGGTGTAGTTCAATCCCCTGTCTTGTTGGTGTAGTTCCATCCCCTGTCTTGTTGGTGTAGTTCCATCACCTGTCTTGTTTTTGTAGTTCCATCCACTGTCTTGTTGGGTGTAGTTCCATCACCTGTCTTGTTATTGTAGTTCCATCCCCTGTCTTGTTGGAGTAGTTCCATCCCATGTCTTGTTATTGTAGTTCCATCCCCCGTCTTGTTGGTGTAGTTCCATCCCCTGTCTTGTTGGGTGTAGTTCCATCACCTGTCTTGTTATTGTAGTTCCATCACCTGTCTTGTTGGTGTAGTTCAATCCCCTGTCTTGTTGGTGTAGTTCCATCCCCTGTCTTGTTGGTGTACTATTGAGATAGACCCCCCAGGTTGAGCTAGGTGTCTTCAGGACCTGTCTTATTGAGATCCATCCCTGTCAGACTGAGTTCCATCACCTGTCTTTTATTGGTTCCAGTCTTGTTATTGAGTTCCATCCCCAGACTTGAGCCATGTGTCTTCATCCCCTGTCTTGTTGGTGTACTATTGAGATAGACCCCCCAGGTTGAGCTAGGTGTCTTCAGGAGACTATTGAGATACAACCCCAGACTGAGCCATGTGTCTTCAGGAGACTATTGAGATACAACCCCAGACTGAGCCATGTGTCTTCAGGAGACTATTGAGATACAACCCCAGACTGAGCCATGTGTCTTCAGGAGATTATTGAGATACAACCCCAGACTGAGCCATGTGTCTTCAGGAGACTATTGAGATACAACCCCAGACTGAGCCATGTGTCTTCAGGAGACTATTGAGATACAACCCCAGACTGAGCCATGTGTCTTCAGGAGACTATTGAGATACAACCCCAGACTGAGCCATGTGTCTTCAGGAGACTATTGAGATACAACCCCAGACTGAGCCATGTGTCTTCAGGAGACTATTGAGATACAACCCCAAACTGAGCCATGTGTCTTCAGGAGACTATTGAGATACAACCCCAGACTGAGCTTGGTGTCTTCAGGCTGGATCTGTGAGTTTGGGTCTGGAGGGAAATTGTTATTTACCCATGGTGTATTATCTACCTCCCTTTTGGGGGTTGTTCGATCCCTGAGCCAGCAAGATGGAAACATCTGCCGTTTACCCCTTGAGCAAGGAAATAAACCCCCACAATAACGAATCCCGGGGGTGCCGATGACGTGGATGTCGATTAAGGCAGCCCCCCCCCTCCGCACATCTCTGATTCAGAGGGGTTGGGTTAAATATGGAAGACACATTTCAATTGAACGCATTCGGTTGTACAACTGACTAGGTAGCCCATTTTCCCGTTATGATTGTCTTCGAATGACAGCCTACTCTCTCTGGCCATAAGTAATATACTATACGGGGGAACAGCGTGCCGTTCCAGACAGGAGCACAGGAGTCTAATGGAGGAAGACACTGATTTCCCCTTTGTTATTGGTCCTTGGTGCATTTCTCTATTACTCTGCTAGGGTATTCCTAGGATAAAGTGTGGAGGGGAGGTTTTTAGTCGTGAATTATTGATTACATCTCATAGATGTAGAGTCTTTGTAGTTCTGGGCTGAGCTCTGGGGCCGTTGCTTTGATGAAGGGTCCCCCCAATACTCCTCAGAGATAGTGAGAGAGAGCGAGAGAGAGAGATAAAGAGAAAAACAGAAAGAGAGAGAGAGAGATAAAGAGAGAAACAGAAAGAGAGAGAGAGAAATAAAGAGAGAAACAGAAAGAGAGAGAGAGGGAGAGATAAAGAGAGAAACAGAAAGTGTGTGAGAGAGAGATAAAGAGAGAAACAGAAACAGAAAGTGAGAGAGAGAGAGAGAGAGAGAGAGAGAGATAAAGAGAAAAACAGAAAGAGAGAGAGAGAGAGATAAAGAGAGAAACAGAAAGAGAGAGAGAGAGATAAAGAGAGAAACAGAAAGAGAGAGAGAAATAAAGAGAGATAAAGAGAGAAACAGAAAGTGTGTGAGAGAGAGAGATAAAGAGAGAAACAGAAAGAGAGAGAGAAACAGAAAGTGAGAGAGAGAGAGAGATAAAGAGGGAAACAGAAAGTGTGTGAGAGAGAGAGATAAAGAGATAAACAGAAAGAGAGAGAGAAACAGAAAGTGAGAGAGAGAGAGAGACATAAATGAAAGTGTTATTTACAGAATCTGCACAATTCATTTTAATTTGAGTCATTTAACAGACACTCTTATCCAGAGCAATTATGGTTAAGTGCTTTGCTCAAGGGCACATCAACAGAATGTTTATGTAGTCGGCTCGAGGATTCGAACGAGTAACCTTACTGGCCCAACGCTATTAAGTGTGTGTGTGTGTGTGAGTGTGAGTTTGTGAGTGAGTGAGTGAGTGAGTGAGTGAGTGCGAGAGAGAGAGAGACAAAGGTTTAGCTCTCTTGGACAGAAAGCCATGTCTTTAAGTATGCATTCTACTGCAAAGGTGGAATTGAATAAAAATCAGTTTCCTCTCATAGAAAACAGTTACAGAACAACACGCCATACAACTAACCTGATTGGGACTTCGCTCTTTCTCCCGACAGGCAGGAAGTTTAAACAGAGCTACATCGACTGTAGCCGGCGCCTGGTGTAATTTCTCCCCCCAAACTTTCCTTTTTAAAGAGACTTTTATTGAAGATATGGGACAGGAGCAGCTCTCATGCTGCCGTTAGCCCTAATTACAGACGGTCAGCAGATATACAAAGTGTTTGTTTGCTACAATGATATTTCAATATTTATGTCCCCTCACATGCATACCTGGGCACATCTCATGACATAGATAATGGTACCTCACACAGATTACTGCACCTGTACATAGCCCACCTATAATTTAGCCCAAACAACTACCTCTTTCCCTACTGTATTTAATTTATTTATTTATTTTGCTCCTTTGCACCCCATTATTTTTATTTCTAATTTGCACATTCTTCCATTGCAAATCTACCATTCCAGTGTTTTACTTGCTATATTGTATTTACTTTGCCACCATGGCCTTTTTTTGCCTTTACCTCCCTTATCTCACCTCATTTGCTCACATCGTATATAGACTTGTTTATACTGTATTATTGACTGTATGTTTGTTTTACTCCATGTGTAACTCTGTGTTGTTGTATGTGTCGAACTGCTTTGCTTTATCCTGGCCAGGTCGCAATTGTAAATGAGAACTTGTTCTCAACTTGCCTACCTGGTTAAATAAAGGTGAAATAAAAACACACACAGAAAAACAAGAATGCGCGAAAGCACATAAGCACAAACACTTTCATGCACGCACACATTTATTTTTATCCACCTAAAAATGGATCCAAACATTTCAAGGGTCCCTGTATGCATGGAACTCAGGGGTACAGGGAGCACCTCCTCCTCCAACAGCTAGGCTGCCCACGACAGCTGAAACAGATTAGTACCTCCTCCTCCAACAGCTAGGCTGCCCACGACAGCTGAAACAGATTAGTACCTCCTCCTCCAACAGCTAGACTGCCCACGACAGCTGAAACAGATTAGTACCTCCTCCTCCAACAGCTAGACTGCCCACGACAGCTGAAACAGATTAGTACCTCCTCCTCCAACAGCTAGGCTGCCCACGTCAGCTGAAACAGATTAGTACCTCCTCCTCCAACAGCTAGGCTGCCCACGACAGCTGAAACAGATTAGTACCTCCTCCTCCAACAGCTAGGCTGCCCACGACAGCTGAAACACATTGCAACCCTGTTTACATGGCCAATGCTGCCACATTACGGCTCCACCCAGGCTGTCCCAGCTCCACCAGTTTACAGCTCCACCCAGGCTGTCCCAGCTCTACCAGCTTACAGGTCGACCAGCTTACAGCTCCACCCAGGTTGTCCCAGCTCCACCAGCTTACAGCTCCACAGCTTACAGCTCCACCCAGGCTGTCCCAGCTCCACCAGTTTACAGCTCCACCCAGGCTGCCCCAGCTCCACCAGCTTACAGCTCCACCCAGGCTGTCCCAGCTCCACCCAGGCTGTCCCAGCTCCACCAGCTTACAGCTCCACCAGCTTACGGCTCCACCCAGGCTGTCCCAGCTCCACCAGCTTACAGCTCCACCCAGGCTGTCCCAGCTCCACCAGCTTACAGCTCCACAGCTTACAGCTCCACCCAGGCTGTCCCAGCTCCACCCAGGCTGTCCCAGCTCCACCCAGGCTGT
The DNA here is from genome assembly GCF_036934945.1 of Oncorhynchus masou masou. Lineage (NCBI taxonomy): Eukaryota > Metazoa > Chordata > Actinopteri > Salmoniformes > Salmonidae > Oncorhynchus > Oncorhynchus masou. The sequence continues at coordinate 82,482,154 of NC_088220.1, read as the reverse complement.
CCCAGCTCCACCAGCTTACAGCTCCACCCAGGCTGTCCCAGCTCCACCAGCTTACAGCTCCACAGCTTACAGCTCCACCCAGGCTGTCCCAGCTCCACCCAGGCTGTCCCAGCTCCACCCAGGCTGTCCCAGCTCCACCAGCTTACAGCTCCACAGCTTACAGCTCCACCCAGGCTGTCCCAGCTCCACCAGCTTACAACTCCACAGCTTACAGCTCCACCCAGGCTGTCCCAGCTCCACCAGTTTACAGCATCAAGTAGACCTACTTGTAACACGTGACATCAAGTAGACCTACTTGTAACACGTGGCATCAAGTAGACCTACTTGTAACACGTGGCATCAAGTAGACCTACTTGTAACACGTGGCATCAAGTAGACCTACTTGTAACACGTGGCATCAAGTAGACCTACTTGTAACACGTGGCATAAAGTAGACCTACTTGTAACACGTGGCATCAAGTAGACCTACTTGTAACACATGGCATCAAGTAGACCTACTTGTAACACATGGCATTAAGTAGACCTACTTGTAACACATGGCATCAAGTAGACCTACTTGTACCACATGCTTAGTGGGATCGTTGAAGATAACGTTCCCTGTCCTTGTCCTGAACCAAGTCCCCGACTGAAAGCATCAGATGGCGGTTAACGTTATGGTGGACACGGCACCAAACCCATATAGGAGAGGGCATCTATCTACCCAGAAGATTTAACCTTCCAGCAACCAGGTCTTTTTCAAGACTGTGTTTGTTCATAAGGACCTTTCTTAGCATGTTTGTTAATAGTTAGCTGGCATAAAGAGGGATTAGGTGGAACACACTGGAACAGTCCGTTACACTGAAAGAGGGAGAATGGACGTAGAGAAATGCCAAATTACTATGGATTTACCAATATATTTGTTCAATGGTTTAAGTTACACTTTTTCTCACCTTTTACCCTCAGTCTCCCAATCCCCCTCTATCTCCCTTCCTATATTTTGTCCCTCAGTACCCCTCTCAGCCCAACAAGCTCTCACAGTCTCACGTCAGAATGAAACTTTTTCTCCAACTTTAAATTTTGAATTTGTTCCAAACGTCAAATTTTGAAGTGTTTAAGGTTAAGGTTAGACATGAACTCCGAATGGTTAAGGTAAGTGTTAAGGTTTGGCATAAGTTTAAAACCAAAATCTCAAAAAATTACTTTCTATTGCTGGATTCAGATATACAACTTTTGGCATCAGAGGCAAATGTTTACTCCCATCTGTCATTCCTGTCCACAACATTCTAGCGAAACCGAAAACTACTTGAAGGTAACAGCGCTCACTGTTGCCCTAGTGACTGGTTTCCACGTTATCTCCCAACATCCTCAGACAAGAATGGACGTTGAATACTGACTGGTATCATGGGGACCTGTCTGCGCAGCCATCCCTCTCCTAGGTTCACTTCTCCATCCCTCCATCCCTCCTCACTCCTTCAACCTTCCTCCTCCATCTCTCCCCTAGGTTCACTTCTCCATCCCTCCATCCCTCCTTACTCCTTCCTCCTCCATCCCTCCATCCCTCCTTACTCCTTCCTCCTCCATCCCTCCTTACTCCTCCTTCCTCCCTCCTCCATCCCTCCTTACTCCTCCCTCCATCCCTCCTTACTCCTCCATCCCTCCATCCCTCCTTCCTCCTTCCTCCTCCATCCCTCCTTACTCCTTCCTCCTCCATCCCTCCATCCCTCCATCCCTCCTTACTCCTTCCTCCTCCATCCCTCCATCCATCCTTCCTCCTCCCTCCTCCCTCCTCCATCACTCCTTACTCCTCCATCCCTCCTTTCTCCTCCATCCCTCCATACTCCTTCCTCCTCCATCCCTCCTTCCTCCTTCCTCCTCCATCCCTCCTTACTCCTTCCTCCTCCATCCCTCCATCCCTCCTTCCTCCTTCCTCCTCCATCCCTTCTTACTCCTTCCTCCTCCATCCCTCCATCCCTCCTTACTCCTTCCTCCTCCATCCCTCCATCCCTCCATCCCTCCTTACTCCTTCCTCCTCCATCCCTCCATCCCTCCATCCCTCCTTACTCCTTCCTCCTCCATCCCTCCATCTATCCTTCCTCCTCCCTCCTCCCTCCTCCATCCCTCCTTACTCCTCCATCCCTCCTTACTCCTTCATCCCTCCATCCCTTCTTACTCCTTCCTCCTCCATCCCTCCATCCCTCCTTCCTCCTCCATCCCTCTTACTCCTTCCTCCTCCATCCCTCCATCCCTCCTTCCTCATTCCTCCTCTATCCTCCATCCCTCCCTACTCCTTCATCCCTCCATCCCTTCTTACTCCTTCCTCCTCCATCCCTCCATCCCTCCTTCCTCCTCCATCCCTCCTTACTCCTTCCTCCTCCATCCCTCCATCCCTCCTTCCTCATTCCTCCTCTATCCTCCATCCCTCCTTCATCCCTCCATCCCTTCTTACTCCTTCCTCCTCCATCCCTCCATCCCTCCTTTCTCCTCCATCCCTCCATCCCTCCTTCCTCCTTCCTCCTCCATCCCTCCTTACTCCTTCCTCCTCCATCCCTCCATCCCTCCTTCCTCATTCCTCCTCTATCCTCCATCCCTCCTTCCTCCTTGCTCCTCCATCCATCCTTACTCCTTCCTCCTCCATCCCTCCTTCCTCCTTCCTCCTCCATCCCTCCTTCCTCCTCCTTCCCTCCTTCATCCCTCCATCCATCCTTCCTCCTTCCTCCTCCATCCATCCATCCATCCATCCATCCTTACTCCTTCCTCCTCTATCCCTCCTTCCTCCTCCATCCCTCCTTCCTCCTTCCTCCTCCATCCCTCCTTCCTCCTCCATCCCTCCTTCCTCCTCCCCTCCTTACTCCTCCATCCCTCCATCCCTCCTTCCTCCTTCCTCCTCCATCCATTCATCCCTCCTTACTCCTTCCTCCTCTATCCCTCCTTACTCCTCCATCCCTCCTTCCTCCTCCATTCCTCCATCCCTCCTTACTCCTTCCTCCTCTATCCTCCATCCCTCCATCCCTCCCTCCTCCCTCCTTCCTCCTTCCTCCTCCATCCCTCCATCCCTCCTTCCTCCTCCATCCCCCCATCCCTCCTAATTCATTAATCCTCCATCCATTTAGCAAATCTGACCATAACTCTATCCTCCTGCTTACAAGCAAAAACTCAAAGAAGGAGTACCAGTGACTCCTCAATACTGAACTGAACCGAGGAAGCGGATGCTAAGCTGCAGGACTCCCTCGCTAGCGCAGATTGGAGCATGTTACGGTATTCATCTGATGATGGCATTGAGGAGTTTACCACATCAGTCACTGGCTTCCTAAGTGCATAGACAACACCATCCCCACGGTGACCGTACGTAACAACCAGACAAAATGGATTCAGGCAACATCCACACTGAGCTAAAAAGCTAGAGCTGCCGCTTTCAAAGAGCAGGTTAACATTCACAAGGCCGTAGGGCCAGAGGGATTACCAGGACGCGTACTGAGAGAATGCGCTGATCCGCTGGCAAGTGTCTTCACTGACATTTTCAACCTCTCCCTGACCCAGTCTGTGATACCTACTTGTTTCAAGCAGACCATCCTTGTGCCCAAGAACTCTACAGTAACCTGCCTAAATGTCTATCGCCCCGTAGCACTCGCATCTACAGCCATGAAATGTTTTGGCATCATCTGTGGCTCATATCAACACCATCATCCCAGACACCCTGGACCCTCTCTAATTTGCATACCTCCCCAAAAGATCCACAGATGATGCAATCGCTATTGCACTCCACACTGCCCTTTCCCACCTGGACAAAAGGAACACCTACGTGAGAATGCTGTTCATTGACTACAGCTCAGTATTCAACAGCATAGTGCCCTCCAGGCTCATCACTAAGCTAAGGATCCTGGGACTGAACACCTCCTTCTGCTGGATCCTGGACTTTCTGACAGGCCAGCCCCAGGTACTGAGGGTAAGCAACAACACATCTGCTGTTTTGAGACAGCTGTACACCAGAGGCTTCTGTTGCACAAGGTAAAAAAAAATGTTGCTGCTTCTTCATGGGACCAAACTTTTCAAACCTTTTTTTAATTTAAAAGGTTTTCTAAATTTAAAACATAGAGATCGGCCCGTAAATAGAGGCCGCTGAAGCCGGACTCCTGTGAGGTTGACAGACAGTCAATTGACAGACTTGATGGGGAATGTTTGACGGCTAATCTGGCTATACATTTAGCTGACTATCTAACGGCAAAACCAGAAGCAGTTAGGTGCTAAAACACATGGACTCCGGTAGAAATCTATGCAGTGTTGAGAAAAACATGGAGCCACATTTATCCAAGAAAGAAAGTGCCAATAGCTAATCTCTTGACAGAGATAAGGAGCCTCGGTACGAAGACAGAAAAAGAAAAGGAAAGAGCTGGACGAAATGAAGCTGAAGTCTTATTAAGAAAAGGAATGAATAGTGTGAAGTTGACAGCTTACGTGCATCTTTGCAGAAAAGCCAGTTAGGATAATGAAACAGCCTTGCTGACTCAACTGGAGAATAATACCAAGCAGCTACAAGACCACATAGCTGTGGAGGTTGGACGTTTGGAGTCCCGTATAGAATTCTTAGAATCTGAGAGAATATGTGCTGCCAAAACAACAAAGTTCAACCCACACGTGTCTATCACAGTGGCAGGACTGTTAGCCAATGAAAAACGAGGACCTAATCTCCAAAATGTACCGGTTGATATCGGTAGGCCCAAGGCTGAGAAACAGAGGTGGCTGCAGTTGAGAGGATGAAGGAGAGAGGTAAAGGTCCCCGGGTTGTGAAGGTGGAGTGTCGGTCAGAGGAGGAGAAAAACTAAAGGTAAAAATGGAAAGAACTAAAAGCTGCAAGGCTTCTTCTGATCAGCCCAGTTCCACACCGATTGTCTTATAGAACTGAACTTCAAGCCGCTGCTGAGAGAAACACCAGGAGGAAAGGATTATCTTGTCACAGGAAGTGGACGGGTCAGGAAATGACATCAACCAGAGGGACAATGCGGACAAGGACATGGGGTATACAGACCCACTACATACTGAGCGATTTTCCATCCACTACGAGACTCAAATTCAATAGCGTATTGAAATGTTAAAGAATGGACTACCTTGAACAATAAGTTACGAATAACAATACTAAAATCCTTAAACGCAGACGTTATTGCAATAAATGAAATGTAATAAACTATTGATATTGAAGGGTATGTATGGTGTGGACATAACAGGAACACTCATGTGAAATGTCCCAGGGGGCTCTGGGGGAGTGGGAATATGTGTAAAGTCTAATATGATGAAAGCATATCAAATTGAAATGATCGATAAAGCCATAGGAGGAATTATTGGTTTGCGAGTCATATTATTGCTTTGTTGTGTCTTCATTTTCCTCCCGAACAGTCCACATGGAGTGGAGATGCATCTTCCGGCTCTAGTCATCTGTTAACTCAAGCATAGCTACGGTGTATACAGACGCAGATGCTGTTTACCTATGTGTGGATCTTTTAACAGTCGCATTGGGAGGTTAGATGACCATATAAATGATATTGATGATGCTCCATCTCGTGTTGTTTTGGATGACTTCGCTAAAGCATCATGGGGAAACCCTATTAGAATTCCTTTGGGACTCTACGATGTGTATCATTAATGGAAGGATAAGGCCCCTTAAGCGAAATCGCATGTCATACACTCCACGACTGTCTAGAAACGGGAATTCAAGGTGTAACCCGCTTACACAGATGGTTGAAGAATGAAGATGTTTTTGACTTAATTGGAGTCAAATTTAGCATTCCTGATCATTCTCTTTTATTTATGATATTTTCTATTGGCCACTAACTTTCTCAACCAGGTATTACTGTGCATCAATCACGGGTAAAATATACTCGATATAGGCCCAAATGTAAGAAAATAAAACGTGGTTTTCTATGTTCTGAAATGGCATGTAGATCTCTGATGAAACTCAACGAAACTCTGCAAAGATGCCAAAAGAAATTGGCAAAAAAATGTCATTTAGATGTGTGGTGTGAAAATGTCATTTAGATGTGTGGTGTGAAAATGTCATTTAGATGTGTGGTGTGAAAATGTCATTTAGATGTGTGGTGTGAAAATGTCATTTAGATGTGTGGTGTAAAAATGTCATTTAGATGTGTGGTGTAAAAATGTCATTTAGATGTGTGGTGTAAAAATGTCATTTAGATGTGTGGTGTGAAAATGTCATTTAGATGTGTGGTGTAAAAATGTCATTTAGATGTGTGGTGTGAAAATGTCATTTAGATGTGTGGTGTAAAAATGTCATTTAGATGTGTGGTGTGAAAATGTCATTTAGATGTGTGGTGTGAAAATGTCATTTAGATGTGTGGTGTGAAAATGTCATTTAGATGTGTGGTGTGAAAATGTCATTTAGATGTGTGGTGTGAAAATGTCATTTAGATGTGTGGTGTAAAAATGTCATTTAGATGTGTGGTGTGAAAATGTCATTTAGATGTGTGGTGTGAAAATGTCATTTAGATGTGTGGTGTGAAAATGTCATTTAGATGTGTGGTGTGAAAATGTCATTTAGATGTGTGGTGTAAAAATGTCATTTAGATGTGTGGTGTGAAAATGTCATTTAGATGTGGTGTGAAAAATTTATGTCATTTAGATGTGTGGTGTAAAAATGTCATTTAGATGTGTGGTGTAAAAATGTCATTTAGATGTGTGGTGTGAAAATGTCATTTAGATGTGTGGTGTAAAAATGTCATTTAGATGTGTGGTGTAAAAATGTCATTTAGATGTGTGGTGTAAAAATGTCATTTAGATGTGTGGTGTAAAAATGTCATTTAGATGTGTGGTGTAAAAATGTCATTTAGATGTGTGGTGTAAAAATGTCATTTAGATGTGTGGTGTGAAAATGTCATTTAGATGTGTGGTGTAAAAATGTCATTTAGATGTGTGGTGTAAAAATGTCATTTAGATGTGTGGTGTGAAAATGTCATTTAGATGTGTGGTGTGAAAATGTCATTTAGATGTGTGGTGTGAAAATGTCATTTAGATGTGTGGTGTAAAAATGTCATTTAGATGTGTGGTGTAAAAATGTCATTTAGATGTGTGGTGTAAAAATGTCATTTAGATGTGTGGTGTAAAAATGTCATTTAGATGTGTGGTGTGAACATGTCATTTAGATGTGTGGTGTGAAAATGTCATTTAGATGTGTGGTGTGAAAATGTCATTTAGATGTGTGGTGTGAAAATGTCATTTAGATGTGTGGTGTAAAAATGTCATTTAGATGTGTGGTGTAAAAATTTCATTTAGATGTGTGGTGTGAAAATGTCATTTAGAGATGGTGTAAAAATGTCATTTAGATGTGTGGTGTAAAAATGTCATATAGATGTGTGGTGTAAAAATGTCATTTAGATGTGTGGTGTAAAAATGTCATTTAGATGTGTGGTGTGAAAATGTCATTTAGATGTGTGGTGTGAAAATGTCATTTAGATGTGTGGTGTAAAAATGTCATTTAGATGTGTGGTGTGAAAATGTCATTTAGATGTGTGGTGTGAAAATGTCATTTAGATGTGTGGTGTGAAAATGTCATTTAGATGTGTGGTGTGAAAATGTCATTTAGATGTGTGGTGTAAAAATGTCATTTAGATGTGTGGTGTGAAAATGTCATTTAGATGTGTGGTGTGAAAATGTCATTTAGATGTGTGGTGTGAAAATGTTTATGATATTATTCTGAAATGAGAACGAATTATGCCAATAAAGAAAACACCCCCGAGCCCATAAAAGTTTACAAGCCGACCCAGCCTTCTTGGAGTGACGAGTTAAGGGATCTATGGTCAGTAATGTGCTTATTATGACAGTGTAAAGACGGGAATACAAGAGGACAGTGTAGGAAGGAATTTAAGACAAAAAAACAGCACGTTGTGTTTGATAAAAGACTGCGCCTGTTCAAACAGAGATATCAGCGATGGCAGTTATTACACTTGAGGAGATACAGACAATAAATCCTCAACAGGCTGGAGCGAAATTAACAAGTTAGGACCCAAACAACATGAAAAATTCCAATGGAAGTCAAGGAAGAGAAGAGGGGGCTGAACAATGATATTACACAGGTACTTAACGAGTGGGAGAAGGGGTTTGCTAATTTGTTCTCAGGTAACGAAAATGTGTGCATATTTTGAAGAATAATTTTATAAAGATATATGTTCCCTGAGAACTAAAAATGGAAAACACAATGTTAGAACCCTCTTATATATGTAACCCGTATTTAAATGAGGAGTTGTCTGTGGCAGAAGATAAGAAGGTGATTGACACTGCAAATAATGGGAAAGCATTTGGTATTGATGAACTGCCTGATGAGGTTTTAAATCCACTTAACAGTGTACAGTATACTGCCCTCCACTTGGAATGAGTACAGTATACTGCCCTCCACTAGGAATGAGTACAGTATACTGCCCTCCACTTGGAATGAGTACAGTATACTGCCCTCCACTAGGAATGAGTACAGTATACTGCCCTCCACTAGGAATGAGTACAGTATACTGCCCTCCACTTGGAATGAGTACAGTATACTGCCCTCCACTAGGAATGAGTACAGTATACTGCCCTCCACTTGGAATGAGTACAGTATACTGCCCTCCACTAGGAATGAGTACAGTATACTGCCCTCCACTGGAATGAGTACAGTATACTGCCCTCCACTAGGAATGAGTACAGTATACTGCCCTCCACTAGGAATGAGTACAGTATACTGCCCTCCACTTGGAATGAGTACAGTATACTGCCCTCCACTAGGAATGAGTACAGTATACTGCCCTCCACTAGGAATGAGTACAGTATACTGCCCTCCACTAGGAATGAGTACAGTATACTGCCCTCCACTAGGAATGAGTACAGTATACTGCCCTCCACTTGGAATGAGTGCAGTGTACTGCCCTCCACTAGGAATGAGTACAGTATACTGCCCTCTACTTGGAATGAGTACAGTATACTGCCCTCCACTAGGAATGAGTACAGTATACTGCCCTCCACTAGGAATGAGTACAGTATACTGCCCTCTACTTGGAATGAGTACAGTATACTGCCCTCCACTAGGAATGAGTACAGTATACTGCCCTCCACTAGGAATGAGTACAGTATACTGCCCTCCACTTGGAATGAGTGCAGTATACTGCCCTCCACTAGGAATGAGTACAGTATACTGCCCTCTACTAGGAATGAGTACAGTATACTGCCCTCCACTAGGAATGAGTACAGTATACTGCCCTCCACTAGGAATGAGTACAGTATACTGCCCTCTACTTGGAATGAGTACAGTATACTGCCCTCCACTAGGAATGAGTAAAGTATAATGCCCTCCACTAGGAATGAGTACAGTATACTGCCCTCTACTTGGAATGAGTATAGTATACTGCCCTCCACTTGGAATGAGTACAGTATACTGCCCTCCACTTGGAATGAGTACAGTATACTGCCCTCCACTAGGAATGAGTACAGTATACTGCCCTCCACTTGGAATGAGTACAGTATACTGCCCTCCACTAGGAATGAGTACAGTATACTGCCCTCCACTTGGAATGAGTACAGTATACTGCCCTCCACTTTGAATGAGTACAGTATACTGCCCTCCACTTGGAATGAGTACAGTATACTGCCCTCCACTTGGAATGAGTACAGTATACTGCCCTCCACTTGGAATGAGTACAGTATACTGCCCTCCACCTGCCCTCCACTTGGAATGAGTACAGTATACTGCCCTCCACTAGGAATGAGTACAGTATACTGCCCTCCACTTGGAATGAGTACAGTATACTGCCCTCTACTTGGAATGAGTACAGTATACTGCCCTCCACTTGGAATGAGTACAGTATACTGCCCTCCACTTGGAATGAGTACAGTATACTGCCCTCCACTTGGAATGAGTAAAGAATACTGCCCTACCCTAGGAATGAGTACAGTATACTGCCCTCCACTAGGAATGAGTACAGTATACTGCCCTCCACTAGGAATGAGTACAGTATACTGCCCTCCACTTGGAATGAGTGCAGTATACTGCCCTCCACTAGGAATGAGTACAGTATACTGCCCTCTACTTGGAATGAGTACAGTATACTGCCCTCCACTTGGAATGAGTGCAGTATACTGCCCTCCACTAGGAATGAGTGCAGTATACTGCCCTCTACTTGGAATGAGTACAGTATACTGCCCTCCACTAGGAATGAGTACAGTATACTGCCCTCCACTAGGAATGAGTACAGTATACTGCCCTCTACTTGGAATGAGTACAGTATACTGCCCTCCACTGGAATGAGTACAGTATACTGCCCTCCACTTGGAATGAGTACAGTATACTGCCCTCCACTTGGAATGAGTACAGTATACTGCCCTCCACTAGGAATGAGTACAGTATACTGCCCTCTACTTGGAATGAGTACAGTATACTGCCCTCCACTTGGAATGAGTACAGTATACTGCCCTCCACTAGGAATGAGTACAATATACTGCCCTCCACTTGGAATGAGTACAGTATACTGCCCTCCACTAGGAATGAGTACAGTATACTGCCCTCCACTTGGAATGAGTACAGTATACTGCCCTCCACTTTGAATGAGTACAGTATACTGCCCTCCACTTGGAATGAGTACAGTATACTGCCCTCCACTTGGAATGAGTACAGTATACTGCCCTCCACTTGGAATGAGTACAGTATACTGCCCTCCACCTGCCCTCCACTTGGAATGAGTACAGTATACTGCCCTCCACTAGGAATGAGTACAGTATACTGCCCTCCACTTGGAATGAGTACAGTATACTGCCCTCTACTTGGAATGAGTACAGTATACTGCCCTCCACTTGGAATGAGTACAGTATACTGCCCTCCACTTGGAATGAGTACAGTATACTTCCCTCCACTTGGAATGAGTAAAGAATACTGCCCTCCACTAGGAATGAGTACAGTATACTGCCCTCTACTTGGAATGAGTACAGTATACTGCCCTCCACTTGGAATGAGTACAGTATACTGCCCTCTACTTGGAATGAGTACAGTATACTGCCCTCCACTTGGAATGAGAACAGTATACTGCCCTCCACTTGGAATGAGTACAGAATACTGCCCTCCACTTGGAATGAGTACAGTATATTGCCCTCCACTAGGAATGAGTACAGTATACTGCCCTCACCTAGGAATGAGTACAGTATATTGCCCTCCACTAGGAATGAGTACAGTATACTGCCCTCACCTAGGAATGAGTACAGTATACTGCCCTCCACTAGGAATGAGTACAGTATACTGCCCTCCACTAGGAATGAGTACAGTATACTGCCCTCCACTTGGTATGTGTACAGTATACAGCCTTCCACTAGGAATGAGTACAGTATACAGCCCTCTACTTGGAATGAGTACAGTATACTGCCCTCCACTAGGAATGAGTACAGTATACTGCACACCACTTGGAATGAGTTCAGTATACTGCCCTCCACTTGGAATGAGTACAGTATACTGCCCTCCACTAGGAATGAGTACAGTATAATGCTGTCCACTAGGAATGAGTACAGTATACTGCCCTCCACTAGGAATGAGTACAGTATACTGCACACCACTTGGAATGAGTACAGTATACTGCCCTCCACTTGAAATGAGTACAGTATACTGCCCTCCACTTGGAATGAGTACAGTATACTGCACACCACTTGGAATGAGTACAGTATACTGCCCTCCACTAGGAATGAGTACAATATACTGCTGTCCACTAGGAATGAGTACAGTATACTGCCCTCCACTAGGAATGAGTACAGTATACTGCACACCACTTGGAATGAGTACAGTATACTGCCCTCCACTAGGAATGAGTACAGTATACTGCCCTCCACTTGGAATGAGTACAGTATACTGCCCTCCACTTGGAATGAGTACAGTATACTGCCCTCCACTTGGAATGAGTACAGTATACTGCCATCCACTTGGAATGAGTACAGTATACTGCACACCACTTGGAATGAGTACAGTATACTGCCCTCCACTAGGAATGAGTACAGTATACTGCCTTCCACTTGGAATGAGTACAGTATACTGCCCTCCACTTGGAATGAGTACAGTATACTGCACACCACTTGGAATGAGTACAGTATACTGCCCTCCACTAGGAATGAGTACAGTATACTGCCCTCCACTAGGAATGAGAACAGTATACTGCCTTCCACTTGGAATGAGTACAGTATACTGCCCTCCACTAGGAATGAGAACAGTATACTGCACACCACTTGGAATGAGTACAGTATACTGCCCTCCACTAGGAATGAGTACAGTATACTGCCCTCCACTAGGAATGAGAACAGTATACTGCCTTCCACTTGGAATGAGTACAGTATACTGCCCTCCACTAGGAATGAGAACAGTATACTGCACACCACTTGGAATGAGTACAGTATACTGCCCTCCACTAGGAATGAGTACAGTATACTGCCCTCCACTAGGAATGAGAACAGTATACTGCCCTCCACTTGGAATGAGTACAGTATACTGCCCTCCACTTGGAATGAGAACAGTATACTGCCCTCCACTTGGAATGAGTACAGAATACTGCCCTCCACTAGGAATGAGTACAGTATATTGCCCTCCACTAGGAATGAGTACAGTATACTGCCCTCACCTAGGAATGAGTACAGTATACTGCCCTCCACTAGGAATGAGTACAGTATACTGCCCTCCACTAGGAATGAGTACAGTATACTGCCCTCCACTTGAAATGAGTACAGTATACTGCCCTCCACTAGGAATGAGTACAGTATACTGCCCTCCACTAGGAATGAGTACAGTATACTGCACACCACTTGGAATGAGTTCAGTATACTGCCCTCCACTAGGAATGAGTACAGTATAATGCTGTCCACTAGGAATGAGTACAGTATACTGACCTCCACTAGGAATGAGTACAGTATACTGCACACCACTTGGAATGAGTACAGTATACTGCCCTCCACTTGGAATGAGTATAGTATACTGCCCTCCACTTGGAATGAGTACAGTATACTGCACACCACTTGGAATGAGTACAGTATACTGCCCTCCACTAGGAATGAGTACAGTATACTGCTGTCCACTAGGAATGAGTACAGTATACTGCCCTCCACTAGGAATGAGTACAGTATACTGCACACCACTTGGAATGAGTACAGTATACTGCCCTCCACTAGGAATGAGTACAGTATACTGCCCTCCACTTGGAATGAGTACAGTATACTGCCCTCCACTTGGAATGAGTACAGTATACTGCCCTCCACTTGGAATGAGTACAGTATACTGCCATCCACTTGGAATGAGTACAGTATACTGCACACCACTTGGAATGAGTACAGTATACTGCCCTCCACTAGGAATGAGTACAGTATACTGCCTTCCACTTGGAATGAGTACAGTATACTGCCCTCCACTTGGAATGAGTACAGTATACTGCCCTCCACTTGGAATGAGTACAGTATACTGCCCTCCACTTGGAATGAGAACAGTATACTGCCCTCCACTTGGAATGAGTACAGAATACTGCCCTCCACTTGGAATGAGTACAGTATATTGCCCTCCACTAGGAATGAGTACAGTATACTGCCCTCCCCTAGGAATGAGTACAGTATACTGCCCTCCACTAGGAATGAGTACAGTATACTGCCCTCCACTAGGAATGAGTACAGTATACTGCCCTCCACTTGGTATGTGTACAGTATACAGCCCTCCACTAGGAATGAGTACAGTATACAGCCCTCTACTTGGAATGAGTACAGTATACTGCACACCACTTGGAATGAGTTCAGTATACTGCCCTCCACTTGGAATGAGTACATTATACTGCCCTCCACTAGGAATGAGTACAGTATAATGCTGTCCACTAGGAATGAGTACAGTATACTGCCCTCCACTAGGAATGAGTACAGTATACTGCAAACCACTTGGAATGAATACAGTATACTGCCCTCCACTTGGAATGAGTACAGTATACTGCCCTCCACTTGGAATGAGTACAGTATACTGCACACCACTTGGAATGAGTACAGTATACTGCCCTCCACTAGGAATGAGTACAGTATACTGCTGTCCACTAGGAATGAGTACAGTATACTGCCCTCCACTAGGAATGAGTACAGTATACTGCACACCACTTGGAATGAGTACAGTATACTGCCCTCCACTAGGAATGAGTATAGTATACTGCCCTCCACTTGGAATGAGTACAGTATACTGCCCTCCACTTGGAATGAGTACAGTATACTGCCCTCCACTTGGAATGAGTACAGTATACTGCCATCCACTTGGAATGAGTACAGTATACTGCACACCACTTGGAATGAGTACAGTATATTGCCCTCCACTAGGAATGAGTACAGTATACTGCCTTCCACTTGGAATGAGTACAGTATACTGCCCTCCACTTGGAATGAGTACAGTATACTGCACACCACTTGGAATGAGTACAGTATACTGCCCTCCACTTGGAATGAGTACAGTATACTGCCCTCCACTTGGAATGAGTACAGTATACTGCCCTCCACTTGGAATGAGTACAGTATACTGCCCTCCACTTGGAATGAGTACAGTATACTGCCCTCCAATTGGAATGAGTACAGTATACTGCCCTCCACTAGGAATGAGTACAGTATACTGCCCTCCACTAGGAATGAGTACAGTATACTGCCCTCCACTTGGAATGAGTACAGTATACTGCCCTCCACTTGGAATGAGTACAGTATACTGCCCTCCACTTGGAATGAGTACAGTATACTGCCCTCCACCTGCCCTCCACTTGGAATGAGTACAGTATACTGCCCTCCACTAGGAATGAGTACAGTATACTGCCCTCCACTTGGAATGAGTACATTATACTGCCCTCTACTTGGAATGAGTACAGTATACTGCCCTCCACTTGGAATGAGTACAGTATACTGCCCTCCACTTGGAATGAGTACAGTATACTGCCCTCCACTTGGAATGAGTAAAGAATACTGCCCTACCCTAGGAATGAGTACAGTATACTGCCCTCCACTAGGAATGAGTACAGTATACTGCCCTCCACTAGGAATGAGTACAGTATACTGCCCTCCACTTGGAATGAGTGCAGTATACTGCCCTCCACTAGGAATGAGTACAGTATACTGCCCTCTACTTGGAATGAGTACAGTATACTGCCCTCCACTTGGAATGAGTGCAGTATACTGCCCTCCACTAGGAATGAGTGCAGTATACTGCCCTCTACTTGGAATGAGTACAGTATACTGCCCTCCACTAGGAATGAGTACAGTATACTGCCCTCCACTAGGAATGAGTACAGTATACTGCCCTCTACTTGGAATGAGTACAGTATACTGCCCTCCACTTGGAATGAGTACAGTATACTGCCCTCCACTTGGAATGAGTACAGTATACTGCCCTCCACTTGGAATGAGTACAGTATACTGCCCTCCACTAGGAATGAGTACAGTATACTGCCCTCTACTTGGAATGAGTACAGTATACTGCCCTCCACTTGGAATGAGTACAGTATACTGCCCTCCACTAGGAATGAGTACAATATACTGCCCTCCACTTGGAATGAGTACAGTATACTGCCCTCCACTAGGAATGAGTACAGTATACTGCCCTCCACTTGGAATGAGTACAGTATACTGCCCTCCACTTTGAATGAGTACAGTATACTGCCCTCCACTTGGAATGAGTACAGTATACTGCCCTCCACTTGGAATGAGTACAGTATACTGCCCTCCACTTGGAATGAGTACAGTATACTGCCCTCCACCTGCCCTCCACTTGGAATGAGTACAGTATACTGCCCTCCACTAGGAATGAGTACAGTATACTGCCCTCCACTTGGAATGAGTACAGTATACTGCCCTCTACTTGGAATGAGTACAGTATACTGCCCTCCACTTGGAATGAGTACAGTATACTGCCCTCCACTTGGAATGAGTACAGTATACTTCCCTCCACTTGGAATGAGTAAAGAATACTGCCCTCCACTAGGAATGAGTACACTATACTGCCCTCTACTTGGAATGAGTACAGTATACTGCCCTCCACTTGGAATGAGTACAGTATACTGCCCTCTACTTGGAATGAGTACAGTATACTGCCCTCCACTTGGAATGAGAACAGTATACTGCCCTCCACTTGGAATGAGTACAGAATACTGCCCTCCACTTGGAATGAGTACAGTATATTGCCCTCCACTAGGAATGAGTACAGTATACTGCCCTCACCTAGGAATGAGTACAGTATATTGCCCTCCACTAGGAATGAGTACAGTATACTGCCCTCACCTAGGAATGAGTACAGTATACTGCCCTCCACTAGGAATGAGTACAGTATACTGCCCTCCACTAGGAATGAGTACAGTATACTGCCCTCCACTTGGAATGAGTACAGTATACTGCCCTCCACTAGGAATGAGTACAATATACTGCTGTCCACTAGGAATGAGTACAGTATACTGCCCTCCACTAGGAATGAGTACAGTATACTGCACACCACTTGGAATGAGTACAGTATACTGCCCTCCACTAGGAATGAGTACAGTATACTGCCCTCCACTTGGAATGAGTACAGTATACTGCCCTCCACTTGGAATGAGTACAGTATACTGCCCTCCACTTGGAATGAGTACAGTATACTGCCATCCACTTGGAATGAGTACAGTATACTGCACACCACTTGGAATGAGTACAGTATACTGCCCTCCACTAGGAATGAGTACAGTATACTGCCTTCCACTTGGAATGAGTACAGTATACTGCCCTCCACTTGGAATGAGTACAGTATACTGCACACCACTTGGAATGAGTACAGTATACTGCCCTCCACTAGGAATGAGTACAGTATACTGCCCTCCACTAGGAATGAGAACAGTATACTGCCTTCCACTTGGAATGAGTACAGTATACTGCCCTCCACTAGGAATGAGAACAGTATACTGCACACCACTTGGAATGAGTACAGTATACTGCCCTCCACTAGGAATGAGTACAGTATACTGCCCTCCACTAGGAATGAGAACAGTATACTGCCTTCCACTTGGAATGAGTACAGTATACTGCCCTCCACTAGGAATGAGAACAGTATACTGCACACCACTTGGAATGAGTACAGTATACTGCCCTCCACTAGGAATGAGTACAGTATACTGCCCTCCACTAGGAATGAGAACAGTA
Organism: Oncorhynchus masou masou; assembly: GCF_036934945.1. Classification (NCBI taxonomy): domain Eukaryota; kingdom Metazoa; phylum Chordata; class Actinopteri; order Salmoniformes; family Salmonidae; genus Oncorhynchus; species Oncorhynchus masou. Next base: position 82,465,018 of record NC_088220.1, on the reverse strand, counting down.
TACTGCCCTCCACTTGGAATGAGTACAGTATACTGCCCTCCACTTGGAATGAGAACAGTATACTGCCCTCCACTTGGAATGAGTACAGAATACTGCCCTCCACTTGGAATGAGTACAGTATATTGCCCTCCACTAGGAATGAGTACAGTATACTGCCCTCACCTAGGAATGAGTACAGTATACTGCCCTCCACTAGGAATGAGTACAGTATACTGCCCTCCACTAGGAATGAGTACAGTATACTGCCCTCCACTTGGAATGAGTACAGTATACTGCCCTCCACTTGGAATGAGTACAGTATACTGCCCTCCACTAGGAATGAGTACAGTATACTGCACACCACTTGGAATGAGTTCAGTATACTGCCCTCCACTAGGAATGAGTACAGTATAATGCTGTCCACTAGGAATGAGTACAGTATACTGCCCTCCACTAGGAATGAGTACAGTATACTGCACACCACTTGGAATGAGTACAGTATACTGCCCTCCACTTGGAATGAGTATAGTATACTGCCCTCCACTTGGAATGAGTACAGTATACTGCACACCACTTGGAATGAGTACAGTATACTGCCCTCCACTAGGAATGAGTACAGTATACTGCTGTCCACTAGGAATGAGTACAGTATACTGCCCTCCACTAGGAATGAGTACAGTATACTGCACACCACTTGGAATGAGTACAGTATACTGCCCTCCACTAGGAATGAGTACAGTATACTGCCCTCCACTTGGAATGAGTACAGTATACTGCCCTCCACTTGGAATGAGTACAGTATACTGCCCTCCACTTGGAATGAGTACAGTATACTGCCATCCACTTGGAATGAGTACAGTATACTGCACACCACTTGGAATGAGTACAGTATACTGCCCTCCACTAGGAATGAGTACAGTATACTGCCTTCCACTTGGAATGAGTACAGTATACTGCCCTCCACTTGGAATGAGTACAGTATACTGCCCTCCACTTGGAATGAGTACAGTATACTGCCCTCCACTTGGAATGAGAACAGTATACTGCCCTCCACTTGGAATGAGTACAGAATACTGCCCTCCACTTGGAATGAGTACAGTATATTGCCCTCCACTAGGAATGAGTACAGTATACTGCCCTCCCCTAGGAATGAGTACAGTATACTGCCCTCCACTAGGAATGAGTACAGTATACTGCCCTCCACTAGGAATGAGTACAGTATACTGCCCTCCACTTGGTATGTGTACAGTATACAGCCCTCCACTAGGAATGAGTACAGTATACAGCCCTCTACTTGGAATGAGTACAGTATACTGCACACCACTTGGAATGAGTTCAGTATACTGCCCTCCACTTGGAATGAGTACATTATACTGCCCTCCACTAGGAATGAGTACAGTATAATGCTGTCCACTAGGAATGAGTACAGTATACTGCCCTCCACTAGGAATGAGTACAGTATACTGCAAACCACTTGGAATGAGTACAGTATACTGCCCTCCACTTGGAATGAGTACAGTATACTGCCCTCCACTTGGAATGAGTACAGTATACTGCACACCACTTGGAATGAGTACAGTATACTGCCCTCCACTAGGAATGAGTACAGTATACTGCTGTCCACTAGGAATGAGTACAGTATACTGCCCTCCACTAGGAATGAGTACAGTATACTGCACACCACTTGGAATGAGTACAGTATACTGCCCTCCACTAGGAATGAGTATAGTATACTGCCCTCCACTTGGAATGAGTACAGTATACTGCCCTCCACTTGGAATGAGTACAGTATACTGCCCTCCACTTGGAATGAGTACAGTATACTGCCATCCACTTGGAATGAGTACAGTATACTGCACACCACTTGGAATGAGTACAGTATATTGCCCTCCACTAGGAATGAGTACAGTATACTGCCTTCCACTTGGAATGAGTACAGTATACTGCCCTCCACTTGGAATGAGTACAGTATACTGCACACCACTTGGAATGAGTACAGTATACTGCCCTCCACTTGGAATGAGTACAGTATACTGCCCTCCACTTGGAATGAGTACAGTATACTGCCCTCCACTTGGAATGAGTACAGTATACTGCCCTCCACTTGGAATGAGTACAGTATACTGCCCTCCAATTGGAATGAGTACAGTATACTGCCCTCCACTAGGAATGAGTACAGTATACTGCCCTCCACTAGGAATGAGTACAGTATACTGCCCTCCACTTGGAATGAGTACAGTATACTGCCCTCCACTTGGAATGAGTACAGTATACTGCCCTCCAATTGGAATGAGTACAGTATACTGCCCTCCACTATGAATGAGTACAGTATACTGCTGTCCACTAGGAATGATTACAGTATACTGCCCTCCACTTGGTGTGTGTACAGTATACTGCCCTCCACTTGGTATGAGTACAGTATACTGTACACAGATAATGTCCTGGTGTTAAAGAAGGAGACTCATGATCAACCAGACAAAAAACACAGATAATGTCCTGGTGTTAAAGATGGAGACTCATGATCAACCAGACAGAAACACAGATAATGTCCTGGTGTTAAAGATGGAGACTCATGATCAACCAGACAGAAACACAGATAATGTCCTGGTTTTAAAGATGGAGACTCATAATCAACCAGACAACACACAGATAATGTCCTGGTGGTAAAGATGGAGACTCATGATCAACCAGACAGAAACACAGATAATGTCCTAGTGGTAAAGATGGAGACTCATGATCAACCAGACAGAAACACAGATAATGTCCTGGTGTTAAAGATGGAGACTCATGATCAACCAGACAAAACACAGATAATGTCATGGTGTTAAAGATGGAGACTCATGATCAGCCAGACTAAAACACAGATAATGTCCTGGTGTTAAAGATGGAGACTCATGATCAACCAGACAAAACACAGATAATGTCCTGGTGTTAAAGATGGGGACTCATGATCAACCAGACAACACACAGATAATGTCCTGGTGGTAAAGATGGAGACTCATGATCAACCAGACAACACACAGATAATGTCCTGGTGTTAAAGATGGAGACTCATGATCAACCAGACAACACACAGATAATGTCCTGGTGTTAAAGATGGAGACTCATGATCAACCAGACTAAAACACAGATAATGATTTGGTGTTAAAGATGGAGACTCATGATCAACCAGACTAAAACACATATAATGTCCTGGTGTTAAAGATGGAGAATCATGATCAACCAGACAACATACAGATAATGACTTGGTGTTAAAGATGGAGACTCATGATCAACCAGACAACACACGGATAATGTCCTGGTGGTAAAGATGGAGACTCATGATCAACCAGACTAAAACACAGATAATGTCCTGGTGTTAAAGATGGAGACTCATGATCAACCAGACAAAAGCACAGATAATGTCCTGGTGTTAAAGATGGAGACTCATGATCAACCAGACTAAAACACAGATAATGTCCTGGTGTTAAAGATGGAGACTCATGATCACCCAGACTAAAACACACATAATGTCCTGGTGTTAAAGATGGAGACTCATGATCAACCAGACAACACACAGATAATGTCCTGGTGTTAAAGATGGAGACTCATGATCAACCAGACTAAAACACAGATAATGATTTGGTGTTAAAGATGGAGACTCATGATCAACCAGACTAAAACACATATAATGTCCTGGTGTTAAAGATGGAGACTCATGATCAACCAGACAGGAACACAGATAATGACTTGGTGTTAAAGATGGATACTCATGATCAACCAGACAACACACAGATAATGTCCTGGTGTTAAAGATGGAGACTCATGATCAACCAGACAACACACAGATAAGTCCTGGTGCTAAAGATGGAGAATCATGATCAACCAGACAACACACAGATAATGACTTGGTGGTAAAGATGGAGACTCATGATCAACCAGACAACACACAGATAATGTCCTGGTGGTAAAGATGGAGACTCATGATCAACCAGACTAAAACACAGATAATGTCCTGGTGTTAAAGATGGAGACTCATGATCAACCAGACAACACACAGATAAGTCCTGGTGCTAAAGATGGAGAATCATGATCAACCAGACAACACACAGATAATGACTTGGTGGTAAAGATGGAGACTCATGATCAACCAGACAACACACAGATAATGTCCTGGTGGTAAAGATGGAGACTCATGATCAACCAGACTAAAACACAGATAATGTCCTGGTGTTAAAGATGGAGACTCATGATCAACCAGACAGAAACACAGATAATGTCCTGGTGTTAAAGATGAAGACTCATGATCAACCAGACAGAAACACAGATAATGTCCTGGTTTTAAAGATGGAGACTCATGATCAACCAGACAACACACAGATAATGTCCTGGTGGTAAAGATGGAGACTCGTGATCAACCAGACAGAAACACAGATAATGTCCTAGTGGTAAAGATGGAGACTCATGATCAACCAGACAGAAACACAGATAATGTCCTGGTGTTAAAGATGGAGACTCATGATCAACCAGACAACACACAGATAATGTCCTGGTGTTAAAGGTGGAGACTCATGATCAACCAGACTAAAACACAGATAATGTCCTGGTGTTAAAGATGGAGACTCATGATCAACCAGACAAAACACAGATAATGTCCTGGTGTTAAAGATGGAGACTCATGATCAACCAGACAAAACACAGATAATGTCCTGGTGTTAAAGATGGGGTCTCATGATCAACCAGACAACACACAGATAATGTCCTGGTGTTAAAGATGGAGACTCATGATCAACCAGACTAAAACACAGATAATGTCCTGGTGTTAAAGATGGAGAATCATGATCAACCAGACAACATACAGATAATGACTTGGTGGTAAAGATGGAGACTCATGATCAACCAGACAACACACGGATAATGTCCTGGTGGTAAAGATGGAGACTCATGATCAACCAGACTAAAACACAGATAATGATTTGGTGTTAAAGATGGAGACTCATGATCAACCAGACAAAAACACAGATAATGTCCTGGTGTTAAAGATGGAGACTCATGATCAACCAGACTAAAACACAGATAATGTCCTGGTGTTAAAGATGGAGACTCATGATCAACCAGACTAAAACACAGATAATGTCCTGGTGTTAAAGATGGAGACTCATGATCAACCAGACAACACACAGATAATGTCCTGGTGTTAAAGATGGAGACTCATGATCAACCAGACTAAAACACAGATAATGTCCTGGTGTTAAAGATGGAGACTCATGATCAACCAGACTAAAACACAGATAATGACTTGGTGTTAAAGATGGAGACTCATGATCAACCAGACAAAAACACAGATAATGTCCTGGTGTTAAAGATGGAGACTCATGATCAACCAGACTAAAACACAGATAATGATTTGGTGTTAAAGATGGAGACTCATGATCAACCAGACTAAAACACATATAATGTCCTGGTGTTAAAGATGGAGAATCATGATCAACCAGACAACATACAGATAATGACTTGGTGGTAAAGATGGAGACTCATGATCAACCAGACAACACACGGATAATGTCCTGGTGGTAAAGATGGAGACTCATGATCAACCAGACTAAAACACAGATAATGTCCTGGTGTTAAAGATGGAGACTCATGATCAACCAGACAAAAGCACAGATAATGTCCTGGTGTTAAAGATGGAGACTCATGATCAACCAGACTAAAACACAGATAATGTCCTGGTGTTAAAGATGGAGACTCATGATCACCCAGACTAAAACACACATAATGTCCTGGTGTTAAAGATGGAGACTCATGATCAACCAGACAACACACAGATAATGTCCTGGTGTTAAAGATGGAGACTCATGATCAACCAGACTAAAACACAGATAATGATTTGGTGTTAAAGATGGAGACTCATGATCAACCAGACTAAAACACATATAATGTCCTGGTGTTAAAGATGGAGAATCATGATCAACCAGACAACATACAGATAATGACTTGGTGGTAAAGATGGAGACTCATGATCAACCAGACAACACACGGATAATGTCCTTGTGGTAAAGATGGAGACTCATGATCAACCAGACTAAAACACAGATAATGTCCTGGTGTTAAAGATGGAGACTCATGATCAACCAGACAAAAACACAGATAATGTCATGGTGTTAAAGATGTAGACTCATGATCAACCAGACAGGAACACAGATAATGACTTGGTGTTAAAGATGGATACTCATGATCAACCAGACAACACACAGATAATGTCCTGGTGTTAAAGATGGAGACTCATGATCAACCAGACAACACACAGATAAGTCCTGGTGCTAAAGATGGAGAATCATGATCAACCAGACAACACACAGATAATGACTTGGTGGTAAAGATGGAGACTCATGATCAACCAGACAACACACGGATAATGTCCTGGTGTTAAAGATGGAGACTCATGATCAACCAGACTAAAACACAGATAATGTCCTGGTGTTAAAGATGGAGACTCATGATCAACCAGACAAAACACAGATAATGTCCTGGTGTTAAAGATGGAGACTCATGATCAACCAGACAAAACACAGATAATGTCCTGGTGTTAAAGATGGGGTCTCATGATCAACCAGACAACACACAGATAATGTCCTGGTGTTAAAGATGGAGACTCATGATCAACCAGACTAAAACACAGATAATGTCCTGGTGTTAAAGATGGAGAATCATGATCAACCAGACAACATACAGATAATGACTTGGTGGTAAAGATGGAGACTCATGATCAACCAGACAACACACGGATAATGTCCTGGTGGTAAAGATGGAGACTCATGATCAACCAGACTAAAACACAGATAATGTCCTGGTGTTAAAGATGGAGACTCATGATCAACCAGACAAAAACACAGATAATGTCCTGGTGTTAAAGATGGAGACTCATGATCAACCAGACTAAAACACAGATAATGTCCTGGTGTTAAAGATGGAGACTCATGATCAACCAGACTAAAACACAGATAATGTCCTGGTGTTAAAGATGGAGACTCATGATCAACCAGACAACACACAGATAATGTCCTGGTGTTAAAGATGGAGACTCATGATCAACCAGACTAAAACACAGATAATGTCCTGGTGTTAAAGATGGAGACTCATGATCAACCAGACTAAAACACAGATAATGACTTGGTGTTAAAGATGGAGACTCATGATCAACCAGACAAAAACACAGATAATGTCCTGGTGTTAAAGATGGTGACTCATGATCAACCAGACTAAAACACAGATAATGATTTGGTGTTAAAGATGGAGACTCATGATCAACCAGACTAAAACACATATAATGTCCTGGTGTTAAAGATGGAGAATCATGATCAACCAGACAACATACAGATAATGACTTGGTGGTAAAGATGGAGACTCATGATCAACCAGACAACACACGGATAATGTCCTGGTGGTAAAGATGGAGACTCATGATCAACCAGACTAAAACACAGATAATGTCCTGGTGTTAAAGATGGAGACTCATGATCAACCAGACAAAAGCACAGATAATGTCCTGGTGTTAAAGATGGAGACTCATGATCAACCAGACTAAAACACAGATAATGTCCTGGTGTTAAAGATGGAGACTCATGATCACCCAGACTAAAACACACATAATGTCCTGGTGTTAAAGATGGAGACTCATGATCAACCAGACAACACACAGATAATGTCCTGGTGTTAAAGATGGAGACTCATGATCAACCAGACTAAAACACAGATAATGATTTGGTGTTAAAGATGGAGACTCATGATCAACCAGACTAAAACACATATAATGTCCTGGTGTTAAAGATGGAGAATCATGATCAACCAGACAACATACAGATAATGACTTGGTGGTAAAGATGGAGACTCATGATCAACCAGACAACACACGGATAATGTCCTTGTGGTAAAGATGGAGACTCATGATCAACCAGACTAAAACACAGATAATGTCCTGGTCTTAAAGATGGAGACTCATGATCAACCAGACAAAAACACAGATAATGTCATGGTGTTAAAGATGTAGACTCATGATCAACCAGACAGGAACACAGATAATGACTTGGTGTTAAAGATGGATACTCATGATCAACCAGACAACACACAGATAATGTCCTGGTGTTAAAGATGGAGACTCATGATCAACCAGACAACACACAGATAAGTCCTGGTGCTAAAGATGGAGAATCATGATCAACCAGACAACACACAGATAATGACTTGGTGGTAAAGATGGAGACTCATGATCAACCAGACAACACACAGATAATGTCCTGGTGGTAAAGATGGAGACTCATGATCAACCAGACTAAAACACAGATAATGTCCTGGTGTTAAAGATGGAGACTCATGATCAACCAGACAGAAACACAGATAATGTCCTGGTGTTAAAGATGAAGACTCATGATCAACCAGACAGAAACACAGATAATGTCCTGGTTTTAAAGATGGAGACTCATGATCAACCAGACAACACACAGATAATGTCCTGGTGGTAAAGATGGAGACTCGTGATCAACCAGACAGAAACACAGATAATGTCCTAGTGGTAAAGATGGAGACTCATGATCAACCAGACAGAAACACAGATAATGTCCTGGTGTTAAAGATGGAGACTCATGATCAACCAGACAACACACAGATAATGTCCTGGTGTTAAAGATGGAGACTCATGATCAACCAGACTAAAACACAGATAATGTCCTGGTGTTAAAGATGGAGACTCATGATCAACCAGACAAAACACAGATAATGTCCTGGTGTTAAAGATGGAGACTCATGATCAACCAGACAAAACACAGATAATGTCCTGGTGTTAAAGATGGGGTCTCATGATCAACCAGACAACACACAGATAATGTCCTGGTGTTAAAGATGGAGACTCATGATCAACCAGACTAAAACACAGATAATGTCCTGGTGTTAAAGATGGAGAATCATGATCAACCAGACAACATACAGATAATGACTTGGTGGTAAAGATGGAGACTCATGATCAACCAGACAACACACGGATAATGTCCTGGTGGTAAAGATGGAGACTCATGATCAACCAGACTAAAACACAGATAATGTCCTGGTGTTAAAGATGGAGACTCATGATCAACCAGACAAAAACACAGATAATGTCCTGGTGTTAAAGATGGAGACTCATGATCAACCAGACTAAAACACAGATAATGTCCTGGTGTTAAAGATGGAGACTCATGATCAACCAGACTAAAACACAGATAATGTCCTGGTGTTAAAGATGGAGACTCATGATCAACCAGACAACACACAGATAATGTCCTGGTGTTAAAGATGGAGACTCATGATCAACCAGACTAAAACACAGATAATGTCCTGGTGTTAAAGATGGAGACTCATGATCAACCAGACTAAAACACAGATAATGACTTGGTGTTAAAGATGGAGACTCATGATCAACCAGACAAAAACACAGATAATGTCCTGGTGTTAAAGATGGAGACTCATGATCAACCAGACAAAAACACAGATAATTTCTTGGTGCTAAAGATGGAGACTCATGATCAACCAGACAAAAACACAGATAATGTCATGGTGTTAAAGATGGAGACTCATGATCACCCAGACAAAAACACAGATAATGATTTGATGTTAAAGATGGAGACTCAGGATCAACCAGACTATTACACAGATAATGACTTGGTGTTAAAGATGGAGACTCATGATCAACCAGACAAAAACACAGATAATGATTTGGTGTTAAAGATGGAGACTCATGATCAACCAGACTATTACACAGATAATGTCATGGTGTTAAAGATGGAGACTCATGATCAACCAGACAAAAACACAGATCATGACTTTTAGAAAAACAGCTGCTAAGATAAGTGTTTTTCAGTTTTGTTGAATACATTTTTCAGTTTACTAGCAATTATAAATATCTGGGTCTTTTTTATTGATGAACATATTACCTTTCTATATTTAACATCTGTCCTGGCCGACTCAGGAAGTAGTGCTCCTGGGGGAGTTTGATATGAATAACAAAACCAATCAAATATATTGGTTATTCCTGTTCTGGACTATTCAGCAGGAGTGTGGGGTGCTAAGAGGTAGGAGTGTGGGGTTGCTAAGAGGTTGGAGTGTGGGGTTGCTAAGAGGTAGAAGTGTGGGGTTGCTAAGAGGTAGGAGTGTGGGGTTGCTAAGAGGTAGGAGTGTGGGGTTGCTAAGAGGTAGAAGTGTGGGGTTGCTAAGAGGTAGGAGTGTGGGGTTGCTAAGATGTAGGAGTGTGGGGTTGCTAAGAGGTAGGAGTGTGGGGTTGCTAAGAGGAAGGAGTGTGGGGTTGCTAAGAGGTAGGAGTGTGGGGTTGCTAAGAGGTTGGAGTGTGGGGTTGCTAAGAGGTAGGAGTGTGGGGTTGCTAAGAGGTAGGAGTGTGGGGTTGCTAAGAGGTAGGAGTGTGGGGTTGCTAAGAGGTAGGAGTGTGGGGTTGCTAAGAGGTAGAAGTGTGGGGTTGCTAAGAGGTAGGAGTGTGGGGTTGCTAAGAGGTAGGAGTGTGGGGTTGCTAAGAGGTAGGAGTGTGGGGTTGCTAAGAGGTAGAAGTGTGGGGTTGCTAAGAGGTAGGAGTGTGGGGTTGCTAAGAGGAAGGAGTGTGGGGTTGCTAAGAGGTCGGAGTGTGGGTTGCTAGAGGAAGGAGTGTGGGGTTGCTAAGAGGTAGGAGTGTGGGGTTGCTAAGAGGTAGGAGTGTGGGGTTGCTAAGAGGTAGGAGTGTGGGGTTGCTAAGAGGTAGGAGTGTGGGGTTGCTAAGAGGTAGGAGTGTGGGGTTGATAAGAGGTATCTTAAAAAACGAACATGTCCATAACAGAGCAGTACGTTACTTTTTAGGTGTCCATAATTTGCACCTCTACTTGCAAGAACTGGGGACATGGGCTGGGAACCCTGTGAGGTGAGATGGAAGGCCTGTATGACAATAACAGGGGACATGGGCTGGGAACCCTGTGAGGTGAGATGGAAGGCCTGTATGACAATAACAGGGGACATGGGCTGGGAACCCTGTGAGGTGAGATGGAAGGCCTGTATGACAATAACAGGGGACATGGGAGGGGAACCCTGTGAGGTGAGATGGAAGGCCTGTATGACAATAACTGGGGACATGGGCTGGGAACCCTGTGAGGTGAGATGGAAGGCCTGTATGACAATAACAGGGGACATGGGAGGGGAACCCTGTGAGGTGAGATGGAAGGCCTGTATGACAATAACTGGGGACATGGGCTGGGAACCCTGTGAGGTGAGATGGAAGGCCTGTATGACAATAACTGGGGACATGGGAGGGGAACCCTGTGAGGTGAGATGGAAGGCCTGTATGACAATAACAGGGGACATGGGAGGGGAACCCTGTGAGGTGAGATGGAAGGCCTGTATGACAATAACTGGGGACATGGGCTGGGAACCCTGTGAGGTGAGATGGAAGGCCTGTATGACAATAACTGGGGACATGGGCTGGGAACCCTGTGAGGTGAGATGGAAGGCCTGTATGACAATAACAGGGGACATGGGAGGGGAACCCTGTGAGGTGAGATGGAAGGCGTGTATGACAATAACAGGGGACATGGGAGGGGAACCCTGTGAGGTGAGATGGAAGGCGTGTATGACAATAACTGGGGACATGGGCTGGGAACCCTGTGAGGTGAGATGGAAGGCCTGTATCACAATAACAGGGGACATGGGCTTGGAACCCTGTGAGGTGAGATGGAAGGCCTGTATGACAATAACAGGGGATATGGGCTGGGAACCCTGTGAGGTGAGATGGAAGGCCTGTATGACAATAACAGGGGATATGGGCTGGGAACCCTGTGAGGTGAGATGGAAGGCATGTATGACAATAACAGGGGACATGGGCTGGGAACCTTTGAGGTGAGATGGAAGGTCTGTATGACAATAACAGGGGACATGGGCTGGGAACCCTGTGAGGTGAGATGGAAGGCCTGTATGACAATAACAGGGGATATGGGCTGGGAACCCTGTGAGGTGAGATGGAAGGCCTGTATGACAATAACAGGGGACATGGGAGGGGAACCCTGTGAGGTGAGATGGAAGGCGTGTATGACAATAACAGGGGACATGGGAGGGGAACCCTGTGAGGTGAGATTGAAGGCGTGTATGACAATAACAGGGGACATGGGAGGGGAACCCTGTGAGGTGAGATGGAAGGCCTGTATGACAATAACTGGGGACATGGGCTGGGAACCCTGTGAGGTGAGATGGAAGGCCTGTATGACAATAACTGGGGACATGGGCTGGGAACCCTGTGAGGTGAGATGGAAGGCGTGTATGACAATAACTGGGGACATGGGAGGGGAACCCTGTGAGGTGAGATGGAAGGCGTGTATGACAATAACTGGGGACATGGGAGGGGAACCCTGTGAGGTGAGATGGAAGGCCTGTATGACAATAACTGGGGACATGGGAGGGGAACCCTGTGAGGTGAGATGGAAGGCGTGTATGACAATAACTGGGGACATGGGCTGGGAACCCTGTGAGGTGAGATGGAAGGCCTGTATGACAATAACAGGGGACATGGGCTGGGAACCCTGTGAGGTGAGATGGAAGGCCTGTATGACAATAACTGGGGACATGGGCTGGGAACCCTGTGAGGTGAGATGGAAGGCCTGTATGACAATAACTGGGGACATGGGCTGGGAACCCTGTGAGGTGAGATGGAAGGCCTGTATGACAATAACTGGGGACATGGGCTGGGAACCCTGTGAGGTGAGATGGAAGGCCTGTATGACAATAACTGGGGACATGGGCTGGGAACCCTGTGAGGTGAGATGGAAGGCCTGTATGACAATAACTGGGGACATGGGCTGGGAACCCTGTGAAGTGAGATGGAAGGCCTGTATGACAATAACAGGGGACATGGGTTGGGAACCCTGTGAGGTGAGATGGAAGGCGTGTATGACAATAACTGGGGACATGGGCTGGGAACCCTGTGAGGTGAGATGGAAGGCGTGTATGACAATAACAGGGGACATGGGAGGGGAACCCTGTGAGGTGAGATGGAAGGTGTGTATGACAATAACAGGGGACATGGGCTGGGAACCCTGTGAGGTGAGATGGAAGGCCTGTATGACAATAACAGGGGACATGGGCTTGGAACCCTGTGAGGTGAGATGGAAGGCCTGTATGACAATGACAGGGGATATGGGCTGGGAACCCTGTGAGGTGAGATGGAAGGCCTGTATGACAATAACAGGGGATATGGGCTGGGAACCCTGTGAGGTGAGATGGAAGGCATGTATGACAATAACAGGGGACATGGGCTGGGAACCTTTGAGGTGAGATGGAAGGTCTGTATGACAATAACAGGGGACATGGGCTGGGAACCCTGTGAGGTGAGATGGAAGGCGTGTATGACAATAACAGGGGACATGGGAGGGGAACCCTGTGAGGTGAGATTGAAGGCGTGTATGACAATAACAGGGGACATGGGAGGGGAACCCTGTGAGGTGAGATGGAAGGCCTGTATGACAATAACTGGGGACATGGGCTGGGAACCCTGTGAGGTGAGATGGAAGGCCTGTATGACAATAACTGGGGACATGGGCTGGGAACCCTGTGAGGTGAGATGGAAGGCCTGTATGACAATAACTGGGGACATGGGAGGGGAACCCTGTGAGGTGAGATGGAAGGCCTGTATGACAATAACTGGGGACATGGGCTGGGAACCCTGTGAGGTGAGATGGAAGCCGTGTATGACAATAACTGGTGACATGGGAGGGGAACCCTGTGAGGTGAGATGGAAGGCCTGTATGACAATAACTGGGGACATGGGCTGGGAACCCTGTGAGGTGAGATGGAAGGCGTGTATGACAATAACTGGGGATATGGGAGGGGAACCCTGTGAGGTGAGATGGAAGGCGTGTATGACAATAACTGGTGACATGGGAGGGGAACCCTGTGAGGTGAGATGGAAGGCCTGTATGACAATAACTGGGGACATGGGAGGGGAACCCTGTGAGGTGAGATGGAAGGCGTGTATGACAATAACTGGGGACATGGGCTGGGAACCCTGTGAGGTGAGATGGAAGGCCTGTATGACAATAACAGGGGACATGGGCTGGGAACCCTGTGAGGTGAGATGGAAGGCCTGTATGACAATAACTGGGGACATGGGCTGGGAACCCTGTGAGGTGAGATGGAAGGCCTGTATGACAATAACTGGGGACATGGGCTGGGAACCCTGTGAAGTGAGATGGAAGGCTTGTCTGACAATAACTGGGGACATGGGCTGGGAACCCTGTGAGGTGAGATGGAAGGCCTGTATGACAATAACTGGGGACATGGGCTGGGAACCCTGTGAGGTGAGATGGAAGGCCTGTATGACAATAACTGGGGACATGGGCTGGGAACCCTGTGAAGTGAGATGGAAGGCCTGTATGACAATAACAGGGGACATGGGTTGGGAACCCTGTGAGGTGAGATGGAAGGCGTGTATGACAATAACTGGGGACATGGGCTGGGAACCCTGTGAGGTGAGATGGAAGGCGTCTCTGACAATAACTGGGGACATGGGCTGGGAACCCTGTGAGGTGAGATGGAAGGCCTGTATGACAATAACAGGGGACATGGGCTTGGAACCCTGTGAGGTGAGATGGAAGGCCTGTATGACAATAACAGGGGACATGGGCTGGGAACCCTGTGAGGTGAGATGGAAGGCTTGTCTGACAATAACAGGGGACATGGGAGGGGAACCCTGTGAGGTGAGATGGAAGGCGTGTATGACAATAACTGGGGACATGGGAGGGGAACCCTGTGAGGTGAGATGGAAGGCCTGTATGACAATAACAGGGGACATGGGAGGGGAACCCTGTGAGGTGAGATGGAAGGCGTGTATGACAATAACTGGGGACATGGGAGGGGAACCCTGTGAGGTGAGATGGAAGGCCTGTATGACAATAACAGGGGACATGGGCTTGGAACCCTGTGAGGTGAGATGGAAGGCCTGTATGACAATAACAGGGGACATGGGAGGGGAACCCTGTGAGGTGAGATGGAAGGCCTGTATGACAGACAAAATGAGGGAAAAAAATCCAGAAAATCACATTGTAGGATTTTTAATGAATTTATTAGCAAATTTTGGTGGAAAATAATAACAAAGTATTAAGATTATCTTTTGTTACTTGACCAAATACTTATTTTCCACCATAATTTGTAAATAAATTCATAAAAAATCCTACAATGTGATTTTCTGTCTTTTTTCTTCTAATTTTGTCAGTCATAGTTGAAGTTTACCTATGATGAAAATTACAGGCCTCTCTCATCTTTTTAAGTGGGAGAACTTGCACAATTGGTGGCTAACTAAATACTTTTTTGCCCCACTGTATGTATGTGTAAGACATTACAAATGTCATAGTATATATATATATGTATACAGTGTTGTAACAATGCACACATGGTTAGTACACAAGGGAAAATCAATAAGCATAAATATGGGTTGTATTTACTATGTCTACCATCTCTCTACCATTGCTCTACTGTCTCTCTACCATCTCTCTCTACCATCTCTCTACCATCTCTCTACCATCTCTCTTCCATCTCTCTACCATCTCCCTACCATCTCTCTTCCATCTCTCTACCATCTCTCTACCATCTCTCTACCATCTCTCTACTTTCTCTCTACCATCTCCCTACCATCTCTCTACAATCTCTCTACCAATTCAATTCAATTCAATTCAAGGGGCTTTATTGGCATGGGTAACATGTGTTAACATTGCCAAAGCAAGTAAGGTAGATAATATATAAAGGGAAATAAACAATAAAAATTAACAGTAGACATCACACATACAGAAGTTTCAAAACAATAAAGACATTACAAATGTCATATTATATATATACAGTGTTTTTACAATGTACAAATGGTTAAGGACACAGGATAAAATAAATAAGCATAGATATGGGTTGTATTTACAATGGTGCGTGTTCTTCACTGGTTGCCCTTTTCTCGTGGCAACAGGTCACAAATCTTGCTGCTCTGATGGCACACTGTGGAATTTCACCCAGTAGATATGGGAGTTTTTCAAAATTGGATGTGTTTTCGAATTCTTTGTGGATCTGTGTAATCTGAGGGAAATATGTCTGTCTAATATGGTCATACATTGGGCAGGAGGTTAGGAAGTGCAGCTCAGTTTCCACCTCATTTTGTGGGCAGTGAGCACATAGCCTGTCTTCTCTTGAGAGCCATGTCTGCCTACGGTGGCAATTCTCAATAGCAAGGCTATGCTCGCTGAGTCTGTACATAGTCAAAGCTTTCCTTAATTTTGGGTCAGTCACAGTGGTCAGGTATTCTGCCGCTGTGTACTCTCTGTGTAGGGCCAAATAGCATTCTAGTTTGCTCTGTTTTTTTGTTAATTATTTCCAATGTGTCAAGTAATTATCTTTTTGTTTTCTCATGATTTGGTTGGGTCTAATTGTGCTGCTGTCATGGGGCTCTGTGGGGTGTGTTTGTGAACAGAGCCCCAGGACCAGCTTGCTTAGGGACTCTTCTCCAGGTTCATCTCTCTGTAGGTGATGGCTTTGTTGTGGAAGGTTTGGGAATCGCTTCCTTTTAGGTGGTTATAGAATTTAACAGCTCTTTTCTGGATTTTGATAATTAGTGGGTATCGGCCTAATTCTGCTCTGCATGCATTATTTGGTGTTCTACGTTGTACACGGAGGATATTTTTGCAGAATTCTGCGTGCAGAGTCTCAATTTGGTGTTTGTCCCATTTTGTGAAGTCTTGGTTGGTGAGCGGACCCCAGACCTCACAACCATAAATGGCAATGGGCTCTATGACTGATTCAAGTATTTTTAGCCAAATCCTAATTGGTATGT
>NC_088220.1:82438199-82443199 GCF_036934945.1 Oncorhynchus masou masou | reverse complement strand
CACACTGTCACTTTACAGATGACCTCGACTAACCTGTGCACCGGCACAATGACTCAGAACCTTCATTATTGTTATGTCATTTGCATATGTTACTTTTTGATTTGATTGCATTTTTAAAATTTTGTTTATTTAGTAAATATTATCTTATTTATATTTATTGAACTGCATTGTTGGTTAAAAGGCTTGTAAGTCAGCATTTCACTGTAAGGTCTACACCTGTTGTATTCGGCGCATGTGACAAATATGATTTGATTTGATTTTGGTGTTTGTGTTCGTGCACGTGTGTATGAGTGAGAGAAAGAGTGCAAGTGTGTGTGTGTCTGTGTTTCTATGTGTGTGTGTGTGTGTGTGTGTGTGTGTGTGTGTGTGTGTGTGTGTGTGTGTGTGTGTGTGTGTGAGAGAGAGAGAGAGAGAGCGTCTGTGTGTATCAGACAGTGAACTCACAGTGAGGCTGAGTTTTCACAGGTCATAAACAAAGGCAGTGAAAGGCAGCCATTAAAAACAGACAGGCCTTCAGGCTGTGACAAATTAAAACCCTTCTGTCAGAGTGAGCAAACACACACCAACAGAACCCCACTCCAACCGAACCCAACACCAACTGAACCCAACACCAACAGAACCGCACACCAACAGAACCCTACACCAACAGAACCCAACACCAACAGAACTGCACACAAACAGAACCCTACACCAACAGAACCGCACACCAACTGAACCCTACACTAAAAGAACCCCACACCAACAGAACCCTACACCAACAGAACCGCATACCAACAATACCCAACACCAACAGAACTGCACACCAACAGAACTTCACACCAACAGAACCCTACACCACAAAACCCTACACCAACAGAACCCTACACCAAACAGAACCGCATACCAACAATACCCAACAGAACTGCACACCAACAGAACTGCACACCACAAAACCCTACACCAACAGAACCCTTCCCCAACAGAACCCTACACCATAAAAACCCACAACAACAAAACCTTACACCAACAGAACTGCACACCAACAGAACTGCACACCAACAAAACCCTACACTACAAAACCCCACACCAACAGAACCCCACACCAACAGAACCCTACACCAACATAACCCTACACCAAAAGAACCCCACACCAATATAACCCCACACCACTATAACCCCACACCAACAGAACCCTACACCAACAGAACCCCACACCAACAAAACCCTACACCAAAATAACTCTACACCAACAGAACCTTACACCAACAGAACCCTACACCAACAGAACCCTACACCAAAAGAACCCCACACCAACAGAACCCCACACCAACAGAACCTTGTTATGTTTACAAAAACACACAAAATAACACTTGTTCTCAGTTGAGGCTGACTATATCCCAACGACTAACATTTCAAAATACAACAAATATAGGAACCCCCATATCACCTAGTCATTTAAGATAAAAACATATAAACAAAATAGACTGTCCAATCAATGATACAAATCATGGAAGCTATACTAGGCAATCATTGCTGAACACAACACAGCATCCCCCCTCTTTTAAAATAGGCATGATTGGAGGTTATTAAGTCTTGAATGTGAGTGAGGCGGGAGCCCTTACAGTCTACAGAATGGGTGCTGCAGCAACAGCAACGGGTGCCTGTGGGGCTGGCACTTGTACTTCAGTTGGGGACAAGGGAGTGTGTGCCACCGGTAGCGAACCACTCAGGGTTGCATCAATGGCAGAGTGGGGACATGCTGGAGGTGGCACCTTCCTCAGTCGGCTGACATGCCAGCGAGAACCGTCAGTAAGTTGAAATATTACTGGGGCCCAGCTGAGGTTGAACTTGACATGGTGTTGACAAGTAGGTACTGAGCTTGTCTGAGTGGTGTGGTCGTTGCGCCTTGACCCAATCCCTCTCTTGGATTCTAGGAAGCCGTGCTATCTTTCTTTTGTTGTAGCGCTCCCGACCTTTACGCTGTTGGCTTTGCACTGCTGCGTTGACTGTCAAAGCTGTCGGGTTGCCAATAGACGGACGGAGTCTGTGTAGGGGCAAATCTAGTTCACGTCCTAACATCAGCTTGGCAGGAGAGACTCTGGTGGTGGAGTGGTGAGTAGTTCTTTAGTGCAGCAGAGTTTGCGACAAGGACTCAGTGGAGGAGCGACCCTGAGCGAGGTGAGTTCTCAGTCCATTTTTCAGGATGCTTTAGATGTAAGCGCTGAACTCGGCCGAGACCAGCCGAGGGCCATTGTCCGTGGTCAGAGTTGTAGGCGTTCCCCAGTGAGAATAGAACACATCCAGGAAATGTATGACGACCCCTGATGTGACAGAACCCATGGGTTATGAATGTAGGTCATACGCAACCACCAGGAAGAGTTGGTGATGTGGCACATTGTAGAGTTCACCCCAGATGTCCAGTTGGATATGATCTCATGGACGGGAGGGCCAGGCCAGTGACTGCAGTGGTGGTGGGGGAGGAGGGTCTGTATTTCCAGTGACAAGACATGGTACTAGCCCTTCGATATCATGATCGATGCCAGGCCACCACACCAGGTCCCGGCAGTGCTCCACAATGCCAAGGTAGCCCTCATGAGCCATGGCAACGCTCATCCTCCGAGGCTGCAATGTATGGCTGTGCAGTTTCCAGGAGCCAGACATGTGCCACTCCTGCATGACAGCTCATGCTCAAACCAGGCATTTGGTTGGAATTCCGATGGGAGCTGTGCCGGCCAGCCATTGGCTACGTATTCCTGCAAGGTCATGAAGATGGGGTAGTTGGCTGATTCCTGATCACCGACAACAACGAGACAGCCTATAGGGAGGAGATAAGAGACCTGGCAGTGTGGTGCCAGGACAACAATGTGATCAAGACAAAGGAGTGGACTACAGGAAAAAGAGGACCGAGCACGCCCTCATTCTCATCGGCAGGGCTAAAGTTGTGCAGGCAGAGAGCTTCAAGTTCCTTGGTGTCCACATCAACAACAAACTAACATGGTCCAAGCACAAGGCATGAAAAAACCTATTCCCACTGAGGAGACTGAAAAGATTTGGCATGTGTCCTCAGATCCTCAAAAGATTCTACAGCTGCACCATCGAGAGCATCATGCCTTGATGCATTACTGCCTGGTATGGCAACTGCTCCGCCTCCGACTGCAAGGCACTACAGAGGGTAGTGCGTATGGCCCAGTACATCACTGGGGCTAATCTGCCTGCCATCCAGGACCTAAAGACCCTAATAATTGTCAAAGACTCCATCCACCTTAGTCATAGACTGTTCCCTCTGCTATCACACAGCAAGCGGTACCAGAGCGCAAAGTTAAGGTCCAAGAGCCATCTAAACAGCTTCTACCCCCAAGCCATAAGACTCCTGAACACCTAATCAAATGGCTACCCAGACTATTTGCATTCCGCCCCCCTCTTTTACACAGCTACTACTCTCTGTTGTTGTCATCTATGCATAGTCACTTTAATAACTGTGCCTACATGTACATATCACCTCAACTAACCAGTGCCCCCGCACATTGACTCTGTACCGGTACCCCTTGTATATAATCCTTGTATTTCTGCATTAGCATCGAACAGCCTCTGTGAAATGAAACTTTTCAGGGAAGTTAGAAACCAATACACAGGCAGTTAGAAAAGCCAACGCTAGCTTTGTCAAGCAGAAATTTGCTTCCTACAAAACAAACTCAAAAAGGTTCTGTGACACTGTAAAGTCCATGGAGAATAAGAGTACCTCCTCCCAGCTGCCCACTGCACTGAGGATAGGAAACTGTCACCACCGATAAATCCACTATAATTGAGAATTTTGATAAACCTTTTTCTACGGCTGGCCATGCTTTCCACCTGGCTACCCCTCCCCTGATCCTTGTATTTCTGCATTAGCATCGAACAGCCTCTGTGAAATGAAACTTTTCAGGGAAGTTAGAAACCAATATACACAGGCAGTTAGAAAAGCCAACGCTAGCTTTGTCAAGCAGAAATTTGCTTCCTGCAAAACAAACTCAAAAAGGTTCTGTGACACTGTAAAGTCCATGGAGAATAAGAGTACCTCCTCCCAGCTGCCCACTGCACTGAGGATAGGAAACTGTCACCACCGATAAATCCACTATAATTGAGAATTTTGATAAACCTTTTTCTACGGCTGGCCATGCTTTCCACCTGGCTACCCCTCCCCTGGTCAACACTGCACCCCCCACAGCAACTCGCCCAAGCCTTCCCCATTTCTCCTTCTCTCAAAACCAGTCAGCTGATGTTCTGAAAGAGCTGCAAAATCTGGACCCCCACAAATCAGCCGGGCTAGACAATCTGGACCCTTTCTTTCTAAAATTATCTGCCGAAATTGTTGCAACCCTATTACTAGCCTGTTCAACTTGTCTTTCGTGTCGTCTGAGATTTCCAAAGATTGGAAGGCAGCTGCGGTCATCCCCCTCTTCAAAGGGGGGACACTCTTGACCCAAACTGCTACAGACCAAAATCTATCCTACCCTGCCTTTCTAAGGTCTTCGAAAGCCAAGTTAACAAACAGATCACCGACCATTTCGAATCTCACCGTACGTTCTCCGCTATGCAATCTGGTTTCAGAGCTGGTCATGCGTGCACCTCCGCCACGCTCAAGGTCCTAAACGATATCTTAGCCGCCATCGATAAGAAACAATACTGTGTAGCCGTATTCATTGACCAGACTCAACAGCCTTGGTTTCTCAAATTATTGCCTCGCCTGGTTCACCAACTACTTCTCTGATAGAGTTCAGTGTGTCAAATCTGAGGGCCTGTTGTCCGGACCTCTGGCAGTCTCTATGGGGGTTCCACTGGGTTCAATTCTTGGGCCGACTCTCTTCTGTGTATACATCAATGATGTCGCTCTTGCTGCTGGTGAGTCTCTGATCCACCTCTACGCAGACGACACCATTCTGTATACTTCTGGCCCTTCTTTGGACACTGTGTTAAAATAATTAACAACCCTCCAGATGAGCTTCAAAGCCATACAACTTTCCTTCCGGGGCCTCCAACTGCTC
>NC_088220.1:82368199-82433199 GCF_036934945.1 Oncorhynchus masou masou | reverse complement strand
GGATGATCACTAAACAGGAAAGGGGGAGGAGAGCAGGAGAAAACAG
The DNA here is from genome assembly GCF_036934945.1 of Oncorhynchus masou masou. Taxonomy (NCBI): domain Eukaryota; kingdom Metazoa; phylum Chordata; class Actinopteri; order Salmoniformes; family Salmonidae; genus Oncorhynchus; species Oncorhynchus masou. Next base: position 82,433,153 of record NC_088220.1, on the reverse strand, counting down.
GGATGACCACTAAACAGGAAAGGGGGAGGAGGACTGGAGAAAACAGGGATGACCACTAAACAGGAAAGGGGGAGGAGGACTGGAGAAAACAGGGATGACCACTAAACAGGAAAGGGGGAGGAGAGCAGGAGAAAACAGGGATGACCACTAAACAGGAAAGGGGGAGGAGAGCAGGAGAAAACAGGGATGACCACTAAACAGGAAAGGGGGAGGAGAGCAGGAGAAAACAGGGATGACCACTAAACAGGAAAGGGGGAGGAGAGCAGGAGAAAACAGGGATGACCACTAAACAGGAAAGGGGAGGAGAGCAGGAGAAAACAGGGATGACCACTAAACAGGAAAGGGTGAGGAGAGCAGGGGAAAACAGGGACGACCACTAAGCAGGAAAGGGGGAGGAGAGCAGGAGAAATGATAGATGGATGGATATATGAATGGGTGGGTGGTTTGGTTGGTTGGTACGTGGGTGGGTGGGTGGGTTTCTCACCTTTGAGCTGATAACAAACAGAAAGAGCTGAGAACAAACAGAAAGAGCTGATAACAAACAGAAAGAGCTGATAACAAACAGAAAGAGCTGAGAACAAACAGAAAGAGCTGAGAACAAACAGAAAGAGCTGAGAACAAACAGAAAGAGCTGAGAACAAACAGAAAGAGCTGATAACAAACAGAAAGAGCTGAGGACAAACAGAAAGAGCTGAGAACAAACAGAAAGAGCTGAGGACAAACAGAAAGAGCTGATAGCAAACAGAAAGAGCTGAGGACAAACAGAAAGAGCTGAGGACAAACAGAAAGAGCTGATAACAAACAGAAAGAGCTGAGAACAAACAGAAAGAGCTGAGAACAAACAGAAAGAGCTGAGAACAAACAGAAAGAGCTGAGAACAAACAGAAAGAGCTGAGAACAAACAGAAAGAGCTGAGGACAAACAGAAAGAGCTGAGAACAAACAGAAAGAGCTGAGAACAAACAGAAAGAGCTGAGGACAAACAGAAAGAGCTGATAACAAACAGAAAGAGCTGAGAACAAACAGAAAGAGCTGAGAACAAACAGAAAGAGCTGAGGACAAACAGAAAGAGCTGAGAACAAACAGAAAGAGCTGAGAACAAACAGAAAGAGCTGATAACAAACAGAAAGGGCTGATAACAAACAGAAAGAGCTGAGAACAAACAGAAAGAGCTGAGAACAAACAGAAAGAGCTGAGAACAAACAGAAAGAGCTGATAACAAACAGAAAGGGCTGATAACAAACAGAAAGAGCTGAGAACAAACAGAAAGAGCTGAGGACAAACAGAAAGAGCTGAGGACAAACAGAAAGAGCTGATAACAAACAGAAAGAGCTGAGAACAAACAGAAAGAGCTGAGGACAAACAGAAAGAGCTGAGGACAAACAGAAAGAGCTGAGAACAAACAGAAAGAGCTGAGAACAAACAGAAAGAGCTGAGAACAAACAGAAAGAGCTGAGGACAAACAGAAAGAGCTGAGAACAAACAGAAAGAGCTGAGAACAAACAGAAAGAGCTGAGGACAAACAGAAAGAGCTGATAACAAACAGAAAGAGCTGAGAACAAACAGAAAGAGCTGAGAACAAACAGAAAGAGCTGAGAACAAACAGAAAGAGCTGAGGACAAACAGAAAGAGCTGAGAACAAACAGAAAGAGCTGAGAACAAACAGAAAGAGCTGAGGACAAACAGAAAGAGCTGAGGACAAACAGAAAGAGCTGAGGACAAACAGAAAGAGCTGAGAACAAACAGAAAGAGCTGAGAACAAACAGAAAGAGCTGAGAACAAACAGAAAGAGCTGAGGACAAACAGAAAGAGCTGAGAACAAACAGAAAGAGCTGAGGACAAACAGAAAGAGCTGAGGACAAACAGAAAGAGCTGAGAACAAACAGAAAGAGCTGAGGACAAACAGAAAGAGCTGAGGACAAACAGAAAGAGCTGAGGACAAACAGAAAGAGCTGATAACAAACAGAAAGAGCTGAGAACAAACAGAAAGAGCTGAGGACAAACAGAAAGAGCTGAGAACAAACAGAAAGAGCTGAGGACAAACAGAAAGAGCTGATAACAAACAGAAAGAGCTGAGAACAAACAGAAAGAGCTGAGAACAAACAGAAAGAGCTGAGGACAAACAGAAAGAGCTGATAACAAACAGAAAGAGCTGAGAACAAACAGAAAGAGCTGAGGACAAACAGAAAGAGCTGAGGACAAACAGAAAGAGCTGAGAACAAACAGAAAGAGCTGAGGACAAACAGAAAGAGCTGAGAACAAACAGAAAGAGCTGAGGACAAACAGAAAGAGCTGAGGACAAAAAGAAAGAGCTCAGAACAAACAGAAAGAGCTGATAACAAACAGAAAGAGCTGAGGACAAACAGAAAGAGCTGAGAACAAACAGAAAGAGCTGAGAACAAACAGAAAGAGCTGAGGACAAACAGAAAGAGCTGAGGACAAACAGAAAGAGCTGAGAACAAACAGAAAGAGCTGAGGACAAACAGAAAGAGCTGAGAACAAACAGAAAGAGCTGAGAACAAACAGAAAGAGCTGAGAACAAACAGAAAGAGCTGAGGACAAACAGAAAGAGCTGAGAACAAACAGAAAGAGCTGAGAACAAACAGAAAGAGCTGAGAACAAACAGAAAGAGCTGAGTACAAACAGAAAGAGCTGAGAACAAACAGAAAGAGCTGAGAACAAACAGAAAGAGCTGAGGACAAACAGAAAGAGCTGATAACAAACAGAAAGAGCTGAGAACAAACAGAAAGAGCTGAGGACAAACAGAAAGAGCTGAGGACAAACAGAAAGAGCTGAGAACAAACAGAAAGAGCTGAGGACAAACAGAAAGAGCTGAGAACAAACAGAAAGAGCTGAGGACAAACAGAAAGAGCTGAGGACAAACAGAAAGAGCTGAGGACAAACAGAAAGAGCTGAGAACAAACAGAAAGAGCTGAGGACAAACAGAAAGAGCTGAGAACAAACAGAAAGAGCTGAGAACAAACAGAAAGAGCTGAGGACAAACAGAAAGGGCTGAGGACAAACAGAAAGAGCTGACGACAAACAGAAAGAGCTGAGGACAAACAGAAAGAGCTGAGGACAAACAGAAAGAGCTGAGGACAAACAGAAAGAGCTGAGGACAAACAGAAAGAGCTGAGAACAAACAGAAAGAGCAACAGAAAGAGCTGAGGACAAACAGAAAGAGCTGAGGACAAACAGAAAGAGCTGAGGACAAACAGAAAGAGCTGAGGACAAACAGAAAGAGCTGAGGACAAACAGAAAGAGCTGAGAACAAACAGAAAGAGCTGAGAACAAACAGAAAGAGCTGAGGACAAACAGAAAGAGCTGAGGACAAACAGAAAGAGCTGAGGACAAACAGAAAGAGCTGAGGACAAACAGAAAGAGCTGAGGACAAACAGAAAGAGCTGAGGACAAACAGAAAGAGCTGAGGACAAACAGAAAGAGCTGAGGACAAACAGAAAGAGCTGAGGACAAACAGAAAGAGCTGAGGACAAACAGAAAGAGCTGAGGACAAACAGAAAGAGCAGAGAACAAACAGAAAGAGCTGAGGACAAACAGAAAGAGCTGAGGACAAACAGAAAGAGCTGAGAACAAACAGAAAGAGCTGAGGACAAACAGAAAGAGCTGAGGACAAACAGAAAGAGCTGAGGACAAACAGAAAGAGCTGAGAACAAACAGAAAGAGCTGAGGACAATCAGAAAGAGCTGAGGACAAACAGAAAGAGCTGAGGACAAACAGAAAGAGCTGAGGACAAACAGAAAGAGCTGAGGACAAACAGAAAGAGCTGAGGACAAACAGAAAGAGCTGAGGACAAACTGAAAGAGCTGAGGACAAACAGAAAGAGCTGAGGACAAACAGAAAGAGCTGAGGACAAACAGAAAGAGCTGAGGACAAACAGAAAGAGCTGAGAACAAACAGAAAGAGCTGAGGACAAACAGAAAGAGCTGAGGACAAACAGAAAGAGCTGAGAACAAACAGAAAGAGCTGAGGACAAACAGAAAGAGCTGAGGACAAACAGAAAGAGCTGAGAACAAACAGAAAGAGCTGAGAACAAACAGAAAGAGCTGAGGACAAACAGAAAGAGCTGAGGACAAACAGAAAGAGCTGAGGACAAACAGAAAGAGCTGAGAACAAACAGAAAGAGCTGAGAACAAACAGAAAGAGCTGAGGACAAACAGAAAGAGCTGAGGACAAACAGAAAGAGCTGAGGACAAACAGAAAGAGCTGAGAACAAACAGAAAGAGCTGAGGACAAACAGAAAGAGCTGAGGACAAACAGAAAGAGCTGAGAACAAACAGAAAGAGCTGAGGACAAACAGAAAGAGCTGAGGACAAACAGAAAGAGCTGAGGACAAACAGAAAGAGCTGAGGACAAACAGAAAGAGCTGAGAACAAACAGAAAGAGCTGAGAACAAACAGAAAGAGCTGAGGACAAACAGAAAGAGCTGAGGACAAACAGAAAGAGCTGAGGACAAACAGAAAGAGCTGAGAACAAACAGAAAGAGCTGAGAACAAACAGAAAGAGCTGAGAACAAACAGAAAGAACTGAGGACAAACAGAAAGAGCTGAGGACAAACAGAAAGAGCTGAGGACAAACAGAAAGAGCTGAGGACAAACAGAAAGAGCTGAGGACAAACAGAAAGAGCTGAGGACAAACAGAAAGAGCTGAGGACAAACAGAAAGAGCTGAGGACAAACAGAAAGAGCTGAGGACAAACAGAAAGAGCTGAGGACAAACAGAAAGAGCTGAGGACAAACAGAAAGAGCTGAGGACAAACAGAAAGAGCTGAGGACAAACAGAAAGAGCTGAGGACAAACAGAAAGAGCTGAGGACAAACAGAAAGAGCTGAGGACAAACAGAAAGAGCTGAGGACAAACAGAAAGAGCTGAGGACAAACAGAAAGAGCTGAGGACAAACAGAAAGAGCTCATCTTCGAAGTCTTCCTCCAAGCATCACAAGTCTTTCAGGGACCAGGCGTTCTTACTGTGGAATAGAAAAGGCAGAGAGAAAGCAGAGGAAATGCCCTGTAGTAATGACAGTAACCCGTTTGAAAAGCTATTCATTTTTTTCGACTGCTATTGAACGAATTACTGGCCAATTACAATAATCAATGGGGACAGACATCAGGGTGTTCTCTGGTTTTAAAACATGTGTTCATATTTTTATTCTGATTCAGGTTAAGGACTTTCGGCGGAAACTCCTGTCAGAGCCCCTCAAAAAACTGTGCTGTGCTGCATTTTCACTAAATGATTGAATTCTGAAGGCAAAGCTGTGAAACTGTGGAGAGAGATGGCTCTAAGACTGCATCACTCACAGGATGGCATGGAGGATGATCTGTAAACAATGAGACAGGAAGTGAAGAGGGATGACAGAGAGGGAGGGAGGGAGGGATGTGTATAAATGATGGGGTGAAATGTATAGTATATAGGATGGGGTGATATGTATAGTATATAGGATGGGGTGATATGTATAGTATATAGGATGGGGTGATATGTATAGTATATAGGATGGGGTGATATGTATAGTATAAACAAAAGTGTGATATGTATAGTATATAGGATGGGGTGATATGTATAGTGTATAGGATGGGGTGATATGTGTATTATATAGGATGGGGTGATATGTATAGTATATAGGATGGGGTGATATGTATAGTATATACGATGGGGTGATATGTATAGTATATAGGATGGGGTGATATGTATAGTATATAGGATGGGGTGATATGTATAGTATATGGGATGGGGTGATATGTATAGTATAGAGGATGGGGTGATATGTATAGTATCTGTGATGGGGTGATATGTATAGTATATAGGATGGGGTGATATGTATAGTATATAGGATGGGGTGATATGTATAGTATATAGGATGGGGTGATATGTATAGTATATAGGATGGGGTGATATGTGTAGTATATAGGATGGGGTGATATGTATAGTATATAGGATGTATAGTATATAGGATGGGGTGATATGTGTAGTATATAGGATGGGGTGATATGTATAGTGTATAGGATGTATAGTATATAGGATGGGGTGATATGTATAGTATATAGGATGTATAGTATATAGGATGGGGTGATATGTATAGTGTATAGGATGGGGTGATATGTATAGTATATATGATGTATAGTATATAGGATGCGGTGATATGTATAGTATATAGGATGTATAGTATATAGGATGGGGTGATATGTATAGTATATAGGATGTATAGTATATAGGATGGGGTGATATGTATAGTGTATAGGATGTATAGTATATAGGATGGGGTGATATGTATAGTGTATAGGATGGGGTGATATGTATAGTACATAGGATGGGGTGATATGTGTAGTATATAGGATGGGGTGATATGTATAGTATATATGATGGGGTGATATGTATAGTGTATAGGGTGTATAGTATATAGGATGGGGTGATATGTATAGTATATAGGATGGGGTGATATGTATAGTATATAGGATGGGGTGAGATGTATAGTATATAGGATGTATAGTATATAGGATGGGGTGATATGTATAGTGTATAGGATGGGGTGATATGTATAGTATATAGGATGGGGTGATATGTGTAGTATATAGGATGGGGTGATATGTATAGTATATAGGATGGGGTGATATGTATAGTGTATAGCATGTATAGTATATAGGATGGGGTGATATGTATAGTATATAGGATGGGGTGATATGTATAGTATATAGGATGGGGTGAGATGTATAGTATATAGGATGTATAGTATATAGGATGGGGTGATATGTATAGTATATAGGATGGGGTGATATGTATAGTATATAGGATGTGGTGATATGTATAGTATATAGGATGGGGTGATATGTATAGTATATACGATGGGGTGATATGTATAGTATATAGGATGTGGTGATATGTATAGTATATAGGATGGGGTGATATGTATAGTATATGGGATGGGGTGATATGTATAGTATATAGGATGGGGTGATATGTATAGTATATGTGATGGGGTGATATGTATAGTATATGGGATGGGGTGATATGTATAGTATATAGGATGGGGTGATATGTATAGTGTATAGGATGGGGTGATAGGTATAGTATATAGGATGGGGTGATATGTATAGTATATAGGATGGGGAGATATGTATAGTATATAGGATGGGGTGATATGTATAGTATATGGGATGGGGTGATATGTATATTATATGGGATGGGGTGATATGTATAGTATATAGGATGGGGTGATATGTATAGTATATAGGATGGGGTGATATGTATAGTATATAGGATGGGGTGATATGTATAGTATAAACAATAGTGTGATATGTATAGTATAAACAATAGTGTGATATGTATAGTATATAGGATGGGGTGATATGTATAGTATATAGGATGGGGTGATATGTGTAGTATAAACAATAGTGTGATATGTATAGTAGATAGGATGGGCTGATATGTATAGTATAAACAATAGTGTGATATGTATAGTATATTGGATGGGGTGATATGTATAGTATATTGGATGGGGTGATATGTATAGTATATAGGATGGGGTGATATGAATAGTATATAGGATGGGGTGATATGTATAGTATAAACAAAAGTGTGATATGTATAGTATATAGGATGGGCGAATATGTATAGTATATAGGATGGGGTGATATGTATATTATATAGAATGGGGTGATATGTATAGTATATAGGATGGGGTGATATGTGTAGTATATAGGATGGGGTGAGATGTATAGTATATATGATGTATATTATATAGGATGGGGTGATATGTATAGTATATAGGATGGGGTGATATGTATAGTATATAGGATGGGGTGATATGTATAGAATATAGGATGCGGTGATATGTATAGTATATAGGATTTTGTTGATATGTATAGTATAAACAATAGTGTGATATGTATAGTATATAGGATGGGGTGATATGTATAGTATATAGGATGGGGTGATATGTATAGTATAAACAATAGTGTGATATGTATAGTATATAGGATGGGGTGATATGTATAGTATATAGGATGGGGTGATATGTATAGTATATAGGATGGGGTGATATGTATAGTATATAGGATGGGGTGATATGTATAGTATAAACAATAGTGTGATATGTATAATATTTAGGATGGGGTGATATGTATAGTATATAGGATGGGGTGATATGTATAGTATATAGGATGGGGTGATATGTATAGTATATAGGATGGGGTGATATGTGTAGTATAAACAATAGTGTGATATGTATAGTAGATAGGATGGGGTGATATGTATAGTATAAACAATAGTGTGATATGTATAGTATATAGGATGGGGTGATATGTATAGTATATAGGATGGGGTGATATGTATAGTGTATAGGATGGGGTGATATGTATAGTATATAGGATGGGGTGATATGTATAGTGTATAGGATGGGGTGATATGTATAGTATATAGGATGGGGTGATATGTATAGTATATAGGATGGGGTGATATGTATAGTATATAGGATGGGGTGATATGAATAGTATATAGGATGGGGTGATATGTATAGTATATAGGATGGGGTGATATGTGTAGTATATAGGATGGGGTGATATGTGTAGTATATAGGATGGGGTGATATGTATAGTATATAGGATGGGGTGATATGAATAGTGTATAGGATGGGGTGATATGTATAGTATAAACAATAGTGTGATATGTATAGTATATAGGATGGGCGAATATGTATAGTGTATAGGATGGGGAGATATGTATATTATATAGAATGGGGTGATATGTATAGTATATAGGATGGGGTGATATGTGTAGTATATAGGATGGGGTGAGATGTATAGTATATAGGATGGGGTGATATGTATAGTGTATAGGATGTATAGTATATAGGATGGGGTGATATGTATAGTATATAGGATGGGGTGATATGTATAGTATATAGGATGGGGTGAGATGTATAGTATATAGGATGTATAGTATATAGGATGGGGTGATATGTATAGTATATAGGATGGGGTGATATGTATAGTATATAGGATGTGGTGATATGTATAGTATATAGGATGGGGTGATATGTATAGTATATAGGATGGGGTGATATGTATAGTATATAGGATGGGGGTGATATGTATAGTATAAACAAAAGTGTGATATGTATAGTATATAGGATGGGGTGATATGTGTATTATATAGGATGGGGTGATATGTATAGTATATAGGATGTATTGTATATAGGATGGGGTGATATGTATAGTATTTAGGATGGGGTGATATGTATAGTATATACGATGGGGTGATATGTATAGTATATAGGATGGGGTGATATGTATAGTATATAGGATGGGGTGATATGTATAGTATATGGGATGGTGTGATATGTATATTATATGGGATGGGGTGATATGTATAGTATATAGGATGGGGTGATATGTATAGTATATAGGATGGGGTGATATGTATAGTATATAGGATGGGGTGATATGTATAGTATAAAAAATAGTGTGATATGTATAGTATATAGGATGGGGTGAAATGTATAGTATATAGGATGGGGTGATATGTATAGTATATAGGATGGGGTGATATGTGTAGTATAAACAATAGTGTGATATGTATAGTAGATAGGATGGGCTGATATGTATAGTATAAACAATAGTGTGATATGTATAGTATATAGGATGGGGTGATATGTATAGTATATAGGATGGGGTGATATGTATAGTATATAGGATGGGGTGATATGAATAGTATATAGGATGGGGTGAAATGTATAGTATAAACAAAAGTGTGATATGTATAGTATATAGGATGGGCGAATATGTATAGTATATAGGATGGGGTGATATGTATATTATATAGAATGCGGTGATATGTATAGTATATAGGATGGGGTGATATGTGTAGTATATAGGATGGGGTGATATGTATAGTATATAGGATGGGGTGATATGTATAGTGTATAGGATGTATAGTATATAGGATGGGGTGATATGTATAGTATATAGGATGGGGTGATATGTATAGTATATAGGATGGGGTGAGATGTATAGTATATAGGATGTATAGTATATAGGATGGGGTGATATGTATAGTATATAGGATGGGGTGATATGTATAGTATATAGGATGTGGTGATATGTATAGTATATAGGATGGGGTGATATGTATAGTATATAGGATGGGGTGATATGTATAGTATATAGGATGGGGTGATATGTATAGTATAAACAAAAGTGTGATATGTATAGTATATAGGATGGGGTGATATGTATAGTGTATAGGATGGGGTGATATGTGTATTATATAGGATGGGGTGATATGTATAGTATATAGGATGTATTGTATATAGGATGGGGTGATATGTATAGTATATAGGATGGGGTGATATGTATAGTATATACGATGGGGTGATATGTATAGTATATAGGATGGGGTGATATGTATAGTATATAGGATGGGGTGATATGTATAGTATATGGGATGGGGTGATATGTATAGTATATAGGATGGGGTGATATGTATAGTGTATAGGATGGGGTGATATGTATAGTATATTGGATGGGGTGATATGTATAGTATATAGGATGGGGTGATATGTATAGTATATAGGATGTGGTGATATGTATAGTATAAACAATAGTGTGATATGTATAGTATATAGGATGGGGTGATATGTATAGTATATAGGATGGGGTGATATGTATAGTATATAGGATGGGGTGATATGTGTAGTATATAGGATGTATAGTATATAGGATGTGGTGATATGTATAGTATATAGGATGGGGTGATATGTATAGTATATAGGATGTATAGTATATAGGATGTGGTTATATGTATAGTATAAACAATAGTTTGTTATGTATAGTATATAGGATGGGGTGATATGTATAGTATATAGGATGGGGTGATAGGTATAGTATATAGGATGGGGTGATATGTATAGTATATAGGATGGGGTGATATGTATAGTATATAGGATGGGGTGATATGTATAGTATAAAGGATTTTGTTGATATGTATAGTATAAACAATAGTTTGTTATGTATAGTATATAGGATGGGGTGATATGTATAGTGTATAGGATGGGGTGATATGTATAGTGTATAGGATGGGGTGATATGTATAGTGTATAGGATGGGGTGATATGTATAGTATATAGGATGGGGTGATATGTGGAGTATATAGGATGTGGTGATATGTATAGTATAAACAATAGTGTGATATGTATAGTATATAGGATGGGGTGATATGTATAGTATATAGGACGGGGTGATATGTATAGTGTATAGGATGTATAGTATATAGGATGGGGTGATATGTATAGTGTATAGGATGTATAGTATATAGGATGGGGTGATATGTATAGTATATAGGATGGGGTGATATGTATAGTATATAGGATGGGGTGATATGTATAGTATATAGGATGGGGTGATATGTATAGAATATAGGATGTATAGTATATAGGATGGGGTGATATGTATAGTATATAGGATGCGGTGATATGTATAGTATATAGGATGGGGTGATATGTATAGTGTATAGGATGAGGGGGTATGTGTAGTATATAGGAAGGGGTGATATGTATAGTATAAACAATAGTGTGATATGTATAGTATATAGGATGGGGTGATATGTATAGTATATAGGATGGGGTGATATGTATAGTATATAGGATGGGGTGATATGTGTAGTATAAACAATAGTGTGATATGTATAGTAGATAGGATGGGCTGATATGTATAGTATATAGGATGTATAGTATATAGGATGGGGTGATATGTATAGTATATAGGATGGGGTGATATGTATAGTATATAGGATGGGGTGAGATGTATAGTATATAGGATGTATAGTATATAGGATGGGGTGATATGTATATTATATAGGATGGGGTGATATGTATAGTATATAGGATGTGGTGATATGTATAGTATATAAGATGGGGTGATATGTATAGTATATAGGATGGGGTGATATGTATAGTATATAGGATGGGGGTGATATGTATAGTATAAAGAAAAGTGTGATATGTATAGTATATAGGATGGGGTGATATGTATAGTGTATAGGATGGGGTGATATGTGTATTATATAGGATGGGGTGATATGTGTATTATATAGGATGGGGTGATATGTATAGTATATAGGATGTATTGTATATAGGATGGGGTGATATGTATAGTATATAGGATGGGGTGATATGTATAGTATATACGATGGGGTGATATGTATAGTATATAGGATGTGGTGATATGTATAGTATATAGGATGGGGTGATATGTATAGTATATAGGATGGGGTGATATGTATAGTATATAGGATGTGGTGATATGTATAGTGTATAGGATGTATAGTATATAGGATGGGGTGATATGTATAGTATATAGGATGGGGTGATATGTATAGTGTATAGGATGTATAGTATATAGGATGGGGTGATATGTATAGTGTATAGGATGTATAGTATATAGGATGGGGTGATATGTATAGTATATAGGATGGGGTGATATGTATAGTATATAGGATGGGGTGATATGTATAGAATATAGGATGTATAGTATATAGGATGGGGTGATATGTATAGTATATAGGATGCGGTGATATGTATAGTATATAGGATGGGGTGATATGTATAGTGTATAGGATGGGGGGTATGTGTAGTATATAGGAAGGGGTGATATGTATAGTATAAACAATAGTGTGATATGTATAGTATATAGGATGGGGTGATATGTATAGTATATAGGATGGGGTGATATGTATAGTATATAGGATGGGGTGATATGAATAGTATATAGGAAGGGGTGATATGTGTAGTATAAACAATAGTGTGATATGTATAGTAGATAGGATGGGCTGATATGTATAGTATAAACAATAGTGTGATATGTATAGTATATAGGATGGGGTGATATGTATAGTATATAGGATGGGGTGATATGTATAGTATATAGGATGGGGTGATATGAATAGTATATAGGATGGGGTGATATGTATAGTATAAACAAAAGTGTGATATGTATAGTATATAGGATGGGCGAATATGTATAGTATATAGGATGGGGTGATATGTATATTATATAGAATGGGGTGATATGTATAGTATATAGGATGGGGTGATATGTATAGTATATAGGATGGGGTGATATGTATAGTGTATAGGATGTATAGTATATAGGATGTGGTGATATGTATAGTATATAGGATGGGGTGATATGTATAGTATATAGGATGGGGTGAGATGTATAGTATATAGGATGTATAGTACATAGGATGGGGTGATATGTATATTATATAGGATGGGGTGATATGCATAGTATATAGGATGTGGTGATATGTATAGTATATAGGATGGGGTGATATGTATAGTATATAGGATGGGGTGATATGTATAGTATATAGGATGGGGGTGATATGTATAGTATAAACAAAAGTGTGATATGTATAGTATATAGGATGGGGTGATATGTATAGTGTATAGGATGGGGTGATATGTGTATTATATAGGATGGGGTGATATGTGTATTATATAGGATGGGGTGATATGTATAGTATATAGGATGTATTGTATATAGGATGGGGTGATATGTATAGTATATAGGATGGGGTGATATGTATAGTATATACGATGGGGTGATATGTATAGTATATAGGATGGGGTGATATGTATAGTATATAGGATGGGGTGATATGTATAGTATATGGGATGGGGTGATATGTATAGTATATAGGATGGGGTGATATGTATAGTGTATAGGATGGGGTGATATGTATAGTATATAGGATGGGGTGATATGTATAGTATATAGGATGGGGTGATATGTATAGAATATAGGATGTATAGTATATAGGATGGGGTGATATGTATAGTATATAGGATGCGGTGATATGTATAGTATATAGGATGGGGTGATATGTATAGTGTATAGGATGGGGGGTATGTGTAGTATATAGGAAGGGGTGATATGTATAGTATAAACAATAGTGTGATATGTATAGTATATAGGATGGGGTGATATGTATAGTATATAGGATGGGGTGATATGTATAGTATATAGGATGGGGTGATATGTGTTGTATAAACAATAATGTGATATGTATAGTAGATAGGATGGGCTGATATGTATAGTATAAACAATAGTGTGATATGTATAGCATATAGGATGGGGTGATATGTATAGTATATAGGATGGGGTGATATGTATAGTATATAGGATGGGGTGATATGTATAGTATATAGGATGGGGTGATATGTATAGTATATAGGATGGGGTGATATGAATAGTATATAGGATGGGGTGATATGTATAGTATAAACAAAAGTGTGATATGTATAGTATATAGGATGGGCGAATATGTATAGTATATAGGATGGGGTGATATGTATAGTATATAGAATGGGGTGATATGTATAGTATATAGAATGGGGTGATATGTATAGTATATAGGATGGGGTGATATGTATAGTATATAGGATTTGGTGATATGTATAGTGTATAGGATGTATAGTATATAGGATGGGGTGATATGTATAGTATATAGGATGGGGTGATATGTATAGTATATAGGATGGGGTGATATGTATAGTATATAGGATGGTGGTGATATGTATAGTATAAACAAAAGTGTGATATGTATAGTATATAGGATGGGGTGATATGTATAGTGTATAGGATGGGGTGATATGTGTATTATATAGGATGGGGTGATATGTGTATTATATAGGATGGGGTGATATGTATAGTATATAGGATGTATTGTATATAGGATGGGGTGATATGTATAGTATATAGGATGGGGTGATATGTATAGTATATACGATGGGGTGATATGTATAGTATATAGGATGGGGTGATATGTATAGTATATAGGATGGGGTGATATGTATAGTATATGGGATGGGGTGATATGTATAGTATATAGGATGGGGTGATATGTATAGTTTATAGGATGGGGTGATATGTATAGTATATAGGATGGGGTGATATGTATAGTATATAGGATGGGGTGATATGTATAGTATATAGGATGTGGTGATATGTATAGTGTATAGGATGTATAGTATATAGGATGGGGTGATATGTATAGTATATAGGATGGGGTGATATGTATAGTATATAGGATGGGGTGATATGTATAGTATATACGATGGGGTGATATGTATAGCATATAGGATGTATAGTATATAGGATGGGGTGATATTTATAGTATATAGGATGGGGTGATATGTATAGTATATATGATGGGGTGATATGTATAGTATATAGGATGGGGTGATATGTATAGTATATAGGATGGGGTGATATGTATAGTATATAGGAGGATGGGGTGATATGTATAGTATATAGGATGGGGTGATATGTATAGAATATAGGATGTATAGTATATAGGATGGGGTGATATGTATAGTATATAGGATGCAGTGATATGTATAGTATATAGGATGGGGTGATATGTATAGTGTATAGGATGGGGGGGTATGTGTAGTATATAGGAAGGGGTGATATGTATAGTATAAACAATAGTGTGATATGTATAGTATATAGGATGGGCGAATATGTATAGTATATAGGATGGGGTGATATGTATAGTATATAGGATGGGGTGATATGTGTAGTATAAACAATAGTGTGATATGTATAGTAGATAGGATGGGCTGATATGTATAGTATAAACAATAGTGTGATATGTATAGTATATAGGATGGGGTGATATGTATAGTATATAGGATGTATAGTATATAGGATGTGGTGATATGTATAGTATAAACAATAGTTTGTTATGTATAGTATATAGGATGGGGTGATATGTATAGTATATAGGATGGGGTGATACGTATAGTATATAGGATGGGGTGATATGTATAGTATATAGGATGCGGTGATATGTGTAGTATATAGGATGTGGTGATATGTATAGTATAAACAATAGTGTGATATGTATAGTATATAGGATTGGGTGATATGTATAGTGTATAGGATGGGGTGATATGTATAGTGTATAGGATGGGGTGATATGTATAGTGTATAGGATGGGGTGATATGTATAGTATATAGGATGGGGTGATATGTGTAGTATATAGGATGTGGTGATATGTATAGTATAAACAATAGTGTGATATGTATAGTATATAGGATGGGGTGATATGTATAGTATATAGGATGGGGTGATATGTATAGTGTATAGGATGTATAGTATATAGGATGGGGTGATATGTATAGTGTATAGGATGTATAGTATTTAGGATGGGGTGATATGTATAGTATATAGGATGGGGTGATATGTATAGTATATAGGATGGGGTGATATGTATAGTATATAGGATGGGGTGATATGTATAGAATATAGGATGTATAGTATATAGGATGGGGTGATATGTATAGTATATAGGATGCGGTGATATGTATAGTATATAGGATGGGGTGATATGTATAGTATATAGGATGGGGTGATATGTATAGTGTATAGGATGGGGTGATATGTGTAGTATATAGGATGGGGTGATATGTATAGTATATAGGATTTTGTTGATATGTATAGTATAAACAATATTTTGTTATGTATAGTATATAGGATGGGGTGATATGTATAGTGTATAGGATGGGGTGATATGTATAGTGTATATGATGGGGTGATATGTATAGTATATAGGATTGGGTGATATGTATAGTATATAGGATGGGGTGATATGTATAGTATATAGGATGGGGTGATATGTTTAGTATATAGGATGTGGTGATATGTATAGTATAAACAATAGTGTGATATGTATAGTATATAGGATGGGGTGATATGTATAGTATATAGGATGGGGTGATATGTATAGTGTATAGGATGTATAGTATATAGGATGGGGTGATGTGTATAGTGTATAGGATGGGGTGATATGTATAGTTTATAGGATGGGGGTGATATGTATAGTATAAACAAAAGTGTGATATGTATAGTATATAGGATGGGGTGATATGTATAGTGTATAGGATGGGGTGATATGTGTATTATATAGGATGGGGTGATATGTGTATTATATAGGATGGGGTGATATGTATAGTATATAGGATGTATTGTATATAGGATGGGGTGATATGTATAGTATATAGGATGGGGTGATATGTATAGTATATACGATGGGGTGATATGTATAGTATATAGGATGGGGTGATATGTATAGTATATAGGATGGGGTGATATGTATAGTATATGGGATGGGGTGATATGTATAGTATATAGGATGGGGTGATATGTATAGTGTATAGGATGGGGTGATATGTATAGTATATAGGATGGGGTGATATGTATAGTATATAGGATGGGGTGATATGTATAGAATATAGGATGTATAGTATATAGGATGGGGTGATATGTATAGTATATAGGATGCGGTGATATGTATAGTATATAGGATGGGGTGATATGTATAGTGTATAGGATGGGGGGGTATGTGTAGTATATAGGAAGGGGTGATATGTATAGTATAAACAATAGTGTGATATGTATAGTATATAGGATGGGGTGATATGTATAGTATATAGGATGGGGTGATATGTATAGTATATAGGATGGGGTGATATGTGTTGTATAAACAATAGTGTGATATGTATAGTAGATAGGATGGGCTGATATGTATAGTATAAACAATAGTGTGATATGTATAGCATATAGGATGGGGTGATATGTATAGTATATAGGATGGGGTGATATGTATAGTATATAGGATGGGGTGATATGTATAGTATATAGGATGGGGTGATATGTATAGTATATAGGATGGGGTGATATGAATAGTATATAGGATGGGGTGATATGTATAGTATAAACAAAAGTGTGATATGTATAGTATATAGGATGGGCGAATATGTATAGTATATAGGATGGGGTGATATGTATAGTATATAGAATGGGGTGATATGTATAGTATATAGAATGGGGTGATATGTATAGTATATAGGATGGGGTGATATGTATAGTATATAGGATTTGGTGATATGTATAGTGTATAGGATGTATAGTATATAGGATGGGGTGATATGTATAGTATATAGGATGGGGTGATATGTATAGTATATAGGATGGGGTGATATGTATAGTATATAGGATGGTGGTGATATGTATAGTATAAACAAAAGTGTGATATGTATAGTATATAGGATGGGGTGATATGTATAGTGTATAGGATGGGGTGATATGTGTATTATATAGGATGGGGTGATATGTGTATTATATAGGATGGGGTGATATGTATAGTATATAGGATGTATTGTATATAGGATGGGGTGATATGTATAGTATATAGGATGGGGTGATATGTATAGTATATACGATGGGGTGATATGTATAGTATATAGGATGGGGTGATATGTATAGTATATAGGATGGGGTGATATGTATAGTATATGGGATGGGGTGATATGTATAGTATATAGGATGGGGTGATATGTATAGTTTATAGGATGGGGTGATATGTATAGTATATAGGATGGGGTGATATGTATAGTATATAGGATGGGGTGATATGTATAGTATATAGGATGTGGTGATATGTATAGTGTATAGGATGTATAGTATATAGGATGGGGTGATATGTATAGTATATAGGATGGGGTGATATGTATAGTATATAGGATGGGGTGATATGTATAGTATATAGGATGGGATGATATGTATAGAATATAGGATGTATAGTATATAGGATGGGGTGATATGTATAGTATATAGGATGGGGTGATATGTATAGTATATAGGATGGGGTGATATGTATAGTATATAGGATGGGGTGATATGTATAGTATATAGGATGGGGTGATATGTATAGTATATAGGATGGGGTGATATGTATAGAATATAGGATGTATAGTATATAGGATGGGGTGATATGTATAGTATATAGGATGCAGTGATATGTATAGTATATAGGATGGGGTGATATGTATAGTGTATAGGATGGGGGGTATGTGTAGTATATAGGAAGGGGTGATATGTATAGTATAAACAATAGTGTGATATGTATAGTATATAGGATGGGCGAATATGTATAGTATATAGGATGGGGTGATATGTATAGTATATAGGATGGGGTGATATGTGTAGTATAAACAATAGTGTGATATGTATAGTAGATAGGATGGGCTGATATGTATAGTATAAACAATAGTGTGATATGTATAGTATATAGGATGGGGTGATATGTATAGTATATAGGATGTATAGTATATAGGATGTGGTGATATGTATAGTATAAACAATAGTTTGTTATGTATAGTATATAGGATGGGGTGATATGTATAGTATATAGGATGGGGTGATACGTATAGTATATAGGATGGGGTGATATGTATAGTATATAGGATGCGGTGATATGTGTAGTATATAGGATGTGGTGATATGTATAGTATAAACAATAGTGTGATATGTATAGTATATAGGATTGGGTGATATGTATAGTGTATAGGATGGGGTGATATGTATAGTGTATAGGATGGGGTGATATGTATAGTGTATAGGATGGGGTGATATGTATAGTATATAGGATGGGGTGATATGTGTAGTATATAGGATGTGGTGATATGTATAGTATAAACAATAGTGTGATATGTATAGTATATAGGATGGGGTGATATGTATAGTATATAGGATGGGGTGATATGTATAGTGTATAGGATGTATAGTATATAGGATGGGGTGATATGTATAGTGTATAGGATGTATAGTATTTAGGATGGGGTGATATGTATAGTATATAGGATGGGGTGATATGTATAGTATATAGGATGGGGTGATATGTATAGTATATAGGATGGGGTGATATGTATAGAATATAGGATGTATAGTATATAGGATGGGGTGATATGTATAGTATATAGGATGCGGTGATATGTATAGTATATAGGATGGGGTGATATGTATAGTATATAGGATGGGGTGATATGTATAGTGTATAGGATGGGGTGATATGTGTAGTATATAGGATGGGGTGATATGTATAGTATATAGGATTTTGTTGATATGTATAGTATAAACAATATTTTGTTATGTATAGTATATAGGATGGGGTGATATGTATAGTGTATAGGATGGGGTGATATGTATAGTGTATATGATGGGGTGATATGTATAGTATATAGGATTGGGTGATATGTATAGTATATAGGATGGGGTGATATGTATAGTATATAGGATGGGGTGATATGTTTAGTATATAGGATGTGGTGATATGTATAGTATAAACAATAGTGTGATATGTATAGTATATAGGATGGGGTGATATGTATAGTATATAGGATGGGGTGATATGTATAGTGTATAGGATGTATAGTATATAGGATGGGGTGATATGTATAGTGTATAGGATGGGGTGATATGTATAGTTTATAGGATGGGGTGATATGTATAGTATATAGGATGGGGTGATATGTGTAGTATATAGGATGTGGTGATATGTATAGTATAAACAATAGTGTGATATGTATAGTATATAGGATGGGGTGATATGTATAGTATATAGGATGGGGTGATATGTATAGTGTATAGGATGTATAGTATATAGGATGGGGTGATATGTATAGTGTATAGGATGTATAGTATTTAGGATGGGGTGATATGTATAGTATATAGGATGGGGTGATATGTATAGTATATAGGATGGGGTGATATGTATAGTATATAGGATGGGGTGATATGTATATAATATAGGATGTATAGTATATAGGATGGGGTGATATGTATAGTATATAGGATGCGGTGATATGTATAGTATATAGGATGGGGTGATATGTATAGTATATAGGATGGGGTGATATGTGTAGTATATAGGATGGGGTGATATGTATAGTATATAGGATTTTGTTGATATGTATAGTATGAACAATAGTTTGTTATGTATAGTATATAGGATGGGGTGATATGTACAGTGTATAGGATGGGGTGATATGTATAGTATATAGGATGGGGTGATATGTGTAGTATATAGGATGGGATGATATGTGTAGTATATAGGATGGGGTGATATGTATAGTATAAACAATATTGTGATATGTATAGTATATAGGATGGGGTGATATGTATAGTATATAGGATGGGGTGATATGTATAGTATATAGGATGGGGTGAAATGTATAGTATATAGGATGGGGTGATATGTGTAGTATATAGGATGGGGTGATATGTATAGTATATAGGATGTGGTGATATGTATAGTATACAGGATGGGGTGATATGTATAGTATATAGGATGGGGTGATATGTATAGTATATAGGATGGGGTGATATGTATAGTATATAGGATGGGTTGATATGTGTAGTATATAGGATGTGGTGATATGTATAGTATATAGGATGTATAGTATATAGGATGGGGTGATATGTGTAGTATATAGGATGGGGTGATATGTATAGTGTATAGGATGTATAGTATATAGGATGGGGTGATATGTATAGTATATAGGATGTATAGTATATAGGATGGGGTGATATGTATAGTGTATAGGATGGGGTGATATGTATAGTATATATGATGTATAGTATATAGGATGCGGTGATATGTATAGTATATAGGATGTATAGTATATAGGATGGGGTGATATGTATAGTATATAGGATGTATAGTATATAGGATGGGGTGATATGTATAGTGTATAGGATGGGGTGATATGTATATTATATAGGATGGGGTGATATGTGTAGTATATAGGATGGGGTGATATGTATAGTATATAGGATGGGGTGATATGTATAGTGTATAGGATGTATAGTATATAGGATGGGGTGATATGTATAGTATATAGGATGGGGTGATATGTATAGTATATAGGATGGGGTGAGATGTATAGTATATAGGATGTATAGTATATAGGATGGGGTGATATGTATAGTGTATAGGATGGGGTGATATGTATAGTATATAGGATGGGGTGATATGTGTAGTATATAGGATGGGGTGATATGTATAGTATATAGGATGGGGTGATATGTATAGTGTATAGCATGTATAGTATATAGGATGGGGTGATATGTATAGTATATAGGATGGGGTGATATGTATAGTATATAGGATGGGGTGATATGTATAGTATATAGGATGTATAGTATATAGGATGGGGTGATATGTATAGTATATAGGATGGGGTGATATGTATAGTATATAGGATGGGGTGATATGTATAGTATATAGGATGGGGTGATATGTATAGTATATACGATGGGGTGATATGTATAGTATATAGGATGGGGTGATATGTATAGTATATAGGATGGGGTGATATGTATAGTATATGGGATGGGGTGATATGTATAGTATATAGGATGGGGTGATATGTATAGTATATGGGATGGGGTGATATGTATAGTATATGGGATGGGGTGATATGTATAGTATATAGGATGGGGTGATATGTATAGTGTATAGGATGGGGTGATATGTATAGTATATAGGATGGGGTGATATGTATAGTATATAGGATGGGGAGATATGTATAGTATATAGGATGGGGTGATATGTATAGTATATGGGATGGGGTGATATGAATATTATATGGGATGGGGTGATATGTATAGTATATAGGATGGGGTGATATGTATAGTATATAGGATGGGGTGATATGTATAGTATATAGGATGGGGTGATATGTATAGTATAAACAATAGTGTGATATGTATAGTATAAACAATAGTGTGATATGTATAGTATATAGGATGGGGTGATATGTATAGTATATAGGATGGGGTGATATGTGTAGTATAAACAATAGTGTGATATGTATAGTAGATAGGATGGGGTGATATGTATAGTATAAACAATAGTGTGATATGTATAGTATATTGGATGGGGTGATATGTATAGTATATTGGATGGGGTGATATGTATAGTATATAGGATGGGGTGATATGAATAGTATATAGGATGGGGTGATATGTATAGTATAAACAAAAGTGTGATATGTATAGTATATAGAATGGGCGAATATGTATAGTATATAGGATGGGGTGATATGTATATTATATAGAATGGGGTGATATGTATAGTATATAGGATGGGGGGATATGTGTAGTATATAGGATGGGGTGAGATGTATAGTATATATGATGTATATTATATAGGATGGGGTGATATGTATAGTGTATAGGATGGGGTGATATGTATAGTATATAGGATGGGGTGATATGTGTAGTATATAGGATGTGGTGATATGTATAGTATATAGGATTTTGTTGATATGTATAGTATAAACAATAGTTTGTTATGTATAGTATATAGGATGGGGTGATATGTATAGTGTATAGGATGGGGTGATATGTATAGTATAAACAATAGTGTGATATGTATAGTATATAGGATGGGGTGATATGTATAGTATATAGGATGGGGTGATATGTATAGTATATAGGATGGGGTGATATGTATAGTATATAGGATGGGGTGATATGTATAGTATAAACAATAGTGTGATATGTATAATATTTAGGATGGGGTGATATGTATAGTATATAGGATGGCGTGATATGTATAGTATATAGGATGGGGTGATATGTATAGTATATAGGATGGGGTGATATGTGTAGTATAAACAATAGTGTGATATGTATAGTAGATAGGATGGGCTGATATGTATAGTATAAACAATAGTGTGATATGTATAGTATATAGGATGGGGTGATATGTATAGTATATAGGATGGGGTGATATGTATAGTGTATAGGATGGGGTGATATGTATAGTATATAGGATGGGGTGATATGTATAGTGTATAGGATGGGGTGATATGTATAGTATATAGGATGGGGTGATATGTATAGTATATGGGATGGGGTGATATGTATAGTATATAGGATGGGGTGATATGAATAGTATATAGGATGGGGTGATATGTATAGTATATAGGATGGGGTGATATGTGTAGTATATAGGATGGGGTGATATGTGTAGTATATAGGATGGGGTGATATGTATAGTATATAGAATGGGGTGATATGAATAGTGTATAGGATGGGGTGATATGTATAGTATAAACAATAGTGTGATATGTATAGTATATAGGATGGGCGAATATGTATAGTATATAGGATGGGGAGATATGTATATTATATAGAATGGGGTGATATGTATAGTATATAGGATGGGGTGATATGTGTAGTATATAGGATGGGGTGAGATGTATAGTATATAGGATGGGGTGATATGTATAGTGTATAGGATGTATAGTATATAGGATGGGGTGATATGTATAGTATATAGGATGGGGTGATATGTATAGTATATAGGATGGGGTGATATGTATAGTATATAGGATGGGGTGATATGTATAGTATAAACAATAGTGTGATATGTATAGTATAAACAATAGTGTGATATGTATAGTATATAGGATGGGGTGATATGTATAGTATATAGGATGGGGTGATATGTGTAGTATAAACAATAGTGTGATATGTATAGTAGATAGGATGGGCTGATATGTATAGTATAAACAATAGTGTGATATGTATAGTATATTGGATGGGGTGATATGTATAGTATATTGGATGGGGTGATATGTATAGTATATAGGATGGGGTGATATGAATAGTATATAGGATGGGGTGATATGTATAGTATAAACAAAAGTGTGATATGTATAGTATATAGGATGGGCGAATATGTATAGTATATAGGATGGGGTGATATGTATATTATATAGAATGGGGTGATATGTATAGTATATAGGATGGGGTGATATGTGTAGTATATAGGATGGGGTGAGATGTATAGTATATATGATGTATATTATATAGGATGGGGTGATATGTATAGTGTATAGGATGGGGTGATATGTATAGTATATAGGATGGGGTGATATGTGTAGTATATAGGATGTGGTGATATGTATAGTATATAGGATTTTGTTGATATGTATAGTATAAACAATAGTTTGTTATGTATAGTATATAGGATGGGGTGATATGTATAGTGTATAGGATGGGGTGATATGTATAGTATAAACAATAGTGTGATATGTATAGTATATAGGATGGGGTGATATGTATAGTATATAGGATGGGGTGATATGTATAGTATATAGGGTGGGGTGATATGTATAGTATATAGGATGGGGTGATATGTATAGTATAAACAATAGTGTGATATGTATAATATTTAGGATGGGGTGATATGTATAGTATATAGGATGGCGTGATATGTATAGTATATAGGATGGGGTGATATGTATAGTATATAGGATGGGGTGATATGTGTAGTATAAACAATAGTGTGATATGTATAGTAGATAGGATGGGCTGATATGTATAGTATAAACAATAGTGTGATATGTATAGTATATAGGATGGGGTGATATGTATAGTATATAGGATGGGGTGATATGTATAGTGTATAGGATGGGGTGATATGTATAGTATATAGGATGGGGTGATATGTATAGTGTATAGGATGGGGTGATATGTATAGTATATAGGATGGGGTGATATGTATAGTATATAGGATGGGGTGATATGTATAGTATATAGGATGGGGTGATATGAATAGTATATAGGATGGGGTGATATGTATAGTATATAGGATGGGGTGATATGTGTAGTATATAGGATGGGGTGATATGTGTAGTATATAGGATGGGGTGATATGTATAGTATATAGGATGGGGTGATATGAATAGTGTATAGGATGGGGTGATATGTATAGTATAAACAATAGTGTGATATGTATAGTATATAGGATGGGCGAATATGTATAGTATATAGGATGGGGAGATATGTATATTATATAGAATGGGGTGATATGTATAGTATATAGGATGGGGTGATATGTGTAGTATATAGGATGGGGTGAGATGTATAGTATATAGGATGGGGTGATATGTGTAGTGTATAGGATGTATAGTATATAGGATGGGGTGATATGTATAGTATATAGGATGGGGTGATATGTATAGTATATAGGATGGGGTGAGATGTATAGTATATAGGATGTATAGTATATAGGATGGGGTGATATGTATAGTATATAGGATGGGGTGATATGTATAGTATATAGGATGTGGTGATATGTATAGTATATAGGATGGGGTGATATGTATAGTATATAGGATGGGGTGATATGTATAGTATATAGGATGGGGGTGATATGTATAGTATAAACAAAAGTGTGATATGTATAGTATATAGGATGGGGTGATATGTGTATTATATAGGATGGGGTGATATGTATAGTATATAGGATGTATTGTATATAGGATGGGGTGATATGTATAGTATTTAGGATGGGGTGATATGTATAGTATATACGATGGGGTGATATGTATAGTATATAGGATGGGGTGATATGTATAGTATATAGGATGGGGTGATATGTATAGTATATGGGATGGTGTGATATGTATATTATATGGGATGGGGTGATATGTATAGTATATAGGATGGGGTGATATGTATAGTATATAGGATGGGGTGATATGTATAGTATATAGGATGGGGTGATATGTATAGTATAAAAAATAGTGTGATATGTATAGTATATAGGATGGGGTGAAATGTATAGTATATAGGATGGGGTGATATGTATAGTATATAGGATGGGGTGATATGTGTAGTATAAACAATAGTGTGATATGTATAGTAGATAGGATGGGCTGATATGTATAGTATAAACAATAGTGTGATATGTATAGTATATAGGATGGGGTGATATGTATAGTATATAGGATGGGGTGATATGTATAGTATATAGGATGGGGTGATATGAATAGTATATAGAATGGGGTGATATGTATAGTATAAACAAAAGTGTGATATGTATAGTATATAGGATGGGGTGATATGTATATTATATAGAATGCGGTGATATGTATAGTATATAGGATGGGGTGATATGTGTAGTATATAGGATGGGGTGAGATGTATAGTATATATGATGTATAGTATATAGGATGGGGTGATATGTATAGTGTATAGGATGGGGTGATATGTATAGTATATAGGATGGGGTGATATGTGTAGTATATAGGATGGGGTGATATGTATAGTATATAGGATGGGGTGATATGTATAGTGTATAGGATGTATAGTATATAGGATGGGGTGATATGTATAGTATATAGGATGGGGTGATATGTATAGTATATAGGATGGGGTGAGATGTATAGTATATAGGATGTATAGTATATAGGATGGGGTGATATGTATAGTATATAGGATGGGGTGATATGTATAGTATATAGGATGTGGTGATATGTATAGTATATAGGATGGGGTGATATGTATAGTATAGATGATGGGGTGATATGTATAGTATATAGGATGGGGGTGATATGTATAGTATAAACAAAAGTGTGATATGTATAGTATATAGGATGTGGTGATATGTATAGTGTATAGGATGGGGTGATATGTGTATTATATAGGATGGGGTGATATGTATAGTATATAGGATGTATTGTATATAGGATGGGGTGATATGTATAGTATATAGGATGGGGTGATATGTATAGTATATACGATGGGGTGATATGTATAGTATATAGGATGGGGTGATATGTATAGTATATAGGATGGGGTGATATGTATAGTTTATAGGATGTGGTGATATGTATAGTATATAGGATGGGGTGATATGTATAGTATATAGGATGGTGTGATATGTATA
Source organism: Oncorhynchus masou masou (assembly GCF_036934945.1). NCBI lineage: Eukaryota > Metazoa > Chordata > Actinopteri > Salmoniformes > Salmonidae > Oncorhynchus > Oncorhynchus masou. The sequence goes on along the minus strand of NC_088220.1, from coordinate 82,405,552 downwards.
GTATATAGGATGGGGGTGATATGTATAGTATAAACAAAAGTGTGATATGTATAGTATATAGGATGGGGTGATATGTGTATTATATAGGATGGGGTGATATGTATAGTATATAGGATGTATTGTATATAGGATGGGGTGATATGTATAGTATTTAGGATGGGGTGATATGTATAGTATATACGATGGGGTGATATGTATAGTATATAGGATGGGGTTATATGTATAGTATATAGGATGGGGTGATATGTATAGTATATGGGATGGGGTGATATGTATAATATATGGGATGGGGTGATATGTATAGTGTATAGGATGGGGTTATATGTATAGTATATAGGATGGGGTGATATGTGTAGTATATAGGATGCGGTGATATGTATAGTATAAACAATAGTGTGATATGTATAGTATATAGGATGGGGTGAAATGTATAGTATATAGGATGGGGTGATATGTATAGTATATAGGATGGGGTGATATGTGTAGTATAAACAATAGTGTGATATGTATAGTAGATAGGATGGGCTGATATGTATAGTATAAACAATAGTGTGATATGTATAGTATATAGGATGGGGTGATATGTATAGTATATAGGATGGGGTGATATGTATAGTATAAACAATAGTGTGATATGTATAGTATATAGGATGGGGTGATATGTATAGTATATAGGATGGGGTGATATGTATAGTATATAGGATGGGGTGATATGAATAGTATATAGGATGGGGTGATATGTATAGTATAAACAAAAGTGTGATATGTATAGTATATAGGATGGGGTGATATGTATAGTATATAGGATGGGCTGATATGTATAGTATAAACAATAGTGTGATATGTATAGTATATAGGATGGGGTGATATGTATAGTATATAGGATGGGGTGATATGTATAGTATATAGGATGGGGTGATATGAATAGTATATAGGATGGGGTGATATGTATAGTATAAACAAAAGTGTGATATGTATAGTATATAGGATGGGCGAATATGTATAGTATATTGGATGGGGTGATATGTATATTATATAGAATGCGGTGATATGTATAGTATATAGGATGGGGTGATATGTGTAGTATATAGGATGGGGTGAGATGTATAGTATATATGATGTATAGTATATAGGATGGGGTGATATGTATAGTGTATAGGATGGGGTGATATGTATAGTATATAGGATGGGGTGATATGTGTAGTATATAGGATGGGGTGATATGTATAGTATATAGGATGGGGTGATATGTATAGTGTATAGGATGTATAGTATATAGGATGGGGTGATATGTATAGTATATAGGATGGGGTGATATGTATAGTATATAGGATGGGGTGAGATGTATAGTATATAGGATGTATAGTATATAGGATGGGGTGATATGTATAGTATACAGGATGGGGTGATATGTATAGTATATAGGATGTGGTGATATGTATAGTATATAGGATGGGGTGATATGTATAGTATATAGGATGGGGTGATATGTATAGTATATAGGATGGGGGTGATATGTATAGTATAAACAAAAGTGTGATATGTATAGTATATAGGATGTGGTGATATGTATAGTGTATAGGATGGGGTGATATGTGTATTATATAGGATGGGGTGATATGTATAGTATATAGGATGTATTGTATATAGGATGGGGTGATATGTATAGTATATAGGATGGGGTGATATGTATAGTATATACGATGGGGTGATATGTATAGTATATAGGATGGGGTGATATGTATAGTATATAGGATGGGGTGATATGTATAGTATATGGGATGGGGTGATATGTATAGTATATATGATGGGGTGATATCTATAGTGTATAGGATGGGGTGATATGTATAGTATATAGGATGGGGTGATATGTATAGTATATAGGATGGGGTGATATGTATAGTATATAGGATGTGGTGATATGTATAGTATAAACAATAGTGTGATATGTATAGTATATAGGATGGGGTGATATGTATAGTATATAGGATGGGGTGATATGTATAGTATATAGGATGGGGTGATATGTGTAGTATATAGGATGTATAGTATATAGGATGTGGTGATATGTATAGTATATAGGATGGGGTGATATGTATAGTATAAACAAAAGTGTGATATGTATAGTATATAGGATGGGCGAATATGTATAGTATATAGGATGGGGTGATATGTATATTATATAGAATGCGGTGATATGTATAGTATATAGGATGGGGTGATATGTGTAGTATATAGGATGGGGTGAGATGTATAGTATATATGATGTATAGTATATAGGATGGGGTGATATGTATAGTGTATAGGATGGGGTGATATGTATAGTATATAGGATGGGGTGATATGTGTAGTATATAGGATGGGGTGATATGTATAGTATATAGGATGGGGTGATATGTATAGTGTATAGGATGTATAGTATATAGGATGGGGTGATATGTATAGTATATAGGATGGGGGTGATATGTATAGTATAAACAAAAGTGTGATATGTATAGTATATAGGATGTGGTGATATGTATAGTGTATAGGATGGGGTGATATGTGTATTATATAGGATGGGGTGATATGTATAGTATATAGGATGTATTGTATATAGGATGGGGTGATATGTATAGCATATAGGATGGGGTGATATGTATAGTATATACGATGGGGTGATATGTATAGTATATAGGATGGGGTGATATGTATAGTATATAGGATGGGGTGATATGTATAGTATATGGGATGGGGTGATATGTATAGTATATAGGATGGGGTGATATGTATAGTGTATAGGATGGGGTGATATGTATAGTATATAGGATGGGGTGATATGTATAGTATATAGGATGGGGTGATATGTATAGTATATAGGATGTGGTGATATGTATAGTATAAACAATAGTGTGATATGTATAGTATATAGGATGGGGTGATATGTATAGTATATAGGATGGGGTGATATGTATAGTATATAGGATGGGGTGATATGTGTAGTATATAGGATGTATAGTATATAGGATGTGGTGATATGTATAGTATATAGGATGGGGTGATATGTATAGTATATAGGATGTATAGTATATAGGATGTGGTTATATGTATAGTATAAACAATAGTTTGTTATGTATAGTATATAGGATGGGGTGATATGTATAGTATATAGGATGGGGTGATAGGTATAGTATATAGGATGGGGTGATATGTATAGTATATAGGATGGGGTGATATGTATAGTATATAGGATGGGGTGATATGTATAGTATAAAGGATTTTGTTGATATGTATAGTATAAACAATAGTTTGTTATGTATAGTATATAGGATGGGGTGATATGTATAGTGTATAGGATGGGGTGATATGTATAGTGTATAGGATGGGGTGATATGTATAGTGTATAGGATGGGGTGATATGTATAGTATATAGGATGGGGTGATATGTGGAGTATATAGGATGTGGTGATATGTATAGTATAAACAATAGTGTGATATGTATAGTATATAGGATGGGGTGATATGTATAGTATATAGGACGGGGTGATATGTATAGTGTATAGGATGTATAGTATATAGGATGGGGTGATATGTATAGTGTATAGGATGTATAGTATATAGGATGGGGTGATATGTATAGTATATAGGATGGGGTGATATGTATAGTATATAGGATGGGGTGATATGTATAGTATATAGGATGGGGTGATATGTATAGAATATAGGATGTATAGTATATAGGATGGGGTGATATGTATAGTATATAGGATGCGGTGATATGTATAGTATATAGGATGGGGTGATATGTATAGTGTATAGGATGAGGGGGTATGTGTAGTATATAGGAAGGGGTGATATGTATAGTATAAACAATAGTGTGATATGTATAGTATATAGGATGGGGTGATATGTATAGTATATAGGATGGGGTGATATGTATAGTATATAGGATGGGGTGATATGTGTAGTATAAACAATAGTGTGATATGTATAGTAGATAGGATGGGCTGATATGTATAGTATATAGGATGTATAGTATATAGGATGGGGTGATATGTATAGTATATAGGATGGGGTGATATGTATAGTATATAGGATGGGGTGAGATGTATAGTATATAGGATGTATAGTATATAGGATGGGGTGATATGTATATTATATAGGATGGGGTGATATGTATAGTATATAGGATGTGGTGATATGTATAGTATATAGGATGGGGTGATATGTATAGTATATACGATGGGGTGATATGTATAGTATATAGGATGGGGTGATATGTATAGTATATAGGATGGGGTGATATGTATAGTATATGGGATGGGGTGATATGTATAGTATATAGGATGGGGTGATATGTATAGTGTATAGGATGGGGTGATATGTATAGTATATAGGATGGGGTGATATGTATAGTATATAGGATGGGGTGATATGTATAGTATATAGGATGTGGTGATATGTATAGTATAAACAATAGTGTGATATGTATAGTATATAGGATGGGGTGATATGTATAGTATATAGGATGGGGTGATATGTATAGTATATAGGATGGGGTGATATGTGTAGTATATAGGATGTATAGTATATAGGATGTGGTGATATGTATAGTATATAGGATGGGGTGATATGTATAGTATATAGGATGTATAGTATATAGGATGTGGTTATATGTATAGTATAAACAATAGTTTGTTATGTATAGTATATAGGATGGGGTGATATGTATAGTATATAGGATGGGGTGATAGGTATAGTATATAGGATGGGGTGATATGTATAGTATATAGGATGGGGTGATATGTATAGTATATAGGATGGGGTGATATGTATAGTATAAAGGATTTTGTTGATATGTATAGTATAAACAATAGTTTGTTATGTATAGTATATAGGATGGGGTGATATGTATAGTGTATAGGATGGGGTGATATGTATAGTGTATAGGATGGGGTGATATGTATAGTGTATAGGATGGGGTGATATGTATAGTATATAGGATGGGGTGATATGTGGAGTATATAGGATGTGGTGATATGTATAGTATAAACAATAGTGTGATATGTATAGTATATAGGATGGGGTGATATGTATAGTATATAGGACGGGGTGATATGTATAGTGTATAGGATGTATAGTATATAGGATGGGGTGATATGTATAGTGTATAGGATGTATAGTATATAGGATGGGGTGATATGTATAGTATATAGGATGGGGTGATATGTATAGTATATAGGATGGGGTGATATGTATAGTATATAGGATGGGGTGATATGTATAGAATATAGGATGTATAGTATATAGGATGGGGTGATATGTATAGTATATAGGATGCGGTGATATGTATAGTATATAGGATGGGGTGATATGTATAGTGTATAGGATGAGGGGGTATGTGTAGTATATAGGAAGGGGTGATATGTATAGTATAAACAATAGTGTGATATGTATAGTATATAGGATGGGGTGATATGTATAGTATATAGGATGGGGTGATATGTATAGTATATAGGATGGGGTGATATGTGTAGTATAAACAATAGTGTGATATGTATAGTAGATAGGATGGGCTGATATGTATAGTATATAGGATGTATAGTATATAGGATGGGGTGATATGTATAGTATATAGGATGGGGTGATATGTATAGTATATAGGATGGGGTGAGATGTATAGTATATAGGATGTATAGTATATAGGATGGGGTGATATGTATATTATATAGGATGGGGTGATATGTATAGTATATAGGATGTGGTGATATGTATAGTATATAAGATGGGGTGATATGTATAGTATATAGGATGGGGTGATATGTATAGTATATAGGATGGGGGTGATATGTATAGTATAAACAAAAGTGTGATATGTATAGTATATAGGATGGGGTGATATGTATAGTGTATAGGATGGGGTGATATGTGTATTATATAGGATGGGGTGATATGTGTATTATATAGGATGGGGTGATATGTATAGTATATAGGATGTATTGTATATAGGATGGGGTGATATGTATAGTATATAGGATGGGGTGATATGTATAGTATATACGATGGGGTGATATGTATAGTATATAGGATGTGGTGATATGTATAGTATATAGGATGGGGTGATATGTATAGTATATGGGATGGGGTGATATGTATAGTATATATGATGGGGTGATATCTATAGTGTATAGGATGGGGTGATATGTATAGTATATAGGATGGGGTGATATGTATAGTATATAGGATGGGGTGATATGTATAGTATATAGGATGTGGTGATATGTATAGTATAAACAATAGTGTGATATGTATAGTATATAGGATGGGGTGATATGTATAGTATATAGGATGGGGTGATATGTATAGTATATAGGATGGGGTGATATGTGTAGTATATAGGATGTATAGTATATAGGATGTGGTGATATGTATAGTATATAGGATGGGGTGATATGTATAGTATAAACAAAAGTGTGATATGTATAGTATATAGGATGGGGAATATGTATAGTATATAGGATGGGGTGATATGTATATTATATAGAATGCGGTGATATGTATAGTATATAGGATGGGGTGATATGTGTAGTATATAGGATGGGGTGAGATGTATAGTATATATGATGTATAGTATATAGGATGGGGTGATATGTATAGTGTATAGGATGGGGTGATATGTATAGTATATAGGATGGGGTGATATGTGTAGTATATAGGATGGGGTGATATGTATAGTATATAGGATGGGGTGATATGTATAGTGTATAGGATGTATAGTATATAGGATGGGGTGATATGTATAGTATATAGGATGGGGTGATATGTATAGTATAAACAAAAGTGTGATATGTATAGTATATAGGATGTGGTGATATGTATAGTGTATAGGATGGGGTGATATGTGTATTATATAGGATGGGGTGATATGTATAGTATATAGGATGTATTGTATATAGGATGGGGTGATATGTATAGCATATAGGATGGGGTGATATGTATAGTATATACGATGGGGTGATATGTATAGTATATAGGATGGGGTGATATGTATAGTATATAGGATGGGGTGATATGTATAGTATATGGGATGGGGTGATATGTATAGTATATAGGATGGGGTGATATGTATAGTGTATAGGATGGGGTGATATGTATAGTATATAGGATGGGGTGATATGTATAGTATATAGGATGGGGTGATATGTATAGTATATAGGATGTGGTGATATGTATAGTATAAACAATAGTGTGATATGTATAGTATATAGGATGGGGTGATATGTATAGTATATAGGATGGGGTGATATGTATAGTATATAGGATGGGGTGATATGTGTAGTATATAGGATGTATAGTATATAGGATGTGGTGATATGTATAGTATATAGGATGGGGTGATATGTATAGTATATAGGATGTATAGTATATAGGATGTGGTTATATGTATAGTATAAACAATAGTTTGTTATGTATAGTATATAGGATGGGGTGATATGTATAGTATATAGGATGGGGTGATAGGTATAGTATATAGGATGGGGTGATATGTATAGTATATAGGATGGGGTGATATGTATAGTATATAGGATGGGGTGATATGTATAGTATAAAGGATTTTGTTGATATGTATAGTATAAACAATAGTTTGTTATGTATAGTATATAGGATGGGGTGATATGTATAGTGTATAGGATGGGGTGATATGTATAGTGTATAGGATGGGGTGATATGTATAGTGTATAGGATGGGGTGATATGTATAGTATATAGGATGGGGTGATATGTGGAGTATATAGGATGTGGTGATATGTATAGTATAAACAATAGTGTGATATGTATAGTATATAGGATGGGGTGATATGTATAGTATATAGGACGGGGTGATATGTATAGTGTATAGGATGTATAGTATATAGGATGGGGTGATATGTATAGTGTATAGGATGTATAGTATATAGGATGGGGTGATATGTATAGTATATAGGATGGGGTGATATGTATAGTATATAGGATGGGGTGATATGTATAGTATATAGGATGGGGTGATATGTATAGAATATAGGATGTATAGTATATAGGATGGGGTGATATGTATAGTATATAGGATGGGGTGATATGTATAGTATATGGGATGGGGTGATATGTGTTGTATATAGGATGGGGTGATATGTGTAGTATATAGGATGCGGTGATATGTATAGTATAAACAATAGTGTGATATGTATAGTATATAGGATGGGGTGATATGTATAGTATATAGGATGGGGTGATATGTGTAGTATATAGGATGGGGTGATATGTATAGTATAAACAATAGTGTGATATGTATAGTATATAGGATGGGCGAATATGTATAGTGTATAGGATGTATAGTATATAGGCTGGGGTGATATGTGTAGTATATAGGATGTATAGTATATAGGCTGGGGTGATATGTGTAGTATATAGGATGTATAGTATATAGGATGGGGTGATATGTATAGTATATTGGATGTATAGTATATAGGATGGGGTGATATGTATAGAATATAGGATGCGGTGATATGTATAGTATATACGATGGGGTGATATGTATAGTATATAGGATGGGGTGATATGTATAGTATATAGGATGGGGTGATATGTATAGTATATGGGATGGGGTGATATGTATAGTATATAGGATGGGGTGATATGTATAGTGTATAGGATGGGGTGATATGTATAGTATATAGGATGGGGTGATATGTATAGTATATAGGATGGGGTGATATGTATAGTATATAGGATGTGGTGATATGTATAGTATAAACAATAGTGTGATATGTATAGTATATAGGATGGGGTGATATGTATAGTATATAGGATGGGGTGATATGTATAGTATATAGGATGGGGTGATATGTGTAGTATATAGGATGTATAGTATATAGGATGTGGTGATATGTATAGTATATAGGATGGGGTGATATGTATAGTATATAGGATGTATAGTATATAGGATGTGGTTATATGTATAGTATAAACAATAGTTTGTTATGTATAGTATATAGGATGGGGTGATATGTATAGTATATAGGATGGGGTGATAGGTATAGTATATAGGATGGGGTGATATGTATAGTATATAGGATGGGGTGATATGTATAGTATATAGGATGGGGTGATATGTATAGTATAAAGGATTTTGTTGATATGTATAGTATAAACAATAGTTTGTTATGTATAGTATATAGGATGGGGTGATATGTATAGTGTATAGGATGGGGTGATATGTATAGTGTATAGGATGGGGTGATATGTATAGTGTATAGGATGGGGTGATATGTATAGTATATAGGATGGGGTGATATGTGGAGTATATAGGATGTGGTGATATGTATAGTATAAACAATAGTGTGATATGTATAGTATATAGGATGGGGTGATATGTATAGTATATAGGACAGGGTGATATGTATAGTGTATAGGATGTATAGTATATAGGATGGGGTGATATGTATAGTGTATAGGATGTATAGTATATAGGATGGGGTGATATGTATAGTATATAGGATGGGGTGATATGTATAGTATATAGGATGGGGTGATATGTATAGTATATAGGATGGGGTGATATGTATAGAATATAGGATGTATAGTATATAGGATGGGGTGATATGTATAGTATATAGGATGCGGTGATATGTATAGTATATAGGATGGGGTGATATGTATAGTGTATAGGATGAGGGGGTATGTGTAGTATATAGGAAGGGGTGATATGTATAGTATAAACAATAGTGTGATATGTATAGTATATAGGATGGGGTGATATGTATAGTATATAGGATGGGGTGATATGTATAGTATATAGGATGGGGTGATATGTGTAGTATAAACAATAGTGTGATATGTATAGTAGATAGGATGGGCTGATATGTATAGTATATAGGATGTATAGTATATAGGATGGGGTGATATGTATAGTATATAGGATGGGGTGATATGTATAGTATATAGGATGGGGTGAGATGTATAGTATATAGGATGTATAGTATATAGGATGGGGTGATATGTATATTATATAGGATGGGGTGATATGTATAGTATATAGGATGTGGTGATATGTATAGTATATAAGATGGGGTGATATGTATAGTATATAGGATGGGGTGATATGTATAGTATATAGGATGGGGGTGATATGTATAGTATAAACAAAAGTGTGATATGTATAGTATATAGGATGGGGTGATATGTATAGTATAGGATATGGGGTATAGGATGGGGTGATATGTATAGTATATAGGATGTATTGTATATATGGGGTGATATGTATAGTATATAGGATGATGGGGTGATATGTATAGTATATAGGATGGTGATATGTATAGTATATAGGATGGGGTGATATGTATAGTATATAGGATGGGGTGATATGTATAGTATATAGGATGGGGTGATATGTATAGTGTATAGGATGATGGTGATATGTATAGTATATAGGATGGGGTGATATGTATAGTATATAGGATGGGGTGATATGTATAGTATATAGGATGTGGTGATATGTATATGTATAGGAGTATAGTATATAGGATGGGGTGATATGTATAGTATATAGGACGGGGTGATATGTATAGTGTATAGGATGTATATAGGATGGGGTGATATGTATATGTATAGTATATAGGATGGGGTGATATGTATAGTATATAGGATGGGGTGATATGTATAGTATATAGGATGGGGTGATATGTATAGTATATAGGATGGGGTGATATGTATAGAATATAGGATGTATAGTATATAGGATGGGGTGATATGTATAGTATATAGGATGCGGTGATATGTATAGTATATAGGATGGGGTGATATGTATAGTGTATAGGATGGGGGGGGTATGTGTAGTATATAGGAAGGGGTGATATGTATAGTATAAACAATAGTGTGATATGTATAGTATATAGGATGGGGTGATATGTATAGTATATAGGATGGGGTGATATGTATAGTATATAGGATGGGGTGATATGAATAGTATATAGGAAGGGGTGGTATGTGTAGTATAAACAATAGTGTGATATGTATAGTAGATAGGATGGGCTGATATGTATAGTATAAACAATAGTGTGATATGTATAGTATATAGGATGGGGTGATATGTATAGTATATAGGATGGGGTGATATGTATAGTATATAGGATGGGGTGATATGAATAGTATATAGGATGGGGTGATATGTATAGTATAAACAAAAGTGTGATATGTATAGTATATAGGATGGGCGAATATGTATAGTATATAGGATGGGGTGATATGTATATTAGGAATGGGTGATATGTATATGTATATATAGGATGGGGGTGATATGTATAGTGTATATATAGATGGGGTGATATGTATAGGATATATAGTATAGTATATAGGATGGGGTGATATGTATATATAGGATGTATAGTATATAGGATGGGTGAGATGTATAGTATATGGATATGTATAGTATATAGGATGGGGTGATATGTATAGTATATAGGATGGGGTGATATGTATAGTATATAGGATGTGGTGATATGTATAGTATATAGGATGGGGTGATATGTATAGTATAAGGAAAAGTGTGATATGTATAGTATATAGGATGGGGGTGATATGTATAGTATAGATGTGATATGTATTATATAGGATGGGGTGATATGTGATATGTATAGTATATAGGATGGGGTGATATGTGTATTATATAGGATGGGGTGATATGTGATAGTATATAGGATGGGGTATAGTATATAGGATGTGGTGATATGTATAGTGTATAGGATGTATAGTATATAGGATGGGGTGATATGTATAGTATATAGGATGGGGTGATATGTATAGTATATAGGATGGGGTGATATGTATAGGATGTATAGTATATAGGATGGGGTGATATGTATAGTATATAGGATGGGGTGATATGTATAGATGTATATAGGATGGGGTGATATGTATAGTATATAGGATGGGGTGATATGTATAGTATATAGGATGTATAGTATAGGATGGGGTGTATAGTATATAGGATGGGGTGATATGTAGTATAGGATGGGGTGATATGTATAGTATATAGGATGGGGTGATATGTATAGTATATAGGATGGGGTGATATGTATAGTATATAGTGTGATATGTATAGTATATAGGATGTGATATGTATATATAGGATGGGGTGATATGTATAGTATATAGGATGGGGTGATATGTATAGTATATAGGATGGGGTGATATGTATAGTATAAACAATAGTGTGATATGTATAGTATATAGGATGGGGTGATATGTATAGTATATAGGATGGGGTGATATGTATAGTATATAGGATGGGGTGATATGTATAGTATATAGGATGGGGTGATATGTATAGTATATAGGATGGGGTGATATGTGTAGTATATAGGATGGGGTGATATGTATAGTATAAACAATAGTGTGATATGTATAGTATATAGGATGGGCGAATATGTATAGTGTATAGGATGTATAGTATATAGGATGGGTGTGAATAGTATATAGGATGGGGTGATATGTATAGTATAAACAAAAGTGTGATATGTATAGTATATAGGATGGGGTGATATGTATAGTATATAGGATGGGGTGATATGTATAGTATATATAGTAATGATGGGTGATATGTATAGTATATAGGATGGGGTGATATGTATAGTATATAGGATGGTGTGATATGTATAGTGTATAGGATGTATAGTAGTATAGGATGGGGTGATATGTATAGTATATAGGATGGGGTGATATGTATAGTATATAGGATGGGGTGATATGTATAGTATATAGATATGTATAGTACATAGGGGTGATATGTATAGTATATAGGATGGGGTGATATGTATAGTATATAGGATGTGGTGATATGTATAGTATATAGGATGGGGTGATATGTATAGTATATAGGATGGGTGATATGTAGTATATAGGATGGGGGTGATATGTAGTATAAACAAAAGTGTGATATGTATAGTATATAGGATGGGGTGATATGTATAGTGTATAGGATGGGGTGATATGTATATAGGATGGGGTGATATGTATAGTATATAGGATGGGGTGATATGTATAGTATATAGGATGGGGTGATATGTATAGTATATAGGATGGGGTGATATGTATAGTATATAGGATGGGGTGATATGTATAGTATATAGGATGGGGTGATATGTATAGTATATAGGATGCGGTGATATGTATAGTATAAAGGATGGGGTGATATGTATAGTATATAGGATGGGGTGATATGTATAGTGTATAGGATGTATAATATATAGGATGGGGTGATATGTATAGAATATAGGATGTATAGTATATAGGATGGGGTGATATGTATAGTATATAGGATGCGGTGATATGTATAGTATATAGGATGGGGTGATATGTATAATATATAGGATGGGGGGATATGTATAGTATATAGGAAGGGGTGATATGTATAGTATAAGGATAGTGTGATATGTATAGTATATAGGATGGGGTGATATGTATAGTATATAGGATGGGGTGATATGTGTAGTATATAGGATGGGGTGATATGTGTAGTTTAAACAATAGTGTGATATGTATAGTAGATAGGATGGGGTGATATGTATAGTATAAACAATAGTGTGATATGTATAGTATATAGGATGGGGTGATATGTATAGTATATAGGATGGGGTGATATGTATAGTATATAGGATGGGGTGATATGTATAGTATATAGGATGGGGTGATATGTATAGTATATAGGATGGGGTGATATGAATAGTATATAGGATGGGGTGATATGTATAGTATAAACAATAGTGTGATATGTATAGTATATAGGATGGGTGATATGTATAGTATATAGGATGGGGTAATATGTATAGTATATAGGATGGGGTGATATGTATAGTATATAGGATGGGGTGATATGTATAGTATATACAAAAGTGATATGTATAGTATATAGGATGGGGTGATATGTATAGTATATAGGATGGGGGATATGTATAGTATATAGGATGGGGTGATATGTATAGTATATAGGATGGGGTGATATGTATAGTATATGTGATATGTATAGTATATAGGATGGGGTGATATGTATAGTATATAGGATGGGGTGATATGTGTATTATATAGGATGGGGTGATATGTATATATAGGATGGGGTGATATGTATATGTATATAGGATGGGGTGATATGTATAGTATATAGGATGGGGTGATATGTATAGTATATAGGATGGGGTGATATATAGTATATAGGATATGATATGTATAGTATATGGGGTGATATGTATAGTATATAGGATGGGGTGATATGTATAGTATATAGGATGGGTGATATGTATAGTATATAGGATGGGGTGATATGTATAGTATATAGGATGGGGTGATATGTATAGTATATAGGATGGGGTGATATGTATAGTGTATAGGATGGGGTGATATGTATAGTATATAGGATAGGATGGGGTGATATGTATAGTATATAGGATGGGGTGATATGTATAGTATATAGGATGGGGTGATATGTATAGTATAGGATGTATAGGATGGGGTGATATGTATAGTATATAGGATGGGGTGATATGTATAGTATATAGGATGGGGTGATATGTATAGTATAGGATATGTGTAGTATATAGGAATGGGGTGATATGTATAGTATAGTGTGATATGTATAGTATATAGGATGGGGTGATATGTATAAAGGATGGTGTGATATGTATAGTAGATAGGGGGTGATATGTATAGTATAAAGGATAGTGTGATATGTATAGTATATAGGATGGGGTGATATGTATAGTATATAGGATGGGGTGATATGTATAGTATATGAATAGGATGGGGTGATATGTATAGTATAAATAAAAGTGTGATATGTATAGTATATAGGATGGGTGTGATATGTATAGTATATAGGATGGGGTGATATGTATAGTATATAGGATGGGGTGATATGTATAGTATATAGGATGGGGTGATATGTATAGTATATAGGATGGGTGTGTATATGTATAGGATATATAGTATATGGGGTGATATGTATAGTATATAGGATGGGGTGATATGTATAGTATATAGGATGGGGTGATATGTATAGAATATAGGATGTATATTGGATGTATATAGGATGGGGTGATATGTATAGTATATAGGATATAGTGATATATGTATAGTATATAGGATGGGGTGATATGATATGTATAGGATGGGGTGATATATAGGATGTATAGTATATAGGAATGGGGTGATATGTATAGTATAAACAATAGTGTGATATGTATAGTATATAGGATGGGGTGATATGTATAGTATATAGGATGGGGTGATATGTATAGTATATAGGAGGGGATATGTATAGTATAAACAATAGTGTGATATGTATAGTATATAGGATGGGGTGATATGTATAGTATAAACAATAGTGTGATATGTATAGTATATAGGATGGGGTGATATGTATAGTATATAGGATGGGGTGATATGTATAGTATATAGGATGGGGTGATATGTATAGTATATAGGATGGGGTGATATGTATAGTATATAGGATGTGGTGATATGTATAGTATATAGGATGGGGTGATATGTATAGTATATAGGATGGGGTGATATGTATAGTATATAGGATGGGGTGATATGTATAGTATATAGGATGGGGTGATATGTATAGTATATAGGATGGGGTGATAGTATATAGGATGGGGTGATATGTATATATATAGGATGTGATATGTATAGTGTATAGGATGTATAGGATGGGGTGATATGTATAGTATATAGGATGGGGTGATATGTATATTATATAGGATGTGAGGTGATATGTATAGTATATAGGATGGGGTGATATGTATAGTATATAGGATGGGGTGATATGTATAGTATATAGGATGGGGTGATATGTATAGTATATAGGATGGGGTGATATGTATAGTATATAGGATGGGGTGATATGTATAGTATATAGGATGGGGTGATATGTATAGTATATAGGATGGGGTGATATGTATAGTATATAGGATGGGGTGATATGTATAGTGTATAGGATGGGGTGATATGTGTATTATATAGGATGGGGTGATATGTATAGTATATAGGATGGGGTGATATGTATAGTATATAGGATGGGGTGATATGTATAGTATATAGGATGTGATATGTATAGTATATAGGATGGGGTGATATGTATAGTATATAGGATGGGGTGATATGTATGTATATAGGATGGGTGTATAGTATAGTATATAGGATGGGGTGATATGTATAGTATATAGGATGGGGTGATATGTATAGTATATAGGATGGGGTGATATGTATAGTATATAGGATGGGGTGATATGTATAGTATATAGGATGGGGTGATATGTATAGTATATAGGATGGGGTGATATGTATAGTATATAGTGATATGTATAGTATATAGGATGGGGTGATATGTATAGTATATAGGATGGGGTGATATGTATAGTATATGGATGGGGTGATATGTATAGTATATAGGATGTATAGTATATAGGATGTGGTGATATGTATAGTATATAGGATGGGGTGATATGTATAGTATATAGGATGTATAGTATATAGGATGTGGTGATATGTATGTATAAACAATATGTATAGTATATAGGATGGGGTGATATGTATAGTATATATGATAGGGTGATATGTATAGTATATAGGATGTGGTGATATGTATAGTATATAGGATGGGGTGATATGTGTAGTATATAGGATGGGGTGATATGTATAGTATAAACAATAGTGTGATATGTATAGTATATAGGATGGGCGAATATGTATAGTGTATAGGATGGGGGGTATAGTGTATAGGATGTATAGTATATAGGATGGGGTGATATGTATAGTATATAGGATGGGGTGATATGTATAGTATATAGGATGGGGTGATATGTGTATTATATAGGATGGGGTGATATGTATAGTATATAGGATGGGGTGATATGTATAGTATATAGGAATTGTATATAGGATGGGGTGATATGTATAGTATATAGGTTGGGGTGATATGTATAGTATATAGGATGGGGTGATATGTATAGTATATAGGATGGGGTGATATGTATAGTATATAGGATGGGGTGATATGTATAGTATATAGGATGGGGTGATATGTATAGTATATAGGATGGGGTGATATGTGTAGTGTATAGGATGGGGTGATATGTATAGTATATAGGATGGGGTGATATGTATAGTATATAGGATGGGGTGATATGTATAGTATATAGGATGTGGTGATATGTATAGTATAAACAATAGTGTGATATGTATAGTATATAGGATGGGGTGATATGTATAGTATATAGGATGGGGTGATATGTATAGTATATAGGATGGGGTGATATGTATAGTATATAGGATGTATAGTATATAGGATGTGGTGATATGTATAGTATATAGGATGGGGTGATATGTATAGTATATAGGATGTATAGTATATAGGATGTGGTGATATGTATAGTATAAACAATAGTTTGTTATGTATAGTATATAGGATGGGGTGATATGTATAGTATATAGGATGGGGTGATAGGTATAGTATATAGGATGGGGTGATATGTATAGTATATAGGATGGGGTGATATGTGTAGTATATAGGATGTGGTGATATGTATAGTATAAACAATAGTGTGATATGTATAGTATATAGGATGTGGTGATATGTATAGTGTATAGGATGGGGTGATATGTATAGTGTATAGGATGTATAGTATATAGGATGGGGTGATATGTATAGTGTATAGGATGTATAGTATATAGGATGGGGTGATATGTATAGTATATAGGATGGGGTGATATGTATAGTATATAGGATGGGGTTATATGTATAGTATATAGGATGGGGTGATATGTATAGAATATAGGATGTATAGTATATAGGATGGGGTGATATGTATAGTATATAGGATGCGGTGATATGTATAGTATATAGGATGGGGTGATATGTATAGTATATAGGATGCGGTGATATGTATAGTATATAGGATTTTGTTGATATGTATAGTATAAACAATAGTGTGTTATGTATAGTATATAGGATGGGGTGATATGTATAGTGTATAGGATGGGGTGATATGTATAGTATAGACAATAGTGTGATATGTATAGTATATAGGATGGGGTGATATGTATAGTGTATAGAATGGGGTGATATGTGTATTATATAGGATGGGGTGATATGTATAGTATATAGGATGTATTGTATATAGGATGGGGTGATATGTATAGTATATAGGATGGGGTGATATGTATAGTATATAGGATGGGGTGATATGTATAGTATATAGGATGGGGTGATATGTATAGTATATAGGATGGGGTGATATGTATAGTGGGATATATGGATGGGGTGATATGTATAGTATATAGGATGGGGTGATATGTATAGTATATATAGGATGGGGACGGGGTGATATGTATAGTGTATAGGATAGGTGATATGTGTATTATATAGGATATGTATAGTATATAGGATGGGGTGATATGTATTATATAGGATGGGGTGATATGTATAGTATATAGATGGTGTGATATGTATAGTATATAGGATGGGGTGATATGTATAGTATATAGGATGGGGTGATATGTATAGTATATAGGATGGGGTGATATGTATAGTATAGGAGGATGATATGTATAGATATGGATGGGGTGATAGTATATATAGGATGGGGTGATATGTATAGTATATAGGATGGGGTGATATGTATAGTATAAACAATGGGGTGATATGTATAGTATATAGGATGGGGTGATATGTATAGTATATAGGATGGGGTGATATGTATAGTATATAGGATGGGGTGATATGTATAGTATATAGGATGGGGTGATAGTATATAGGATGGGGTGATATGTATAGTATATAGGATGGGGTGATATGTATAGTATATAGGATGGGGTGATATGTATAGTATATAGGATGGGGTGATATGTATAGAATATAGGATGGGGTGATATGTATAGTATATAGGATGTATATGTATAGGATGATGGGTGATATGTATAGTATATAGGATGGGGTGATATGTATAGTATAAAGGATGGGGTGATATGTATAGTATATAGGATGGGGTGATATGTATAGTATATAGGATGGGGTGATATGTATAGTATATAGGATGGGGTGATATGTATAGTATATAGGATGGGGTGATATGTATAGTATATAGGATGGGGTGATATGTATAGTATATAGGATGGGGTGATATGTATAGTGTATATGATGTATAATATATAGGATGGGGTGATATGTATAGTATATAGGATGTATAGTATATAGGATGGGGTGATATGTATAGTATATAGGATGCGGTGATATGTATAGTATATAGGATTTTGTTGATATGTATAGTATAAACAATAGTTTGTTATGTATAGTATATAGGATGGGGTGATATGTATAGTATATAGGATGGGGTGATATGTATAGCTATAAACAATAGTGTGATATGTATAGTATATAGGATGGGGTGATATGTATAGTATATAGGATGGGGTGATATGTATAGTATATAGGATGGGGTGATATGTGTAGTATATAGGATGGGGTGATATGTATAGTATATAGGATATAAACAATAGTGTGATATGTATAGTATATAGGATGGGGTGATATGTATAGTATATAGGATGGTGTGATATGTATAGATGTATATATATAGGATGGGGTGATATGTATATGTATATAGGATGGGGTGATATGTATAGTATATAGGATGGGGTTATATGTATAGTATATAGGATGGGGTGATATGTATAGTATATAGGATGGGGTGATATGTATAGTATATAGGATGGGGTGATATGTATAGTATATAGGATGGGGTGATATGTATATTATATAGGATGGGGTGATATGTATAGTATATAGGATGGGGTGATATGTGTAGTATATAGGATGGGGTGATATGTATAGTATATAGGATTTTGTTGGGGTGATAGTATAAACAATATTTTGTTATGTATAGTATATAGGATGGGGTGTGTATATATATAGGATGGGGTGATATGTATAGGATGATGGGGTGATATGTATAGTATATAGGATGGGGTGATATGTATAGTATATAGGATGGGTGATATGTATAGTATATAGGATGGGGTGATATGTTTAGTATATAGGATGTGGTGATATGTATAGTATAAACAATAGTGTGATATGTATAGTATATAGGATGGGGTGATATGTATAGTATATAGGATGGGGTGATATGTATAGTATATAGGATGGGGTGATATGTATAGTATATAGGATGGGGGATGGGGTGATATGTGTAGTATATAGGATGGTGTGATATGTATAGTATATGGGGGATATGTATAGTATATAGGATGGGGTGATATGTATATAGGATGTATAGTATAGGATGGGTGATATAGTATATAGGATGGGGTGATATGTATAGTATATAGGATGGGGTGATATGTATAGTATATAGGATGGGATGATATAATATAGGATGTATAGTATATAGGATGGGGTGATATGTATAGTATATAGGATGGGGTGATATGTATAGTATATAGGATGGGGTGATATGTATAGTATATAGGATGGGGTGATATGTATAGTATATAGGATGGGGTGATATGTATAGTATATAGGATGTTGGGTGATATGTATAGTATATAGGATGGGGTGATATGTATAGTATATAGGATGGGGTGATATGTATAGTATATAGGATGGGGTGATATGTGTAGTATATAGGATGGGGTGATATGTATAGTATATAGGATTGTGATATGTATAGTATATAGGATGGGGTGATATGTATAGTATATAGGATGGGGTGATATGTATAGTATATAGGATGGGGTGATATGTATAGTATATAGGATGGGGTGATATGTGTAGTATATAGGATGGGGTGATATGTATAGTATATAGGATATGGTGATATGTATAGTATACAGGATGGGGTGATATGTATAGTATATAGGATGGGGTGATATGTATAGTATATAGGATGGGGTGGGGCAATTATGTAATAAATCCTGAGGGGTTGTTATATGGACAACATACCATGGCTCAGGGCTATTCTTAGTCACGACGCAACATGGAGTGCTTGTATAATGCAGTCCTTTGCCATTGTATATAGTCCATATACCGCAAACCCCGTAGGTGCCTATTACAGTATTTTCTGGTTACCTATGTAATTAGAAGAGTAAATATAAATATGTTGTCATGCCCGTGTTATACGGTCTGATAAACCAAGGCTTTCAGCCAATCAACATTCAGGGCTCGGACCACCTAGTTCATAATGCAGCCAAAGTGTGAAGAAACAGACAGGTCATGCAGCAGCATCATTAGAGGAGGAGGAATGTTAATGACGAGGTATCTACGGTGGGGGTGAAGTACCTAGTTGAGTTCCGTGGATAACTCAGTCTCTCTCTCTGTGTGTGTGTGTGTGTGTGTGTGTGTGTGTGTGTGTGTGTGTGTGTGTGTGTGTGTGTGTGTGTGTGTGTGTGTGTGTGTGTGTGTGTGTGTGTGTGTGTGTCTGTAGGAGCTTTTCAGCAGGCTGGGCACGACAGTTGGTACACAAATCTTCTGAGACGTTGGTTTCTCCTATGCAGTAGATCATTGAGAAAAGTCTTTAGTCGCTCAAAGCCAAATCACCATCTTTATGAATAACAAACTCTCACCGTCTCACTGCAGATTTAGACAACAAACATAAAATTTGCTCCAAACATCAAATTTCAGAGTGTCTTTGAGGCCCTGGGTTTCTCCTCCTGCTCAGCATGATTTTTGTTTGCGAGAAATTGACGCCTCACAAGTCCTCAGCTTGCAGCTTCATTAAATATTACCCACAAAACAGCAGTCTCAACATCAACAGTGAAGAGGAGACTCCGGCATGCTGGCCTTCTAGGCAGAGTTCCTCTGTCCAGTGTCTGTGTTATTTTAACCATCTTAATCTTTTATTTTTATTAGCCAGTCTGAGATGTGACTTGTTCTTTGCAACTCTGCCAGTAAGGCCAGCATCCCGGAGTCTCCTCTTCACTGTTGACGTTGAGACTGCTGTTTTGCGGGGACTGAAGCTGCCAGTTGAGGACTTGTGAGGCATCTGTTTCTCAAACAATACACTCTAATTCACAGAACAAGAATAGACTGACTAGTTTCAGAAAGTGTTTGTTTCTGGCCATTTTGAGCCTGAAATCAAACCCACAAATGCTGATGCTCCAGATACTCAACTAGTATAAAGAAGGCTAGATTTATTTCTTCTTTAATCAGCACAAGAGTTTTCAGCTGTGCTAACATAGTTGCAAAAGGGTTTTCTAATGATCAATTAGCCTTTTAAATTTATAAACTTGGATTAGCTAACAACGTGCCGTTGGAACACGGTTGCTGATAATGTGCCTCTGTAAGCCTATTTAGATATTCCATTTAAAACCAGCCGTTACCAGCTACAATAGTCATTTACAACATTAACAATGTCTTTAATGTATTTTTGATCAATTTGTTGTTATTTTAATGAACGAAAATTATGCTTTTCTTTCAAAAACAAGGACATTTCTAAGTGACCCCAAACTTTTGAACGGTATTGTACATGAGAATGCTATTCATTGACTACTGCTCAGCGTTCAACACCATAGTGCCCTCAAAGCTCATCACTAAGCTAAGGACCCTGGGACTAAACACCTCCCTCTGCAACTCTATCCTGAACTACCTGACGGGCCACCCCCAGGTGGTAAGGGTAGGTAACAACACATCTGCCATGCTGATCCTCAAAACGGGGGCCCCTCAGGGGTGCGTGCTCAGTCACCTCCTGTACTCCATGTTCACCCATGACTGGATTGCCAAGCGGATGAGAGAAAGAGGTGAGGAAGAAAGGAGGAGGGAGGGAAGGAGGAGAGGAGGGAAGGTGCGCTGTGATGTCACATTGTGGTATTTCACCCAAAAGATATGGGACTTTATAAAAATGTAATATGTCTTTGAACTCTTTTGGGTCTGTGTAATCTGAGGGAAATATGTGTCTCTAGTATTGTCATACATTTGGCAGGAGGTTAAGAAGTACAGCTCAGTTTTTTCATTTTGTGGGCAGTGTGCACATAAACTGTCTTCTCTTGAAAGCCATGTCTGTCTTCGGTGGCAATTCTCAATAGCAAGGCTATGCTCACTGAGTCTGTACATAGTCAAAGATGTCCTTAAATTTGGGCCAGTCACAGTGGTCAGGTATTCTGCCACTGTGTCCTCTCTGTTTCGGGCCAAATAGCATTCCAGTTTGCTCAGTTTTTTTGTTAATTCCTTCCAATGTGTCAAGTAATTACCTTTTTTTCACTCATAATTTGATTGTTTCTAATTGTGTTGCTGTTGCTGTCCTGGGGCTCTGTTTGTGAACAGAGCCCCAGGACCAGCTTGCTTAAGAGACTCTTCTCTTGGTTTATCTCTCTGTAGGTGATGATTTGTTATAGAACGTTTGGAAACCTCTTCCTTTTGGTGGTTGTAGAATTTAACAGCTCTTTTTTGGGATTTTGATAATTAGCGGGCATCGGCCTAATTCTGCTCTGCATGCATTATTTGGTGTTTTATGTTGTACACAGAGGATATTTTATCAGAATTGTGCATGCGGAATCTCAATTTGGTGTTTGTCCCATTTCTGGTGAGCGGACCCCAGATCTCACAACCATGAAGGGCAACGGGTTCTATAACTTATTCATTTTTTTTGTGCCAGATCCTAATTGGGATGTTGAATTTTTTCGTTCCTTTTGATGGCAGAGAAGGCCCATCTTGTCTTGTCTCACAGATCATTCACAGCATTGTGGAACTTACCTGTGGAGATGAGGTTTAGGATGAGGTGGGTATAGTTTATGTGTGCTCTAGAGAAACGCTCTCTCTCTCTCTCTCTCTCTCTCTCTCTCTCTCTCTCTCTCTCTCTCTCTCTCTCTCTCTCTCTCTCTCTCTCTCTCTCTCTCTCTCTCTCTCTCTCTCTCTCTCTCTCTCTCTCTGGGTGTGTTTGGTATTTATAGCTTGTTTAACCCATTGCTCTAGGTGTGTTTGGTATTTATAGCTTGTTTAACCCAGTCTCTCTGGGTGTGTGTGGTATTTATAGCTTGTTTAACCCAGTCTCTCTAGGTGTGTTTGGTATTTATAGCTTGTTTAACCCAGTCTCTCTAGGTGTGTTTGGTATTTATAGATTGTTTAACCCAGTCTCTCTAGGTGTGTGTGGTATTTATAGATTGTTTAACCCAGTCTCTCTAGTTGTGTTTGGTATTTATAGATTGTTTAACCCAGTCTCTCTAGGTGTGTTTGGTATTTATAGATTGTTTAACCCAGTCTCTCTAGGTGTGTCTGGTATTTATAGATTGTTTAACCCAGTCTCTCTAGGTGTGTCTGGTATTTGGGTGTATTTATAGATTGTTTAACCCAGTCTCTAGGTGTGTCTGGTATTTAGATTGTTTAACCCAGTCTCTCTAGGTGTGTGGTATTTATAGATTGTTTAACCCAGTCTCTCTAGGTGTGTGTGGTATTTATAGATTGTTTAACCCAGTCTCTCTAGGTGTGTTTGGTATTTAAAGATTGTTTAACCCAGTCTCTCTAGGTGTGTTTGGTATTTATAGATTGTTTAACCCAGTCTCTCTAGGTGTGTTTGGTATTTATAGATTGTTTAACCCAGTCTCTCTAGGTGTGTTTGGTATTTATAGATTGTTTAACCCAGTCTCTCTAGGTGTGTGTGGTATTTATAGATTGTTTAACCCAGATTGTTTAACCCAGTCTCTCTAGGTGTGTTTGGTATTTATAGATTGTTTAACCCAGTCTCTCTAGGTGTGTTTGGTATTTAGTAGGTGTGTTTGGTATTTAGATTGTTTAACCCAGTCTCTCTAGGTGTGTTTGGTATTTATAGATTGTTTAACCCAGTCTCTCTAGGTGTGTTTGGTATTTATAGATTGTTTAACTCTAGGTGTGTTTTGGTATTTATAGATTGTCTCTCTAGGTGTGTGTGGTATTTATAGATTGTTTAACCCAGTCTCTCTAGGTGTGTGTGGTATTTATAGATTGTTTAACCCAGTCTCTCTAGGTGTGTGTGGTATTTATAGATTGTTTAACCCAGTCTCTAGGTGTGTGTGGTATTTCTAGATTGGTGTGTGGTATTTATAGGTGTGTCTGGATTGTTTAACCCAGTCTCTCTAGGTGTGTCTGGTATTTATAGATTGTTTAACCCAGTCTCTCTAGGTGTGTGTGGTATTTATAGATTGTTTAACCCAGTCTCTCTAGGTGTGTGTGGTATTTATAGATTGTTTAACCCAGTCTCTCTAGGTGTGTGTGGTATTTATAGATTGTTTAACCCAGTCTCTCTAGGTGTGTGTGGTATTTATAGATTGTTTAACCCAGTCTCTCTAGGTGTGTGTGGTATTTATAGATTGTTTAACCCAGTCTCTCTAGGTGTGTCTGGTATTTATAGATTGTTTAACCCAGTCTCTCTAGGTGTGTCTGGTATTTATAGATTGTTTAACCCAGTCTCTCTAGGTAGGTGTGTGGTATTTATAGATTGTTTAACCCAGTCTCTCTAGGTGTGTCTGGTATTTATAGATTGTTTAACCCAGTCTCTCTAGGTGTGTCTGGTATTTATAGATTGTTTAACCCAGTCTCTCTAGGTGTGTCTGGTATTTATAGATTGTTTAACCCAGTCTCTCTAGGTGTGTGTGGTATTTATAGATTGTTTAACCCAGTCTCTCTAGGTGTGTCTGGTATTTATAGATTGTTTAAAGTCTCTCTAGGTGTGTGTGGTATTTATAGATTGTTTAACCCAGTCTCTCTAGGTGTGTGTGGTATTTATAGATTGTTTAACCCAGTCTCTCTAGGTGTGTGTGGTATTTATAGATTGTTTAACCCAGTCTCTCTAGGTGTGTCTGGTATTTATAGATTGTTTAACCCAGTCTCTCTAGGTGTGTGTGGTATTTATAGATTGTTTAACCCTAGGTGTGTGTGGTATTTATAGAGTTTCTCTCTAGTGTGTGTGGTATTTATAGATTGTTTAAGGTCTCTCTAGGTGTGTGGTATTTATAGATTGTTTAACCCAGTCTCTCTAGGTGTGTGTGGTATTTATAGATTGTTTAACCCAGTCTCTCTAGGTGTGTGTGGTATTTATAGATTGTTTAACCCAGTCTCTCTAGGTGTGTTTGGTATTTATAGATTGTTTAACCCAGTCTCTCTAGGTGTGTGTGGTATTTATAGATTGTTTAACCCAGTCTCTAGGTGTGTCTAGGTGTGTGTGGTATTTATAGATTGTTTAACCCAGTCTCTCTAGGTGTGTGTGGTATTTATAGATTGTTTAACCCAGTCTCTCTAGGTGTGTGTGGTATTTATATTTATAGATTGTTTAACCCAGTCTCTCTAGGTGTGTGTGGTATTTATAGATTGTTTAACCCAGTCTCTCTAGGTGTGTCTGGTATTTATAGATTGTTTAACCCAGTCTCTCTAGGTGTGTCTGGTATTTATAGATTGTTTAACCCAGTCTCTCTAGGTGTGTGTGGTATTTATAGATTGTTTAACCCAGTCTCTCTAGGTGTGTTTGGTATTTATAGATTGTTTAACCCAGTCTCTCTAGGTGTGTTTTGGTATTTATAGATTGTTTAACCCAGTCTCTCTAGGTGTGTGTGGTATTTATAGATTGTTTAACCCAGTCTCTCTAGGTGTGTTTGGTATTTATAGATTGTTTAACCCAGTCTCTCTAGGTGTGTCTGGTATTTATAGATTGTTTAACCCAGTCTCTCTAGGTGTGTGTGGTATTTATAGATTGTTTAACCCAGTCTCTCTAGGTGTGTGTGGTATTTATAGATTGTTTAACCCAGTCTCTCTAGGTGTGTCTGGTATTTATAGATTGTTTAACCCAGTCTCTCTAGGTGTGTTTGGTATTTATAGATTGTTTAACCCAGTCTCTCTAGGTGTGTGTGGTATTTATAGATTGTTTAACCCAGTCTCTCTAGGTGTGTGTGGTATTTATAGATTGTTTAACCCAGTCTCTCTAGGTGTGTCTGGTATTTATAGATTGTTTAACCCAGTCTCTCTAGGTGTGTGTGGTATTTATAGATTGTTTAACCCAGTCTCTCTAGGTGTGTGTGGTATTTATAGATTGTTTAACCCAGTCTCTCTAGGTGTGTCTGGTATTTATAGATTGTTTAACCCAGTCTCTCTAGGTGTGTTTGGTATTTATAGATTGTTTAACCCAGTCTCTCTAGGTGTGTTTGGTATTTATAGATTGTTTTACCCAGTCTCTCTAGGTGTGTGTGGTATTTATAGATTGTTTAACCCAGTCTCTCTAGGTGTGTGTGGTATTTATAGATTGTTTAACCCAGTCTCTCTAGGTGTGTGGTATTTATAGATTGTTTAACCCAGTCTCTCTATTGGTATTTATAGATTGTTTAACCCAGTCTCTCTAGGTGTGTCTGGTATTTATAGATTGTTTAACCCAGTCTCTCTAGGTGTGTCTGGTATTTATAGATTGTTTAACCCAGTCTCTCTAGGTGTGTGTGGTATTTATAGATTGTTTAACCCAGTCTCTCTAGGTGTGTTTGGTATTTATAGATTGTTTAGTCTCTCTAGGTGTGTGTGGTATTTATAGAGTTTAACCCTCTCTAGGTGTGTGTGGTATTTATAGATTGTTTAACCCAGTCTCTCTAGGTGTGTGTGGTATTTATAGATTGTTTAACCCAGTCTCTCTAGGTGTGTGTGTCTGGTATTTATAGATTGTTTAACCCAGTCTCTCTAGGTGTGTTTGGTATTTATAGATTGTTTAACCCAGTCTCTCTAGGTGTGTGTGGTATTTATAGATTGTTTAACCCAGTCTCTCTAGGTGTGTGTGGTATTTATAGATTGTTTAACCCAGTCTCTCTAGGTGTGTCTGGTATTTATAGATTGTTTAACCCAGTCTCTCTAGGTGTGTGTGGTATTTATAGATTGTTTAACCCAGTCTCTCTAGGTGTGTGTGGTATTTATAGATTGTTTAACCCAGTTTCAGTCTCTCTAGGTGTGTGTGGTATTTATAGATTGTTTAACCCAGTCTCTCTAGGTGTGTGTGGTATTTATAGATTGTTTAACCCAGTCTCTAGGTGTGTGTGGTATTTATAGATTGTTTAACCCAGTCTCTCTAGGTGTGTTTGGTATTTATAGATTGTTTAACCCAGTCTCTCTAGGTGTGTGTGGTATTTATAGATTGTTTAACCCAGTCTCTCTAGTATTTATAGATTGTTTAACCCAGTCTAGGTGTGTTTATTTATAGATTGTTTAACCCAGTCTCTCTAGGTGTGTGTGGTATTTATAGATTGTTTAACCCAGTCTCTCTAGGTGTGTGTGGTATTTATAGATTGTTTAACCCAGTCTCTCTAGGTGTGTGTGGTATTTATAGATTGTTTAACCCAGTCTCTCTAGGTGTGTGTGGTATTTATAGATTGTTTAACCCAGTCTCTCTAGGTGTGTGTGGTATTTATAGATTGTTTAACCCAGTCTCTCTAGGTGTGTGTGGTATTTATAGATTGTTTAACCCAGTCTCTCTAGGTGTGTCTGGTATTTATAGATTGTTTAACCCAGTCTCTCTAGGTGTGTGTGGTATTTATAGATTGTTTAACCCAGTCTCTCTAGGTGTGTGTGGTATTTATAGATTGTTTAACCCAGTCTCTCTGTGTGTGGTATTTATAGATTGTTTAACCCAGTCTCTCTAGGTGTGTGTGGTATTTATAGATTGTTTAACCCAGTCTCTCTAGGTGTGTGTGGTATTTATAGATTGTTTAACCCAGTCTCTCTAGGTGTGTGTGGTATTTATAGATTGTTTAACCCAGTCTCTCTAGGTGTGTCTGGTATTTATAGATTGTTTAACCCAGTCTCTCTAGGTGTGTAGATTGGTATTTATAGATTGTTTAACCCAGTCTCTCTAGGTGTGTGTGGTATTTATAGATTGTTTAACCCAGTCTCTCTAGGTGTGTGTGGTATTTATAGATTGTTTAACCCAGTCTCTCTAGGTGTGT
Source organism: Oncorhynchus masou masou (assembly GCF_036934945.1). NCBI lineage: Eukaryota > Metazoa > Chordata > Actinopteri > Salmoniformes > Salmonidae > Oncorhynchus > Oncorhynchus masou. The sequence goes on along the minus strand of NC_088220.1, from coordinate 82,376,606 downwards.
GTGGTATTTATAGATTGTTTAACCCAGTCTCTCTAGGTGTGTGTGGTATTTATAGATTGTTTAACCCAGTCTCTCTAGGTGTGTGTGGTATTTATAGATTGTTTAACCCAGTCTCTCTAGGTGTGTCTGGATTATTTATAGATTGTTTAACCCAGTCTCTCTAGGTGTGTGTGGTATTTATAGATTGTTTAACCCAGTCTCTCTAGGTGTGTGTGGTATTTATAGATTGTTTAACCCAGTCTCTCTAGGTGTGTGTGGTATTTATAGATTGTTTAACCCAGTCTCTCTAGGTGTGTGTGGTATTTATAGATTGTTTAACCCAGTCTCTCTAGGTGTGTGTGGTATTTATAGATTGTTTAACCCAGTCTCTCTAGGTGTGTGTGGTATTTATAGGTAGTCTCTCTTTGGTATTTATAGATTGTTTAACCCAGTCTCTCTAGGTGTGTGTGGTATTTATAGATTGTTTAACCCAGTCTCTCTAGGTGTGTGTGGTATTTATAGATTGTTTAACCCAGTCTCTCTAGGTGTGTCTGGTATTTATAGATTGTTTAACCCAGTCTCTCTAGGTGTGTCTGGTATTTATAGATTGTTTAACCCAGTCTCTCTAGGTGTGTGTGGTATTTATAGATTGTTTAACCCAGTCTCTCTAGGTGTGTGTGGTATTTATAGATTGTTTAACCCAGTCTCTCTAGGTGTGTCTGGTATTTATAGATTGTTTAACCCAGTCTCTCTAGGTGTGTGTGGTATTTATAGATTGTTTAACCCAGTCTCTCTAGGTGTGTGTGGTATTTATAGATTGTTTAACCCAGTCTCTCTAGGTGTGTCTAGGTGTGTGTGGTATTTATAGATTGTTTAACCCTAGGTGTGTTTGGTATTTATAGAGTTTCTCTCTAGGTGTGTTTGGTATTTATAGATTGTTTAACCCAGTCTCTCTAGGTGTGTGTGGTATTTATAGATTGTTTAACAGTCTCTCTAGTGTGGTATTTATAGATTGTTTAACCCAGTCTCTCTAGGTGTGTCTGGTATTTATAGATTGTTTAACCCAGTCTCTCTAGTAGGTGTGTCTGGTATTTATAGATTGTTTAACCCAGTCTCTCTAGGTGTGTGTGGTATTTATAGATTGTTTAACCCAGTCTCTCTAGGTGTGTGTGGTATTTATAGATTGTTTAACCCAGTCTCTCTAGGTGTGTGTGGTATTTATAGATTGTTTAACCCAGATTGTTTCTAGGTGTGTGTGGTATTTATAGATTGTTTAACCCAGTCTCTCTAGGTGTGTTTGGTATTTATAGATTGTTTAACCCAGTCTCTCTAGGTGTGTGTGGTATTTATAGATTGTTTAACCCAGTCTCTCTAGGTGTGTGTGGTATTTATAGATTGTTTAACCCAGTCTCTCTAGGTGTGTGTGGTATTTATAGATTGTTTAACCCAGTCTCTCTAGGTGTGTGTGGTATTTATAGATTGTTTAACCCAGTCTCTCTAGGTGTGTTTGGTATTTATAGATTGTTTGTCTAGGTGTGTGTGGTATTTATAGATTGTTTAACCCAGTCTCTCTAGGTGTGTGTGGTATTTATAGATTGTTTAACCCAGTCTCTCTAGGTGTGTCTGGTATTTATAGATTGTTTAACCCAGTCTCTCTAGGTGTGTGTGGTATTTATAGATTGTTTAACCCAGTCTCTCTAGGTGTGTGTGGTATTTATAGATTGTTTAACCCAGTCTCTCTAGGTGTGTGTATTGGTATTGTTTAACCCAGTCTCTCTAGGTGTGTCTGGTATTTATAGATTGTTTAACCCAGTCTCTCTAGGTGTGTTTGGTATTTATAGATTGTTTAACCCAGTCTCTCTAGGTGTGTTTGGTATTTATAGATTGTTTAACCCAGTCTCTCTATGTGTGTGTGGTATTTATAGATTGTTTAACCCAGTCTCTCTAGGTGTGTGTGGTATTTATAGATTGTTTAACCCAGTCTCTCTGGTATTTATAGATTGTTTAACTCTCTAGGTGTGTGTGGTATTTATAGATTGTTTAACCCAGTCTCTCTAGGTGTGTGTGGTATTTATAGATTGTTTAACCCAGTCTCTCTAGGTGTGTTTGGTATTTATAGATTGTTTAACCCAGTCTCTCTAGGTGTGTTTGGTATTTATAGATTGTTTAACCCAGTCTCTCTAGGTGTGTTTGGTATTTATAGATTGTTTAACCCAGTCTCTCTAGGTGTGTTTGGTATTTATAGATTGTTTAACCCAGTCTCTCTAGGTGTGTGTGGTATTTATAGATTGTTTAACCCAGTCTCTCTAGGTGTGTCTGGTATTTATAGATTGTTTAACCCAGTCTCTCTAGGTATTTATGATTGTCTAGGTGTGTTTGGTATTTATAGATTGTTTAACCCAGTCTCTCTAGGTGTGTTTGGTATTTATAGATTGTTTAACCCAGTCTCTCTAGGTGTGTGTGGTATTTATAGATTGTTTAACCCAGTCTCTCTAGGTGTGTGTGGTATTTATAGATTGTTTAACCCAGTCTTTAGGTGTGTTTGGTATTTATAGATTGTTTAACCCAGTCTCTCTAGGTGTGTGTGGTATTTATAGATTGTTTAACCCAGTCTCTCTAGGTGTGTGTGGTATTTATAGATTGTTTAACCCAGTCTCTCTAGGTGTGTCTGGTATTTATAGATTGTTTAACCCAGTCTCTAGGTGTGTCTGGTATTTATAGATTGTTTAACCCAGTCTCTCTAGGTGTGTGGTATTTATAGATTGTTTAACCCAGTCTCTCTAGGTGTGTGTGGTATTTATAGATTGTTTAACCCAGTCTCTCTAGGTGTGTCTGGTATTTATAGATTGTTTAACCCAGTCTCTCTAGGTGTGTGTGGTATTTATAGATTGTTTAACAGTCTCTCTAGGTGTGTCTGGTATTTATAGATTGTTTAACCCAGTCTCTCTAGGTGTGTCTGGTATTTATAGATTGTTTAACCCAGTCTCTCTAGGTGTGTGTGGTATTTATAGATTGTTTAACCCAGTCTCTCTAGGTGTGTGTGGTATTTATAGATTGTTTAACCCAGTCTCTCTAGGTGTGTGTGGTATTTATAGATTGTTTAACCCAGTCTCTCTAGGTGTGTGTGGTATTTATAGATTGTTTAACCCAGTCTCTCTAGGTGTGTGTGGTATTTATAGATTGTTTAGGTGTGTGTGTGGTATTTATAGATTGTTTAACCCAGTCTCTCTAGGTGTGTGTGGTATTTATAGGTGTGTTTGGTATTTATAGATTTAGTCTCTCTAGGTGTGTTTGGATTGTTTAACCCAGTCTCTCTAGGTGTGTGTGGTATTTATAGATTGTTTAACCCAGTCTCTCTAGGTGTGTCTGGTATTTATAGATTGTTTAACCCAGTCTCTCTAGGTGTGTCTGGTATTTATAGATTGTTTAACCCAGTCTCTCTAGGTGTGTGTGGTATTTATAGATTGTTTAACCCAGTCTCTCTAGGTGTGTTTTTGTATATTGTTCTGTGTGTACTATTTATAGTTTATCCAGGTTTTTTTTTCCAGTCCAACGCAGGGTGTGTGTGTTTTGCTCCTGAAGACTGAGGGTTAATGTGTAGTGCTAGCTGTGTGTTTATCCTAACCACTGCCAAGGAGCTTACCAGCTAAATTGTGGAAATTCTGGTCCCCTAAATTAATTACATGCTCTATTAATGAAGTGAAATCAAATTAGCAGAACACTGGAGAGCCACTACTGTAGAAAATTACTTTGTGTGTTTTATTTAACTTGGAAATAAGAGGTACAAGACGATTTACTCGTCTCATAAACTATGTTAAAAGTCCAGTACGTTTTACTAAAGCTGGTCGGACTATTAAAGGTGCAGCGCAGTCAAAAACATGATTTTCCTGTATATTTTCAGACCATGATGTTGGAATAATACTCTGTTAAAATGATGATAATGCCCTTTTAACGTAAGAGCTGTTTGAAAAGACGGCCTGAAATTTCAGCCTGTTTTGGAGGGATGGAGTTTTGGCCTGCCTGGAGATATCAGTCACATGTAAAGTTCTTAATTGTTACCCAGAAATAATTTTAAATACATTTAAGACTGTTTTCAGACTTTACATTTGTGATTTCACTCACAAATGCTTGAAATTAAACAGCCATGAAGCTAAATGATCTGAGACATAGTCAATAATCTAATGTAGTGCAAGGCTTCCTGTTTGCTAAACTGTAATTGCAGTTACTGGTACTGTAGTAGGAGGGGTAGAGAGAGGAGAGGAGAGGAGAGAGAAGGATGGTACTGGAGGAGGAGGAGGAGGAGGAGGAGGAGGAGGAGGAGGAGGAGGGGTAGAGAGAGGAGAGGAGAAAGAAGGATGGTACTGGAGGAGGAGGAGGAGGAGGGGTAGAGAGAGGAGAGGAGAAAGAAGGATGGTAATGGAGGAGGAGGGGTAGAGAGAGGAGAAAGAAGGATGGTACTGGAGGAGGAGGAGGAGGAGGGGTAGAAAGAGGAGAGGAGATAGAAGGATGGTACTGGAGGAGGAGGGGTAGAGAGAGGAGAGGAGAGAGAAGAATGGTACTGGAGGAGGAGGGGTAGAGAGAGGAGAGGAGAGAGAAGGATGGTAATGGAGGAGGAGGGGTAGAGAGAGGAGAGAGAAGGATGGTACTGGAGGAGGAGGGGTAGAAAGAGGAGAGGAGAGAGAAGGATGGTAATGGAGGAGGAGGGGTAGAAAGAGGAGAGGAGATAGAAGGATGGTACTGGAGGAGGAGGGGTAGAGAGAGGAGAGGAGAGAGAAGAATGGTACTGGAGGAGGAGGGGGAGAGAGGAGAGGGAGAGAGAAGGATGGTACTGGAGGAGGAGGGGTAGAGAGAGGAGAGAGAAGGATGGTACTGGAGGAGGAGGGGTAGAGAGAGGAGAGAGAAGGATGGTACTGGAGGAGGAGGGGTAGAGAGAGGAGAGAGAAGGATGGTACTGGAGGAGGAGGGGTAGAAAGAGGAGAGGAGATAGAAGGATTGTATTGGAGGAGGAGGGGTAGAGAGAGGAGAGGAGAAAGAAGGATGGTACTGGAGGAGGAGGGGTAGAAAGAGGAGAGGAGATAGAAGGATTGTATTGGAGGAGGAGGGGTAGAAAGAGGAGAGGAGATAGAAGGATGGTACTGGAGGAGGGGTAGAGAGAGGAGAGGAGAGAGAAGAATGGTACTGGAGGAGGAGGGGTAGAGAGAGGAGAGAGAAGGATTGTACTGGAGGAGGAGGGGTAGAGAGAGGAGAGGAGATAGAAGGATGGTACTGGAAGAGGAGGGGTAGAGAGAGGAGAGGAGATAGAAGGATGGTACTGGAGGAGGAGGGGTAGAGAGAGGAGAGGAGAGAGAAGAATGGTACTGGAGGAGGAGGGGTAGAGAGAGGAGAGAGAAGGATTGTACTGGAGGAGGAGGGGTAGAGAGAGGAGAGGGAAGGATTGTACTGGCGGATGAGGAGTAGAGAGAGGAGAGGAGAGAGAAGGATGGTACTGGAGGAGGAGGGGTAGAGAGAGGAGAGAGAAGGATGGTACTGGAGGAGGAGGAGGGGTAGAGAGAGGAGAGAGAAGGATGGTACTGGAGGAGGAGGGGTAGAGAGAGGAGAGAGAAGGATGGTACTGGAGGAGGAGGGGTAGAGAGAGGAGAGAGAAGAATGGTACTGGAGGAGGAGGGGTAGAGAGAGGAGAGGAGAGAGAAGGATGGTACTGGAGGAGGAGGGGTAGAGAGAGGAGAGGAGAGAGAGAGAAGGATGGTACTGGAGGAGGAGGGGTAGAGAGAGGAGAGGAGAGAGAAGGATGGTACTGGAGGAGGAGGAGGGGTAGAGAGAGGAGAGAGAAGAATGGTACTGGATGAGGAGGGGTAGAGAGAGGAGAGAGAAGGATGGTACTGGAGGAGGAGGGGTAGAGAGAGGAGAGAGAAGAATGGTACTGGAGGAGGAGGGGTAGAGAGAGGAGAGAGAAGGATGGTACTGGAGGAGGAGTAGGAGGGGTAGAGAGAGGAGAGAGAAGGATGGTACTGGAGGAGGAGGGGTAGAGAGAGGAGAGGATAGCGAAGGATGGTACTGGAGGAGGAGGAGGGGGTAGAGAGAGGAGAGAGAAGAATGGTACTGGATGAGGAGGAGGGGTAGAGAGAGGAGAGGAGAGGAGAGATAAGGATGGTACTGGATGAGGAGGGGTAGAGAGAGGAGAGAGAAGAATGGTACTGGAGGAGGAGGAAGAGGGGAAGAGAGAGGAGAGGAGAGAGAAGGATGGTACTGGAGGTGAAGAGGGGAAGAGAGATGAGAGGAGAGCAAAGGATGGTACTGGAGGGGAAGAGGGGAAGAGAGAGGAGATGATAGAGAAGGATGGTACTGGAGGAGGAGGAGGGGTAGAGAGAGGAGAGATGAGAGAAGAGAAGGGGGACAGTTGGGTGAGCAAGGCCAATATCTTCTCACCTGCTGGGTGTAGGGGATGTGTGTGTGTGTGTGTGTGTGTGTGTGTGTGTGTGTGTGTGTGTGTGTGTGTGTGTGTGTGTGTGTGTGTGTGTGTGTGTGTGTGTGTGTGTGTGTGTGTGTGTGTGTGTGTGTGGGTGTGTCTGCGTGTGTGTCTGTTTGTGTATGTGTGTAAGGCTGTTCTGTCAGGGGTGAAATGAGTTTGGCTGAGGTGTTTCGGCTGGTCGAGGAGGCACGGGGAGGAACTCTACTCGACTGGAGTCCTCCGATCGATAAAGAGAGAGAGAGAGGGGGAACGAGAGCGTATGGGGGGGTTGAGAGAGGGAGGAAGTGGGTAAAGGAAGGGAGGGGAAAGAGAGAACGGCATGGAGAAAGAGGGGATTGTAATAGTGACAGGAAAAGGTTGAAAGGGGAGGAAGTAGTGAGAGAGTAGATATAGTGTTGAGGGGAGGACAGAGAGATTGGAAATAAGAAGAGAGGAGATGTAGGTTTGAGAGGAGGACAGAGAAATGACAAGGTTGAAAGGAGACGAAAGAGGAAGAGAGGAGATGTAGGGTTGAGGGGAGGACAGAGAAAGGAAAATGTTGAAATGAGAGGAAAGAGGAAGAGAGGAGATGTAGGGTTGAGGGGAGGACAGAGAAAGGACAAGGTTGAAAGGAGACGAAAGAGGAAGAGAGGAGATATAGGGTTGAGGGGAGGACAGAGAGATTGGAAATAAGAAGAGATGAGATGTAGGGTTGAGAGGAGGACAGAGAAAGGACAAGGTTGAAAGGAGAGGAAAGAGGAAGAGAGGAGATGTAGGGTTGAGGGGAGGAGAGAGAAAGGAAAAGGTTGAAAGGAGAGGAAAGAGGAAGAGAGGAGATGTAGGGTTGAGGGGAGGAGAGAGAAAGGAAAAGGTTGAAATGAGAGGAAAGAGGAAGAGAGGAGATGTAGGGTTGAGGGAGGACAGAGAGATTGGAAATAAGAAGAGAGGAGATATAGGTTAGAAAGGAGGACAGAGAAAGGACAAGGTTGAAAGGAGAGAATAGAGGAAGAGAGGAGATGTAGGGTTGAGGGGAGGACAGAGAAAGGACAAGGTTGAAAGGAGAGGAAAGAGGAAGAGAGGAGATGTAGGGTTGAGGGGAGGAGAGAGAAAGGAAAAGGTTGAAATGAGAGGAAAGAGGAAGAGAGGAGATGTAGGGTTGAGGGGAGGACAGAGAGATTGGAAATAAGAAGAGAGGAGATGTAGGGTTGAGGGGAGGACAGAGAAAGGACAAGGTTGAAAGGAGAGGAAAGAGGAAGAGAGGAGATGTAGGGTTGAGGGGAGGACAGAGAGATTGGAAATAAGAAGAGAGGAGATGTAGGGTTGAGAGGAGGACAGAGAAAGGACAAGGTTGAAAGGAGAGGAAAGAGGAAGAGAGGAGATGTAGGGTTGAGGGGAGGACAGAGAGAGAGAGAGGAAAGGGGAAGAGAGGAGATGTAGGGTTGAGAGGAGGACAGAGAGAGAGGAAAGAGGAAGAGAGGAGATGTAGGGTTGAGGGGAGGACAGAGAGAGAGGAAAGGGGAAGAGAGGAGATGTAGGGTTGAGGGGAGGACAGAGAGAGAGAGAGGAAAAAGGAGGAGAGGAGATGTAGGGTTGAGGGCAGGACAGAGAGAGAGAGGAAAGGGGAAGAGAGGAGATGTAGGGTTGAGGGGAGGACAGAGAGAGAAGAAATAAGAAGAAAGGAGATGTAGGGTTGAGAGGAGGACAGAGAGAGAAAAGGGGAAGAGAGGAGATGTAGGGTTGAGGGGAGGACAGAGAAAGGAAAAGGTTGAAATGAGAGGAAAGAGGAAGAGAGGAGATGTAGGGTTGAGGGAGGACAGAGAGATTGGAAATAAGAAGAGAGGAGATATAGGTTAGAAAGGAGGACAGAGAAAGGACAAGGTTGAAAGGAGAGAATAGAGGAAGAGAGGAGATGTAGGGTTGAGGGGAGGACAGAGAAAGGACAAGGTTGAAAGGAGAGGAAAGAGGAAGAGAGGAGATGTA
>NC_088220.1:82343199-82363199 GCF_036934945.1 Oncorhynchus masou masou | reverse complement strand
ACGACGTCACAATACTACATAACGACATCACAATACTACATAACGACATCACAATACTACATAACGACATCACAATACTACATAACGACGTCACAATACTACATAACGACGTCACAATACTACATAAAGACGTCACAATACTACATAACGACGTCACAATACTACATAACGACATCACAATACTACATAACGACGTCACAATACTACATAATGACGTCACAATACTACATAACGACGTCACAATACTACATAACGACGTCACAATACTACATAACGACATCACAATACTACATAACGACGTCACAATACTACATAACGACATCACAATACTACATAACGACGTCACAATACTACATAACGACGTCACAATAATACATAACGACATCACAATACTACATAACGACGTCACAATACTACATAACGACATCCCAATACTACATAACGACATCACAATACTACATAACGACATCACAATACTACATAACGACATCACAATACTACATAATGACGTCACAATACTACACAACGACATCACAACACCACATAACGACATCACAATACTACATAACGACGTCACAATACTACATAACGATGTCTCAATACTACATAACGACATCACAATACTACATAACGACATCACAATACTACATAACGACATCGCAATACTACATATCGACGTCACAATACTACATAATGACGTCACAATACTACATAACGACGTCACAATACTACATAACGACGTCACAATACTACATAACGACATCACAATACTACATAACGACGTCACAATACTACATAACGACATCACAATACTACATAACGACGTCACAATACTACATAACGACGTCACAATACTACATAACGACGTCACAATACTACATAACGACGTCACAATAATACATAACGACATCACAATACTACATAACGACGTCACAATACTACATAACGGCATCACAATACTACATAACGACATCACAATACTACATAACGACATCACAATACTACATAACGACATCGCAATACTACATAACGACGTCACAATACTACATAACGACATCACAATACTACATAATGACATCACAATACAACATAACGACATCACAATACTACATAACGACGTCACAATACTACATACCGACATCACATTACTACATAACGACATCACAATACTACATAACAACGTCACAATACTACATAACGACATCACAATACTACATAACGACATCACAATACTACATAACGACATCACAATACTACATAACAACATCACAATACTACATAACGACGTCACAATACTACATAACGACGTCGCAAGACTACATAACGACGTCACAATACTACATAACGACATCACAATACTACATAACGACATCACAATACTACATAACGACATCACAATACTACATAACGACATCACAATACTACATAACGACATCACAATACTACATAACGACATCACAATACTACATAACGACGTCACAATACTACATAACGACATCACAATACTACATAACGACATCACAATACTACATAACGACATCACAATACTTCATAACGACATCACAATACTACATAACGACATCACAATACTTCATAACGACATCACAATAATACATAACGACATCACAATACTAAAAATACAAAAAATACAAAATAAAAATGAGCAAAAAACTGGTCTCACTGACAAAGCTCCAGAGTTCCTCTGTGGAAGTGGGAGAAACTTCCAGAAGGAGAACCAGCTCTGCAGCACTCCACCAATCGGGCCTTTATAGTAGAGTGTCCAGATGGAAGCCACTCTTCAGTAAAAGGCACATGAAAGCCAGCTTGTAGTTTGTCAAAAGGCACCTAAAGGACTACCAGACCATGAGAAATAAGATTCTCTGGTCTGATGAAACGAAGATTGAACTCTTTGGCCTGAATGCCAATGGTCACATCTGGAGGAGACCTGACACCATCCCTACAATGAAGCATGGTGTTGGTAGCATCATGCTGTGGGGATGTTTTTCAGCGGCAGGGACTGGGAGACTAGTCAGGATCGAGGGAAAGATGAGAGGAGCAAAGTACAGAGAGATCCTTGATGAAATCCTACTCCAGAGCTCTCAGGACCTCAGACTGGGGTGAAGGTTCACCTGCCAACAGGACAATGACAATAAGCACACAGCCAAGACAACGCAGGAGCGGCTTCGGGACAAGTCTCTGAATGTCCTTGAGTGTCCCAGCCAGAGCCCGGATATGAACCCGATTGAAAATCTCTGGAGAGATCTGAAAATAGCTGTGCAGCAACGGTTCCAATCCAACCTGACAGAGGTGGAGAGGATCTGCAGAGGAGAATGAGAGAAACTCCCCAAATACAGGTGTACCAAGCTTTTAGAGTCGAACCCAAGAAGACTGGAGGCTGTAATCGCTGCTAAAGGTGCTTCACAAAGTCCTGAGTAAAGGGTCTGAATACTTATGTAAATGTGATATTTCCAGTTTTTTTTTCATACATTTGCAAAAATGTATGTGTGTGTGTGTGTGTGTGTGTGTGTGTGTGCGTGCGCACGTGCGCGTGTACACAGTGTGTGTGTGTGTGTGCGTGTGTGTGTGTGTGTGCGTGCTATCGCGCATGTACACTGTGTGTGTGTGTGTGCGCGCGCGTGTACACAGTGTGTGTCACTGAGAGACGGAGCAGATCTGATTGTTGGGTTAGGGTTAGGGTTAGGGTTACATCCTCCATCACTGCGAGACGGAACAGATCTGAGTGTTGGGTTAGGGTTGGGGTTAGGGTTACATCCTAACCCTCCATCACTGAGAGACGGAGCAGATCTGATTGTTGGATTAGGGTTGGGGTTAGGGTTACATCCTCCATCACTGCGAGACGGAACAGATCTGAGTGTTGGGTTAGGGTTGGGGTTAGGGTTACATCCTAACCCTCCATCACTGAGAGACGGAGCAGATCTGATTGTTGCTATAGAAAAGCAGATACAATTGTGATGCCATTCTTTTGTTTCCCATTTTGGTTTTATAGGTCAGTGAAACTAGGCACAGCAAGTGTGTATTCTAAATGACTGTAACCCTAACCCTGACCCTAACCCTAACCCTAACCCTAACCCTAACCCTAACCGTAACCCTAACCCTAACCATAACCCTAATCCTAAACCTGACCCTAAACCCTAATCCTAACCCTGACCCTAACCGTAACTCTAACCCTAACACTAATCCTAACCCTGACCGTAACCCTAACCCTAACCCCAATCCTAACCCTAACCGTAACCCTAACCCTAACCATAACCCTAATCCTAACCCTGACCCTAATCCTAACCCTAACCCTAACCCTAATCCTAACCCTGACCGTAACCCTAACCCAAACCCTTTCCTAACCCTAATCCTAACCCTAACCATAATCCTAACCCTGACCCTAACCCTAACCCTAACCCTAATCCTAACCCTGACCGTAATCCTAACCCTAACCCTATCCTAACCCTAACCCGAACCCGAACCCTAATCCTAACCCTAACCCTAACCCTGTCCTAACCCTAACCCTATCCTAACCCTAACCCTGTCCTAACCCTGTCCTAACCCTAACCCTAACCCGAACCCTAATCCTAACCCTAACCCTATCCTAACCCTAACCCTATCCTAACTGTAACTCTAACCCAAACCTTGATCCCTATCCTAACCCTAACCATAATTCTTACCCTAACTCTAACCTTGACCCAACCCTAACCCTAACCCTAACCCTTACCTTGACCCCTATCTTAACCCTAACCTTTACCCCTAACTCTAACCCTTACCATAACTCTAACCTTGATCCCTATCCTAACCCTAACCATAATTCTTACCCTAACTCTAACCTTGACCCAACCCTAACCCTAACCCTAACCCTTACCTTGATCCCTATCTTAACCCTAACCTTGACCCCTAACTCTAACCCTTACCATAACCCTAACCCTGACTCCTATCCTAACCCTAACCCTAACCCTGACCCCTATCCTAACCCTAACCCTAACCCTGACCCCTATCCTAACCCTAACCCTAACCCTGACCCCTATCCTAACCCTTACCCTGACCCCTATCCTAACCCTTACCCTGACCCCTATCCTAACCCTAACCCTGACCCCTATCCTAACCCTAACCCTAACCCTAACCCTAACCCTGACCCCTATCCTAACCCTTACCGTAAGTCTTACCCTAACCCTATCCTAAACAGTTGCTTATCAACAGATAGTAAAGATGGACTATCCAAAGGAAGTGGGAGCCAATGTTATTTTCTAATGCCACTTTAGCTATGTTTTTGACACAGCTTAATATCTCCAGGGAGAGAGAGGAAATGATAGGAGAGAGAGGAGAGAGAGGAGGAGAGGAGAGAGAGAGGAGGAGGAGCGAGAGGAGTGAGAGGAGAGGAGAAAGAGGAGAGAGAGGAGATGAGAGAGAGAGAGAGAGCGAGATAGAGAGGGGAGAGGAGGATAGTGAGGAGGAGCGAGAGGAGAGAGAGGTGAAAGAGAGGAGGAGAGGAGAGGAGAGAAGAAAGAGGAAAGGATAGAGGAGGAGAGAGAGGAGAGGAGAGAAGAGAGGAGAGAAAGGCGAGAGAGGAGAGAAAGTGGAGAGGAGAGGAGAGAAGAGGAGAAAGAGATGAGAGAGAGGAGAGGAGAAAGAGGAGAGGAGAGAGAGGAGGAGAGAGAGGAGGAGAGGAGAGAGGATAGGAGAGGAGAGAGAGGAGAGAAACGAGAGGAGAGGAGCGGAGGGGAGAGGAGAGAAAAGAGAGGAGAGAAAAGACTGGAGAGAGCGAAGAGGAGAGGAAAGAGGTGAGGGGAGAGAGGAGAAGAGACGAGAGGAGAGAGAGGAGAGGAGAGGAGAGGAGAAGAGAGGAGAGGAGAGAGAGGAGAGAGAGGAGAGGAGAGAGAGTGGAGAGCAGGGTAAACATTCCCATACAGTCCTCCTCTCCTACAGAGCAGAGAGCATGTCTGGGATCTTACCCTGTGTGGATTGGGCAGTGTGTGTGTTGTGTGTGTTGTGTGTGTGTGTGTGTGTGTGGATTGGGCAGTGTGTGTGTGTGTGTGTGTGTGTGTGTGTGTGTGTGTGTGTGGATTGGGCAGTGTGTGTGTTGTGTGTGTTGTGTGTGTGTGTGTGTGGATTGGGCAGTGTGTGTGTAGTCGTCTGATCTTCACCCTGATGTTAATGAGACTGGGGAGGGCAGATCACTGAGAAGATCACATAGAACCTGCAGTAATTGCACCGAGTGGTGAAACGTTTTATTTCTCTCCATGACCCCATCTTCTCTCCATCCTTTCTCCTCCTCTATCCCTCTCTCCTTTCATCTATCTCTCTCTCCTCTTCCTGTGTCCCAGGCCCTATCCATCTCTCTTTATCTGTTTCTGTCTGTACACAAATTAAAATCGTCAGACATGCAAACGCACAGAGACACTCGACCCCCCCCACCCCCCCCACCCCACACACACAAACACACACGTGCGCACCGATACACACACACAGGAACATGCTCACACACACTTAAACTGAAGCACTCCACAACGAAGTCCGTCATTAAGAGGTAATGCTGGTTTAGTCCCTGTGCCATTGGGTCTCTGTGTGCACTCTGTAAGATAACAAAAATGCACAGATATGTTTTATTATGTTCATTGCTCTACACATGAATAACTCATTGAGGGTTTGTGTGTGTGTGTGTGTGTGTGTGTGTGTGTGTGTGTGTGTGTGTGTGTGTGTGTGTGTGTGTGTGTGTGTGTGTGTGTGTGTGTGTGTGTGTGTGTGTGAAAGAGAGAAAGAGAGAGTTGTTCAATTATTCTCATGAACTCAGGATGAAGTGTTTTGCCTGTGACCTCACGTAATAGAGGCAAGCTGGGTTAAACAATAACTCCACCCCCAGATCAGCCTCCACCCCCAGACCAGCCTCCACCCCCAGACCAGCCTCCACCCCCAGACCAGCCTCCACCCCCAGACCAGCCTCCACCCCCAGACCAGCCTCCACCCATAGACCAGCCTCCACCCTCCACCTCTAGACCAACTTTCCTCTCCTCTCCTCTCCTCTCCTCTCCTCTCCCCTCTCCTCTCCTCTCCTCTCCTCTCCTCTCCTCTCCTCTCCTCTCCTCTCCTCTCCTCTCCTCTCCTCTCCTCTCCTCTCCTATCCTCTCCTCTCCCCCTCGTGTCTTCTCCTCCTGTCTTCTGCTCTCCACCACTCCCTCTCCCCTCCTTCCTCTCTCCTCTGCTCCCTCCTCTCCTCCTCTCTCCCTCTCCCCTCTCCTCTCCTCTCCTCTCCCTCTCCTCTCCTCTCCTCTTCTCTCTCTCTCACTCTCCTCTCCTCCCTCTCCTCTCCTCCTCCTCTAACCTCCTCTCCTCTCTGCTCCTCTCCCTCTCCTCCCCTCCTCTCTCCTCTCCTCCTCTCTCTCCCTCTCTCCTCTCTCCTCTCTCTCCTCTCCCTCTCCCTCTCCCCTCCGTTCCTCTCTCCTCTGCTCCTCTCCTCTGCTCCTCTCCTCTCCTCCTCTCCTCTCCTCTCCTCTCCTCTCCTCTCCTCTCTCTCCTCTCTCTCTCCTCCTTCCTCTCCTCTCCTCTCCCCCCCCCCTTCTCTCTCTCCTCTCTCCTCTCCCTCTCCTCTCCTCTCCTCTCCTCTCCTCTCCTCTCTTCTCTTCTCTTCTCTTCTCTTCTCCTCTCCTCTCCTCTCCTCTCCTCCTCTCCTCCTCTCTCCTCTCCTCTCCTCTCCTCTTCTCCTCTCCTCTCCTCTCCTCTCTTCTTCTCTCCTCTCCTCTCCTCTCCTCACCTCCCTTGGCTCCTGTAGGTGTCACTGCTGTTCCATGAGCCACAGGAGGCAGCTGCAATACATCATGGGAAACACACACACACACACACACACACTGGTGACGGTAGTCTATAACAAAATGGAGAGGGGAGCAGGGCTATGGCTGTCTTTACTGTAGAAGTTAGTTAAACTTACTTGAAGACTAACACACACACACACACACACACACACACACACACACACACACACACACACACACACACACACACACACACACACACACACACACACACACACACACACACACACACACATCAAGTCTCCATCTCCTATCAGTCCCTAATAGAGAAATAAAGTGCCTTGGCGTCAGGGGAAACAGGAGAGATTGTGTTGGTGTGTTGACTCGTCTTTTTCTGGAAGATGATCATCAGGTTCCTCTCCAGTGTTCCCCAAACCTTTGATTGAAGCTATAATTACTTTACTATCTTAATATCGCCAGAGAAAAATATCTATTTGTGATATTTAATGCTGGCATTTGAGTTTGTGTGTGTGTTCTCCATGACATTTAACCCTGACTGTTTTTTAACCTCTAGCGTCGAGCAATCCCGTATCCGGGAGCGTAATCATAGCCTCAAGCTCATTAGCATAACGCAACATTAACTATTCATGAAAATCGCAAATGAAATTAAATAAATATATTGGCTCACAAGCTTAGCCTTTTGTTAACAACACTGTCATCTCAGATTTTCAAAATATGCTTTTCAACCATAGCTACACAAGCATTTGTGTAAGAGTATTGATACCTAGCATAGCATTAAGCCTAGCATTCAGCAGGCAACATTTTCACAAAAACAAGAACAGCATTCAAATAAAATAATTTACCTTTGAAGACCTTCGGATGTTTTCAATGAGGAGACTCTCAGTCAGATAGCAAATGTTCAGTTTTTCCAAAAATATTATTTGTGTAGGAGAAATCGCTCCGTTTTGTTCATCACGTTTGGCTAAGAAAAACCCCCGAAAATTCAGTCATTACAACGCCAAACTTTTTTCCAAATTAACTCCATAATATCGACAGAAACATGGCAAACGTTGTTTAGAATCAATCCTCAAGGTGTTTTTCACATATCTATTCGATGATAAATAATTTGTGGCAGTTGCCTTTCTCCTCTGAACCTAATGGAAAAGTGGACGCAGCTGGAGTTTGCACAATAATTTCGATAATTTCAATAATTTTTTTTATCCAAAAATTAAAAGAGCGCCCCCTATATTGAAGAAGTTAAATGCTTATTGGGATATTGAGATCAATATTACCTCAACTAGATTCTCTCAAATTACATCTCTGATAAGAAGTAGAAAATTACTTTTTAAAAACAAAGATTAGAAGAGAGGGGAGGAGGGGACAACAGAGGAGACGAGAAGGGAAGAGAAGAGAAGACAAGAGAAGAGAAGAGAGGAGAGGAGAGGAGAAGTGGGGAAAGGAGAGGGGAAGTGTGGAAAGGAGAGGAGAGGAGAGGAGAGGAGGGGAGAGGAGAGGAGAGGAGAGGAGAGGAGAGGAGAGGAGAGGAGAGGAGAGGAGAGGAGAGGAGAGGAGAGGAGAGGAGAGGAGAGGAGAGGAGAGGAGAGGAGAGGAGAGGAGAGGAGAGGAGAGGACTGAAGGGAAAGGAGGGTGGGAGAGAGTGAGGAAAAGAGAGGAAAAGAGAGAAAAGAGAGGAAAAGAGAGGAAAAGAGAGAAAAGAGAGGAAAAGAGAGGAAAAGACAGAAAAGAGAGGAAAAGACAGAAAAGAGAGGAAAAGATAGGAAAAGAGAGAAAAGAGAGGAAAAGACAGATAAGAGAGGAAAAGACAGAAAAGAGAGGAAAAGAGAGAAAAGAGAGGAAAAGACAGAAAAGAGAGGAAAAGATAGGAAAAGAGAGAAAAGAGAGGAAAAGACAGAAAAGAGAGGAAAAGAGAGAAAAGAGAGGAAAAGACAGAAAAGAGAGGAAAAGATAGGAAAAGAGAGAAAAGAGAGGAAAGAGAGGAAAGAGAGGAAAAGAGAGGAAAAGACAGAAAAGAGAGGAAAAGACAGAAAAGAGAGGAAAAGAGAGAAAAGAGAGGAAAAGAGAGGAAAGAGAGGAAAAAGAGGAAAGAGAGGAAAGAGAGGAAAGGAAAGGAGAAGAAGGGAGAGCAGAGGAGAAGAGCAAAGAGGAAATAAGAAGAGAGGAGAGGAGATGAGAGGGAAGGAGAATAGAGAAAAGGGGGAAGAGAAGAGAGGAGAAATGAGGCGGGGAGGGGAGCAGAGGGGAACAACCGCATTATACACCCCCCCCTCCTAATCAGGGAGTAGACTCTGGTTTATTAAGAGAATGAACGACAGAATGGCAAAACAAACGAGTGCACGGAGTGAGGGACCATGAACGAGGGCGTCTGGACCTTGTTTAAGTGACTGTGCAGCAGTAAGGGACATGTAAACTGCAATTAAAGATAACTAATCACAAACACACCAGGCAGGTCACCCCTGATACAAGTCAGTATTGGACGTCCATCCATGTCTGAGGACGTTGTGGTAACCGGCCCCTTGGGGCAACAGTGAGCGCTGTTACCTTCATGTAGGTTTCTGTTTTGTCTTTATTTAACTAGGCAAGTCACTTAACACATACTTATTTAAACATGACTACAGGCAACACTGGGCTAACTGTACACAACCCTATGGGACTCCCAATCATGACCCGGGTGTGATTCAGCCTGGATTTGAACCAGGGACTGTACTGATGTCTCTTGCTCTGAGATACAGTGCCTTAGACAGCTGCACTACTCGGGAGTTCTTGTTAGGGTATTGTGGACAGAGATGGTGAGAGTAAAGTTTTGTCTCTATGTCGAACGGCATGTTCAAATCCAGTAGTTGAAAGTTGTTTTTTATAGATTAGTTTTAAGTCTATCCCAAACTTTAACCCGTACCTTAACCATTCAAAGTTATGCCTAAACTTAATCATAAACACTTCTACATTTGAAGTTTGGAACAACTTTGAAATGTTATGTTTGAGGATGAATGTCAAATTATAACGTGAAACTGTGAGAGCTGGTTGAACATACCTGTAAGTGGAGCAGGTCACTCTCTCACATACTGCAGAGAAATGTCACCACACAAACGTTATCTAAACCAAGTACTGGAGAGAGAGAGAGAGAGAGAGAGAGAGAGAGAGAGAGAGAGAGAGAGACAGAGACAGAGACAGAGACAGAGACAGAGACAGAGACAGAGACAGAGACAGAGACAGAGACAGAGACAGAGACAGAGACAGAGACAGAGACAGAGACAGAGACAGAGACAGAGACAGAGACAGAGACAGAGACAGAGAGAGAGAGAGCAGGGTGATAATTAATGTGAGGCTGTCAGAGAGGTTGAGAGGGGAACCATGGTGACGGGAGTGGGGGGTGCGGGAGATGTGGACACAAACAGGTGCAGTACAGGAACACGGCAGAGAGAAGAATGGAGGAATGCAGAGAGTAGGAGGATGAAGAAGGGAAAGGGAGAATGTGATGTATGGGAGAAATGATAGACAGATGAAGAGAAGAGAGGAAAAAGAGAAAGAGACTTCCTGTGAGAAATAAAGTACTGACGGATTAATCTAGTCTGTGTGTGTGTGTGTGTGTCTGTATGTGTGTCTGTGTCTGTCTGTGTGTCTGTGTGTCTGTGTGTGTGTGTGTCTGTGTGTGTCTGTGTGTGTGTGTGTCTGTGTGTGTCTGTGTGTGTGTCTGTGTGTGTGTGTGTGTGTCTGTGTGTCTGTGTGTGTGTGTGTGTGTCTGTGTGTGTGTGTGTGTGTGTCTGTGTGTGTCTGTGTGTGTCTGTGTGTGTCTGTGTGTGTGTGTGTGTGTGTGTGTGTGTGTGTGTGTGTCTGTGTGTGTCTGTGTGTGTCTGTGTGTGTCTGTGTGTGTGTGTGTCTGTGTGTGTGTGTGTCTGTGTGTCTGTGTGTGTGTGTGTCTGTGTCTGTGTCTGTGTCTGTGTCTGTGGGCGCTCTACAGTTGATAAATCACAGCCCTGTGTCTCCAGACATATTCCATATTGGCCAACGGCTGCAGTTATTGTTCAGCATGACCTTTGACCTCACTCTGGTTTATTACCTCATTCTAGGAGACTGCTGCTATCATGTGCGTGTGTGCGTGTGTGTATGTGTGTGTGTGTGTGCTGTTATCCTGACAGATCGCAGCAATAACGTGTGGAGAGTTAACGGTAGGAAAATAGGCAACACTTTAGTCGGAGCCCTCTGTCAAACAGTCTACTTTACCCTGGTGACTTTACAGGCTGTGTGACTGATTACATATTCCTCTGCTGCTACAACAACTTCAACACGAAGGGCAATTGGGCCTGAAAACACACACACTTACGGACACAAGCAGACACGTACAAGCACCTACACACCTTCACAATAAAACCACGTAGAATAAATATACTGATTGATGAGCAAATAACCATGGAATGTAAACTGTGGCACTGTGTCAAAGGAATAGCATGGAACGCTACGGCAACTCCAGCCATGTGATTCTGATGAAGAGAGTTGGAACACAGCAGTCATTCAATACACCGACGGAAACATTTATAACAGACTGTAACAGTGAAACAGAAAGTATGTTTGGGTAACTTAATGTAGTGACAGAGAGTAACAGAGGGTATTTAGCCCCAGTGAAACAGAAAGTATGTTTGGGTAACTTAATGTAGTGACAGAGAGTAACAGAGGGTATTTAGCCCCAGTGAAACAGAAAGTATGTTTGGGTAACTTAATGTAGTGACAGAGAGTAACAGAGGGTATTTAGCCCCAGTGAAACAGAAAGTATGTTTGGGTAACTTAATGTAGTGACAGAGAGTAACAGAGGGTATTTAGCCCCAGTGAAACAGAAAGTATGTTTGGGTAACTTAATGTAGTGACAGAGAGTAACAGAGGGTATTTAGCCCCAGTGAAACAGAAAGTATGTTTGGGTAACTTAATGTAGTGACAGAGAGTAACAGAGGGTATTTAGCCCCAGTGAAACAGTAATGTGACAGAGGTTTACTGTATAGATATTCAGTCTGAAACAGGTCAGGTTGAAGATAAGGCCAGGTTGGAGACAGGCCAGGTTAGATATGGGCCAGGTTAGAGACAGGCCAGGTTAGAGACAAGCCAAGTTAAAGACAGGCCAGGTTAGAGACAGGCCAGGTTAGATATGGGCCAGGTTAGAGACAGGCCATGTTAGATACAAGCCAAGTTAAAGACAGGCCAGGTTGGAGACAGGCCGTGTTACAGACATGCCAGGGCAGGTTAGAGACAGGCCATGTTAGAGACAAGCCAAGTTAAAGACAGGCCAGGTTAGAGACAGGCCAGGTTAGAGACAAGCCAAGTTAAAGACAGGCCAAGTTAGAGACAGGCCAGGTTAGATATGGGCCAGGTTAGAGACAGGCCATGTTAGATACAAGCCAAGTTAAAGACAGGCCAGGTTAGAGACAGGCCAGGTTAGATATGGGCCAGGTTAGAGACAGGCCATGTTAGAGACAAGCCAAGTTAAAGACAGGCCAGGTTAGAGACAGGCCAGGTTAGATATGGGCCAGGTTAGAGACAGGCCATGTTAGATACAAGCCAAGTTAAAGACAGGCCAGGTTAGAGACAGGCCAGGTTAGATATGGGCCAGGTTAGAGACAGACCATGTTAGATACAAGCCAAGTTAAAGACAGGCCAGGTTAGAGACAGGCCAGGTTAGATATGGGCCAGGTTAGAGACATGCCATGTTAGAGAAACTATCTGGGGAAGCATTCATCATAGGAGCATTCATCATGGATGGAGGGAATTGCTTTTTGTTCTCTCATGTTCATTCTCTCCCTTTACCCTCTCCCAATGTCTCTCTCTCTCTGTCTCCCTCTGTTTCTCTCTGTCTCTCTCTTTCTCCCTCTGTCTCTGTCTCCCTTTGTCTCCCTCTGTCTCCCTCTGTCTCTCTCTGTCTCCCTCTGTCTCCCTCTGTCTCCCTCTGTCTCTCTCTGTCTCCCTCTGTCTCTCTCTGTCTCCCTCTGTGTCTGTCTCCCTCTGTCTCCCTCTGTCTCCCTCTGTCTCCCTCTGTCTCTCTCTGTCTCTCTCTGTCTCCCTCTGTCTCCCTCTGTCTCCCTCTGTCTCTCTCTGTCTCCCTCTGTCTCCCTCTGTCTCCCTCTGTCTCCCTCTGTCTCCCTCTGTCTCCCTCTGTCTCTCTCTGTCTCCCCTCCCCTCTATGTATTTTCTTCCTCTCCCCCCCTCTGTATTGTGTCCATGGTGAGTGTGAAGGTGATTCATTGTTGGACATGATGGCTGGACTGATAACACTTGAGGTTTCATTAATCACGAAAGCCACATTCAGAGCCAATTAACTTCTTAGGGATAAGGGGGTAGTATTCAGAAGTTTGGATGAATGTGCCCAAAGTAAACTGCCTGTTACTGAGGCCCAGAAGCTAGGATATGCATATAATTGGTAGTATTGGATAGAAAACACTCAAATGTTTCCAAAATAATGTTTGTGAGTATAACAGAACTGATATAGCAGGTGGAGGTGACACCATTTAAAATGCCTGTCTTTGGGGAAATCAATGTAAATCCTCCCAGATTGCAGTACCTCCAGTCTTTAGAAAGAGTGTCAGGCTTGTTTTTTGAAAAATGAGCTAGAATTTGTAGTTTTTCTAACTGGCACCCATTTTGGCTGTAGTGTTATGATGTGCGTGGATGAGAGCGCACAGTTTGTTATTTATCTCCAGTACTGTACATACAATTCTCTGTCTAAATTTGAATGTTTATTTACTTATTAGGGTACCTGAGGATTGATTAGAAACATTCTTTGACATGTTTGGACCAAGTTTATTGGTAACGTTTGGGATTCATTTTGTATGAGGGAAACCGGTGGATTATTGAATGAAGAGCGCCAACTAAACTGACTTTTTTGAGATATAAAGAAGGACTTTATCGAACAAAGTGACCATTTGTAATGTAGCTGGAACCCTTTGAATTGCAAACAGAGGAAGATCAAAGGTAAGTGATTTATTTTATTGCTATTTCTGACTTTCGTGATGCCTCTGCTTGGTTGGAAAATGTTTTTATTGCCTTTGTATGTGGGGCGCTGTCCTCAGATAATCACATGGTATACTTTCACCGTAAAGCCTTTTTGAAATCTGACAAAGCGTCTGGATTAACTTCTTGACGCACCCATCCCGTTAGCGGGATCATTTTCAGTCCTCTCCAGCTGTCTTCTCTTCTGCACTCTCCTGTTGTCTTCTCTCCTGTCTTCTCCTGCTGTCTTCTCTTCTGCACTCTCCTGTTGTCTTCTCTTCTGTCCTCTCCAGCTGTCTTCTCTTCTAAAACTCTCCTGTTGTCTTCTCTTCTGTCCTCTCCAGCTGTCTTCTCTCCTGTCCTCTTGTGCTGTCTTCTCTTCTGTCCTCTCCAGCTGTCTTCTCTTCTGTCCTCTCCAGCTGTCTTTTCTCCTGTCTTCTCCTGCTGTCTTCTCTTCTGCACTCTCCTGCTGTCTTCTCTTCTGTCCTCTCCTGCTATCTTCTCTCCTGTATTCTCCTGCTATCTTCTCTTCTGTCTTATATTGCTTTCTTCTCTCCTGTCTTCTCTTCTGTCCTCTCCTGTCCTCTCCTGCTGTCTTCTCTCCTGTTTTCTCCTGCTGTCTTCTCTCCTGTCCTCTCCTGCTGTCTTCTCTTCTGTCCTCTCCTGCTGTCTTCTCTTCTGTCTTCTCTTCTGTCCTCTTCTGTCCTCTCCTGCTGTCTTCTCTCCTGTCCTCTCCTGCTGTCTTCTCTCCTGTCTTCTCTCCTGTCTTCTATTGCTATCTTCTCTCCTGCCTTCTCTCCTTCTGTCTTCTCTCATCTCCATGACTTTCATATCCTATCCACTGTGAACTCCTCTCTGCTCTGTGTAGATGACTTCTGAAGGTTAGAGATGGTTTGAGAAAAAGTTACAGACGACAGTCTCCGTGAGTTGGCATTCAGAGCTGAAAGAACAATGCTTCCATTAGACGAGGGCTCACTGAAGAGGGAATGACATTGATTGGCTGGGAAAAAGGGGATTGACATTGATTGGTTCAGGCTTGTTAGCGTGGAAGGGAAGTGATTTGCATAATGTCGACATTTACAGTCTAGAGAACGGACCTGGTCGCTGGCTGGGATTTGAACCCATAACAACAAAATGGAAGACATTTCTGCATTCGAACACTATTTCGGTTTTACAGTCCTACCTTCATTGTCCATTCTACACTAGCACTTTATTCACCTCAATATAGGATGTAAAGACTGAAATTAAGATTGGAATTAATTGAAAATTCGTACTGTTGTGATGTGTAAGAGAGAAGAGGAGACAGCGATAGAAGAGAGGGAGAGGGAGAGAGAGAGAGAGACAGAGATAGAGAGACAGAGACAGAGAGAGAGAGACAGAAGGAGATAGAGAGAGAGAGAGAGAGAGAGAGAGAGAGAGAGAGACAGAAGGAGATAGAGACACCTTTGTCTTTGTTTGCGGTGACAGGGACTGGCACAGTGTGACAGGGAGACCTTTACAGAGAACCAGTTAAATAGAGAAGGGATGGAGATTAGCGAAAAGAAGAACAAAAGATGGAGTCACTGGAAGTAAATGCCATCCCCCAAATGAATGCCAGCCAGTCCTTCTGTTGTAGTGGAGCTTGGCCAGGATAACACAATACCCCAGTACACCACATTGTGAGTTATTACTGCAATACCCAGTACACCACAGTATGAGTTATTACTGCAATACCCCAGTACACCACATTATGAGTTATTACTGCAATATCCCAGTACACCACATGATGAGTTATTACTGCAATACCCCAGTACACCACATGATGAGTTATTACTGCAATACCCCAGTACACCACATTATGAGTTATTACTGCAATACCCCAGTACACCACATTATGAGTTATTACTGCAATACCCCAGTACACCACATGATGAGTTATTACTGCAATACCCCAGTACACCACATGATGAGTTATTACTGCAATACAATATCCCAGTACACCACATTATGAGTTATTACTGCAATACCCCAGTACACCACATTATGAGTTATTACTGCAATACCCCAGTACACCACATGATGAGTTATTACTGCAATACCCCAGTACACCACATGATGAGTTATTACTGCAATACAATATCCCAGTACACCACATTATGAGTTATTACTGCAATACCCCAGTACAACACATTATGAGTTATTACTGCAATACCCCAGTACACCACAGTATGAGTTATTACTGCAATACCCCAGTACACCACATGATGAGTTATTACTGCAATACCCCAGTACACAACATTATGAGTTATTACTGCAATACCCCAGTACACCACATGATGAGTTATTACTGCAATACCCCAGTACACCACATGATGAGTTATTACTGCAATACCCCAGTACACCACATGATGAGTTATTACTGCAATACCCCAGTACACCACAGTATGAGTTATTACTGCAATACCCTAGTACACCACATGATGAGTTATTACTGCAATACCCCAGTACACCACATTATGAGTTATTACTGCAATACCCCAGTACACCACATGATGAGTTATTACTGCAATACCCCAGTACACCACATGATGAGTTATTACTGCAATACCCCAGTACACCACATGATGAGTTATTGGACATACTTTTCTGTGTTTTGTTTCCCTTAAAGAAGAAGGGGGAGTGGCTCCATTATGTTGTTTCTTCTGTGATATTATGACTGAAAATGCATTTTATTTTCATTTCAAAGTACAACTGAACAGACATTTATTAAGTACCTGATTTTAAATTCCTTGGCATCATACTTGATTCCAACAGTTCTTTTAAAAAGCAGATTACACCAAATTTAACCCAGCTCATTTCCAATTCATACAAACTAGTTTGACTACAGCGGTAGCAAAACTGTACTTCAAATCTATGATACTCCCCCACTTAACATGCTGATTGACTAGTTTGGCCCAAGCTTGTTATACAACATTAAGACCCATTCAGTCTGTCTGCAAACAGGCCCTCAAAGTGCTTGATAGGAAGCCCACTGGCCATCATCACTGTTACATCCTCAGAAAGCACCGACGCATGTCTTGAATTCAAGATCCTACATGGCCTGGCTCCTCCCCCTCCACTATGTACTTTTGTTAAACAGAAAACCCTAACCTATGGCAGCAGATCCACAAGGTCTGCCATGAGAGGTGACTGTATAGTTCCCTTAAGGAAAAGCACCTTTAGTAAATCTGCTTTCTCTGTGAGAGCTTCCCATGTCTGGAATACACTGCCATCAGACACACATAACTGCACCACATATCACACTTTCACAAAAAAAAACATGAAAACATGGCTAAAGGCCAATCAGACTAGTGAACATGGTCCCTAGCTGTGTGTTGCCGCTTTCCATGTTACCTGTTGTCTGTAGCTGCTGAGGTGCGGGAAACACTGCTGCTTTTGTGGATTTTGTCTTGTTACTTTTGTGCTATATTTCTCTGTCTGCATGTATTACAGTTATTTTGCTGCACTGTCTCTACGCTATGTGTTGCTGCTTTTTGTCCTATGTTGCTCTGTCTGTATGCTACGTCTTGCTTGTCCTATGTTGCTCTGTCTATGCTACGTCTTGCTTGTTAAATGTTGCTCTGTCTGTATGCTACGTCTTGCTTGTCCTATGTTGCTCTGTCTGTATGCTACGTCTTGCTTGTCCTATGTTGCTCTGTCTGTGTGCTATGTCTTGCTGCTCTGCGTGTGCTCACTGCTCATTGATTGTCTGTATTGTAATTGTTTTTAATAACCTGCCCAGGGACTGAGTTAGAAAATTAGCCGGCTGGCTAAAACCTGCACTTTTACTGAACCGTCAATTAACGTGCACCTGTCCCTGTAAAAATAAAAATAAACAGCTGAACAGATATCCATTAGAAACAATGCCATTTCCAAACTCGAGGCTGAAGTAGTGAAATGCATATCTTAGGGAGTGTCTGATTGAGTGTCTCTGAGGGTTGATTTCACTCACTTGTTGACCTTATTGCTGCTATTGTCTCATCTGTTTAGACTCAACCAGGTCTTTCATTGGTAGACAGGGGAGGAAATTATTGGTTAATTGACCGCTACGTGAGTGGAATTAGTTAATTGTCAGCGAGAGAGCGAGAGAGCGAGAGAGCGCGCGAGAGAGAGAGAGAGAGAGAGAGTTCAGATACTTTTGAAGTTGAACACACACACTCAAACACAAACAGTCTCTGAGTCCTTCCTCTCTGATGAGGGTCAGAGTACAAATGGATTCCCTCAAAGTGATTACAGATGATCAGGAGGGAAACTAAAACTGACAAACAAACAACACACGCACATATACACACGTACACACGTACACACACACACACACACACACACACACACACACACACACACACACACACACACACACACACACACACACACACACACACACACACACACACACACACACACACACACACACATACTCCGGAGCAAGGCGGGGGCCACGGGAGGGTTCAGGCCGGCCACTCCAACAGGGTTAATCCAGCAACGTTCCTCAGAGGGAAATTTAGGAACACTGAATCCCAACACGGAAAAACAGATTAGAGAGAGAGAACAAAACATCCAGACGGAGTTGAACAACAAGCACAAACACAGAGGGCTTTGGTTTATTAGAGGAGGAAAGGAGAAACGGATGGAGAGAGGAGAGAGGAGAGAGGAGAGAGGAGGAAAGGAGAGGGGTGGAGAGTGGAGAGAGGAGAGAGGAGGAAAGGAGAGGGGGTGGAGAGGAGAGAGGAGGAAAGGAGAGGGGGTGGAGAGAGGAGAGAGGAGAGAGGAGGAAAGGAGAGGGGGTGGAGAGAGGAGAGAGGAAAGAGGAGGAAAGGAGAGGGGCTGGAGAGAGGAGAGAGGAGGTAAGGAGAAGGGGTGGAGAGAGGAGAGAGGAGAGAGGAGGAAAGGAGAGGGGGTGGAGAGAGGAGAGAGGAGAGAGGAGGAAAGGAGAGGGGGTGGAGAGGAGAGAGGAGGAAAGGAGAGGGGGTGGAGAAAGGAGAGAGGAGAGAGGAGGGAAGGAGAGGGGGTGGAGAGAGGAGAGAGGAAAGAGGAGGAAAGGAGAGGGGCTGGAGAGAGGAGAGAGGAGGTAAGGAGAAGGGGTGGAGAGAGGAGGAAAGGAGAGGGGGTGGAGAGAGGAGAGAGGAGGAAAGGAGAGGGGGTGGAGAGAGGAGAGAGAAGGTAAGGAGATGGGGTGGAGAGAGGAGAGAGGGGGAAAGGAGATGGGGTGGAGAGAGGAGAGAGGAGAGAGGAGAGAGAGAAATTGGGGAGAGTGTGTAGGGGAGTGGGGGAAGTTATCTGGAACGAGAAGGGGAGATGATGGAGAGAGTAATAGGGTTTACCTGGAACAAGGAATGGGAAAGAAGGGGAGGGGGAGAGAGGTGTCATCTGGAATGAGAGTGCACAATGTATGTCAAGGGTCTTTTCTCTTCCGAAACCCAATCTAGTCCATCTATCTCTCCCGTTATCCATAACACAATGATCACTCCCTCCACTACATGAGCAAAGAGAAGAATCTACATGTCACAGTGAGAGAGAGAGAGAGACTACGGTGGGATATGAGTCAACAGCAACCTTGAGAAAATACTCTGCATTGTCATTAACAGCAGACTCGTACATTTCCTCAGAAATACGCTCACCACGCTGCACCTCGGTCCTCTTCCGTTGACGTCCGTGACATCACATGCTTTGTTGATTTCAATTTGGCATGAGGGTCTGCTATACAAATTGATGGAAATTGGTGTTGGGGGAGAAACATACGACATTATAAAATCCCCGGAAGACAGTAATTTACTGGTGTTCCAAAAATGGTCCGGTTGCCAGGACCATAAATCCAAATTCCGACTAGACACCGTTGCCCGAGAGCACACAAAAAACGGTACATACCTCGGCCTTAACATCATCACCACAGGACATGTAAGTTTCACAAAGCTGTGAACGAGCTGAGAGACAAGGTGAAAAGGGCCAATAAAAAGGAAAATCTAATTTGACATACTATTGGGTGAAATGCCATCACAGAGCAATATTTGTGATCTGTTGCCACAAGAAAAGGGCAACCAGTGAAGAACAAACACCATTTTAAATACAACCCATATTTATGTTCATTTATTTTCCCTTTTGTTCTATTTGCACACACTATGACATTTGACATGTCGTTATTCTTCTTTTGTAATTTTAACTGTTAATTTTCATTGTTGATTTCATTTTTGTTTATTATCTACTTCACTTGCGTTAGCAATGTCAACATATGTTCCCCATGCCAATAAA
>NC_088220.1:82333199-82340699 GCF_036934945.1 Oncorhynchus masou masou | reverse complement strand
AGAGACTGTAGCGAGAGAGGGAGAGAGAGAGAGAGACTTTAGCGGGAGAGAGAGGGAGGGAGAGAGAGAGAGGGAGAGAGAGTATTGATATTTCCAGCATAACCCCTCCCCCTGATGGGCCTGGTGAGTCTTGGTGCGGAATCGATAAGAAGACGGGAACAGCGTCAGAAATAGGGGATGTATCTGTAGGAAATACACCTCTCACCTGCTGTGAGGAGTTAGGGGGAGGTGGAAGGGAGGTAGTGGGGAGGCAGGTGGAGGCTGGGGGAAGAGTGAGAGGAGCAGTGGGAGGAGAAGAGAGACAGGAGAGGCTGATTCTTAATGTGCTTAATGTATTTTTCATGGGAATCTGATTGATGAACAGTGATTTGTAGTTTATCTTTGTGCCTGGAATTAACCTATCTTGGCTGAGGAAGACAGGGGGGTGGAAGGATGAACCTATAGAGGCTGAGGACGACAGGGGGGTGGAAGAATGAACCTATAGAGGCTGAGGAAGACAGGGGGGGTGGAAGGATGAACCTATAGAGGCCGGGGAAGACAGGGGTGGAAGGATGAACCTATAGAGGCTGAGGAAGACAGGGGTGGAAGGATGAACCTATAGAGTCTAAGGAAGACAGGGGTGGAAGGATGAACCTATAGAGGCTGAGGAAGACAAGGGGTGGAAGGATGAACCTATCTAGGCTGAGGAAGACAGGGGGTGGAAGGATGAACCTATTGAGTCTAAGGAAGACAGGGGTGGAAGGATGAACCTATAGAGGCTGAGGAAGACAGGGGGTGGAAGGATGAACCTATAGAGGCTGAGGAAGACAGGGGGTGGAAGAATGAACCTATAGAGGATGAGGAAGACAGGGGGGTGGAAGGATGAACCTATATATGCTGATGAAGACAGGGGGTGGAAGGATGAACCTATAGAGGCTGAGGAAGACAGGGGGTGGAAGGATGAACCTATCTAGGCTGAGGAAGACAGGGGTGGAAGGATGAACCAATCTAGGCTGAGGAAGACACGGGGTGGAAGGATGAACCTATAGAGGCCGAGGAAGACAGGGGTGGAAGGATGAACCTATAGAGGCTGAGGAAGACAGGGGTGGAAGGATGAACCTATAGAGTCTAAGGAAGACAGGGGTGGAAGGATGAACCTATAGAGGCTGAGGAAGACAAGGGGTGGAAGGATGAACCTATCTAGGCTGAGGAAGACATGGGGTGGAAGGATGAACCTATAGAGTCTAAGGAAGACAGGGGTGGAAGGATAAACCTATAGAGGCTGAGGAAGACAGGGGGTGGAAGGATGAACCTATAGAGTCTAAGGAAGACAGGGGTGGAAGGATGAACCTATAGAGGCTGAGGAAGACAGGGGGTGGAAGGATGAACCTATAGAGGCTGAGGAAGACAGGGGGTGGAAGAATGAACCTATAGAGGCTGAGGAAGACAGGGGGGTGGAAGGATGAACCTATAGAGGCTGATGAAGACAAGGGTTGGAAGGATGAACCTATATAGGCTGAGGAAGACAGGGGGTGGAAGGATGAACCTATAGAGTCTAAGGAAGTCAGGGGTGGAAGGATGAACCTATAGAGGCTGAGGAAGACAGGGGGTGGAAGGATGAACCTATAGAGGCTGAGGAAGACAGGGGGTGGAAGAATGAACCTATAGAGGCTGAGGAAGACAGGGGGTGGAAGTGTGAACCTATCTAGTCTGAGGAAGACAGGGGGTGGAAGAATGAACCTATAGAGGCTGAGGAAGACAGGGGGTGGAAGGATGAACCTATAGAGGCTGATGAAGACAGGGGGTGGAAGGATGAACCTATAGAGGCTGAGGAAGACAGGGGGTGGATGTGTGAACCTATAGAGGCTGAGGAAGACAGGGGGTGGAAGGATGAACCAATCTAGTCTGACGAAGACAAGGGGTGGAAGGATGAACCTATAGAGGCTGAGGAAGACAGGGGGTGGAAGGATGAGATGGGGAGAAGTTTCTGGAAGTGGAGTGGGGGAGCTGAAGAGGTAGAATACAGGCCTTTGTATCTTGGTGGGTTGAATACTGGGCTTTGTATCTTGGTGGGTAGAATACAGGGCTTTCTGTCTTGGTGAGTAGAATAAGGGCTTTCTGTCTTAGTGGGCTAGAATACAGTGCTTTGTATCTTGGTGGGTAGAATACAGGGCTTTCTGTCTTGGTGGGGTAGAATACAGGGCTTTGTATCTTGGTGGGGTAGAATACAGGGCTTTCTGTCTTGGTGGGTAGAATACAGGGCTTTCTGTCTTGGTGGGTAGAATACAGGGCTTTCTGTCTTGATGGGTAGAATAAAGGGCTTTCTGTCCTGGTGGGGTAGAATACAGGGCTTTCTGTCTTGGTGGGTAGAATACAGGGCTTTCTGTCTTGGTGGGTAGAATACAGGGCTTTCTGTCTTGATGGGTAGAATACAGGGCTTTCTGTCTTGGTGGGGTAGAATACAGGGCTTTCTGTCTTGGTGGGTAGAATACAGGGCTTTCTGTCTTGGTGGGTAGAATACAGGGCTTTCAGTCTTGGTTGGGTAGAATACAGGGCTTTCTGTCTTGGTGGGTAGAATACAGGGCTTTCAGTCTTGGTTGGGTATAGGTGGAATGGTTGTTGTTACGGATACAGTTATCCTGTGTGTGTGTGTGTATCCTGTGTGTGTGTTTCTTTTCTCTCCTTCTCCCCTCACAGGTGAAAATCATCACTCCCCAATCAGTCAACAATCAATCAGAAGACACACCTCCTCCTATTTCCTAAACCTATCACAGTTCCTTCCCCATGGTTTAAAAACCCCATTTGTTTGTTCTAGAGCCCAGCTCAGCTCAGCTCAATCTCTCTGTAAATGCCATGTCTGTAGGTCTCTGTGTTTCACTCTCGCTTTGTGTCGTAACCTCTCTTTTGTTTAAGCACCTCATAGCACTTTGTCATCACCTGTGAGTATTGTTTTTGGTTATGGTGTTTGTGTTTGATTGCTGGTGGAAAAGGGGGAAACCAAGACAAGTCGCCCATGGGCATACACTACCCATAGGTGAACTTTGTTAAATACACTAGTTAGAACTGGGCGGACCACCCACTGTATTTTTGGTTAGTTAGTTAGCTGTTGTTAAAGTAGGCTAGTCTAGCTTAGGGGTGTTTTTGAATACTTATTGTTTCTTTCCTTGGGTCCAGCTCAGCCCCTTTTCCTGCTCCCCCATTACCGTGTGTTTATAAATAAACCTAGAGTTTGACGGTAGATTTCAGTTGTCGTGCTTATTTCGTTCACACTTTTCCTTTGTCACAATAATAATTTGCATGAGTTATGTTACGAGTCTCATTACCATCCCCCCTAGACTGTCGGGCCAAAAGGGATTCGTAACAGTTGTATAAGAGAGGTAACCAGAGGTTTCAGAGGCTGAGGTCAGTACTGAGGTAGTACCACACTCAGTATTACCAGAGGACTGAGGTCAGTAGTATAAGAATATTTTGAAGATAAATACATCACGCGGAGGACGAGAGGACTAGAAGTAACGATCACTAGGGAGGATGCAATGGAAATAATTGATTTTCAGTTCAGCATCTGTTTAGCATCTGTGAAATGTCAGGCCTGTACTCAGAGCTACGTGTACTGCGTTTTCATTGGTCTGTACATTGAGTCTGGAGCAGGATACTTAGCCATTGGCCCAGTTGTACAGCAAAGACTTTTGATTGGACAGCCCCAGGCTAGGTGGGGGGGAGGGTTATAAATGACATCGCGTTCCTTTGTTCTGTGGAGAAAAACTGAGGACAGGGAAGACTGAACATCTACTTCTCAACATAACATCTGTGATTTGTCCTTCTCAAATCAATCCATTTTTCTCCCCTCAGATTTGCTTTGGGGTCTGTGTTATTGAAGCGCAACGTCAACTGCTAAAAGTAGGGAGGTAGTACCACAGTCGCTGTTACCAGGGCAGAAGTCAGTAGTGAGGTAGTACCACAGTCTGTGTTGCCAGGGCAGAAGTTAGTAGTGAGGTAGTACCACAGTCGGTGTTACCAGGGCAGAAGTCAGTAGTGAGGTAGTACCACAGTCTGTGTTACCAGGGCAGAAGTCAGTAGGGAGGTAGTACCACAGTCTGTGTTGCCAGGGCAGAAGTTAGTAGTGAGGTAGTCCCACAGTCTGTGTTACCAGGGCAGAAGTCAGTATTGAGGTAGTACCACAGTCTGTGTTACCAGGGCAGAAGTCAGTATTGAGGTAGTACCACAGTCTGTGTTACCAGGGGCAGAAGTCAGTAGTGAGGTAGTACCACAGTCTGTGTTACCAGGGCAGAAGTCAGTAGTGAGGTAGTACCACAGTCTGTGTTACCAGGGGCAGAAGTCAGTAGTGAGGTAGTACCACAGTCTGTGTTACCAGGGCAGAAGTCAGTAGTGAGGTAGTACCACAGTCTGTGTTACCAGGGCAGAAGTCAGTAGTGAGGTAGTACCACAGTCTGTGTTACCAGGGCAGAAGTCAGTAGTGAGGTAGTACCACAGTCGCTGTTACCAGGGGCAGAAGTCAGTAGTGAGGTAGTACCACAGTTGGTGTTACCAGGGCAGAAGTCAGTAGTGAGGTAGTACCACAGTCTGTGTTACCAGGGCAGAAGTCAGTAGGGAGGTAGTACCACAGTCTGTGTTACCAGGGCAGAAGTCAGTAGTGAGGTAGTACCACAGTCTGTGTTACCAGGGCAGAAGTCAGTAGGGAGGTAGTACCACAGTCTGTGTTACCATTGCAGAAGTCAGTAGTGAGGTAGTACCACAGTCGGTGTTACCAGGGCAGAAGTCAGTAGGGAGGTAGTACCACAGTCTGTGTTACCAGGGCAGAAGTCAGTAGGGAGGTAGTACCACAGTCTGTGTTACCATTGCAGAAGTCAGTAGTGAGGTAGTACCACAGTCGGTGTTACCAGGGCAGAAGTCAGTAGGGAGGTAGTACCACAGTCTGTGTTACCATTGCAGAAGTCAGTAGTGAGGTAGTACCACAGTCGGTGTTACCATTGCAGAAGTCAGTAGTGAGGTAGTACCACAGTCGGTGTTACCAGGGCAGAAGTCAGTAGTGAGGTAGCACCACAGTCTGTGTTACCAGGGCAGAAGTCAGTAGGGAGGTAGCACCACAGTCTGTGTTACCAGGGCAGAAGTCAGTAGTGAGGTAGTACCACAGTCTGTGTTACCAGGGCAGAAGTCAGTAGGGAGGTAGCACCACAGTCTGTGTTACCAGGGCAGAAGTCAGTAGTGAGGTAGTACCACAGTCTGTGTTACCAGGGGCAGAGGTCAGTAGTGAGGTAGCACCACAGTCTGTGTTACCAGGGCAGAAGTCAGTAGGGAGGTAGTAGAACACCTATGGAAAATGAGCGAGAGATCAGATTGGAATCCGGTCACTGCTCTCGTTCTGTTCTCCTCTGTCCTCACGTTTCAGCCTGGAGATTCATCAGCATTCATAGCCTCACACCTCCGAATATAAAAAAAAAAAAAAATTTTTTTTATTGTCACATACAATGGATAGGTGCAGTGAAATGTGTTGTTTTACAAGGTCAGCCATTGTAGTACAGAGCCCCAAGAGCAAATTAGGATTTAAGTGCCTTGCTCAATAGCACAGACAGATTTTTCACCTTGTCGGCACGTATTCAAACCAGCTACCTATTGGTTACTGGCCCAACCCTTTAAATGCTATGCTACTTGCTGCCCCATAAGTAAGTGTGTGTGTGTGTGTGTGTGTGTGTGTGTGTGTGTGTGTGAATAGAAGAATAGACTGACGAGTTTCAGAAGCAAAGTCTTTGTTTCTGGCCATTTTGAGCCTGTAATCGAACCCACAAATGCTGATGTTCCAGATACTCAACTAGTCTAAAGAAGGCCAGTTTTATTCCTTCTTTATCAGCACAAGAGTTTTCAGCTTTCCTAACATAATTGCAAAAGGGTTATCTAATGATCAATTAGCCTTTTACAATTATAACCTTGTATTAGCTAACACAACGTGCCGTTGGAACACAGGAGTGATGGTTGTTGATAATGGGCCTCCGTACGCCTATGTAGATATTCCCATAAAAATCTGCCGTTTCCAGCTACAATAGACATTTACAACATTAACAATATCTACACTGTATTTCTGATCAATTTGATGTCATTTTAACGAACCAAAAAATGAGCTTTTCTTTCAAAAACAAGGACATTTCTAAGTGACCCCAAACTTTTGAACGGTAGTGTACATGTACTGTCACACACAGTCTTCTTCACACACAAATACACAGAGTGATAGATTCTTTGTTATGGGCGTGCCTGTTTTAAAATACATATTTCACAGAACATTAACTCCCCTAATGGGGGAGACAGGTGAGGAGTGGGGAGAGAAAGGAAGGGAGGCAGACGCCAGTCGGCTAAAGAGACGACTGCCTCCTCCCTGCTCTCCTTCTCACCCTTGTCTTCCCTGTTTCCCTTCCTCCTCCCACAGATGCCTGCTATCCTCATACTCCATCCTCTCCACATCCTTTTCTCTCCCCTCTCGTCTGGGCTCCCTAGTGGCTCAGCAGTCTAAAGCACTGCACAGCAATGCTAAAGGCGTCACTACAGACCCTGGTTTGATTCCAGGCTGTATCACAACCTGGTCGTGATTGGGAGTCCCATAGGGCGGAGCACAATTGGCCCACTGTTGGCCGGGTTTGGCCGGGCTCGGCCGTCATTGTAAATAAGAATTTGTTCTTAACTGACTTGCCTAGTTAAATAAAGGTTTAATGAAATAACACTATGTATGGGTGTTCTGCACTTCTCCTAACTCACTAATGATAACATCACCTCTGACCTTTAACCTTGGGTTTGACCATGACGTTCCTCTGGGTCTCATAAACACAGCCAGTTCAACAACACTAGTCTTATTGCAGTACGTTTAACAAGCCCCTCTGTGATTCTGTAGAACCTAGAATTCTGATCTGAGAGAGAAAACAGAGAGGAGAAGTGGCAACACTTTACAATATGGATGTATTGATAAAGGTGAGTTAGAGTAGTTAACATGACTATTGCATTGATCAATACATTTACACGGTGCAAAGCTTAACCATAGACCCATGTTTACTTACGGATGATTGTGATTCACAACTGTGATTCACAAACTGTGAATCACAAACTATGATTCACACACTATGATTCACAAACTGTGATTCACAAACTGTGATTCACAAACTGTGATTCAAAAACTATGATTCACAAACTATGATTCACAAACTATACATAACCATACCTATGACATACGAGACACAATATGATGAACATGATACAATAAGTCAACGACACAGTAAAAGCAATAGCGGATAGCATGACAGACGGAAAGAGAATGCTCAGTGCACATTAGCTGTGTTCGATTACCCATACTAACAAAATGTGTACCATACCATACATACCATGTATATATTCGTTCATTTAGTATACTGTAAACAAACAGTATCGTTTCAGTTGAGAGTACTAGCGCTTCACCTGTCTACCAGAAGTTGATGCTGTTGCTATGCAACCTCTTACCTAGCTTGCTAGCATTATAAATGACCA
>NC_088220.1:82293199-82325699 GCF_036934945.1 Oncorhynchus masou masou | reverse complement strand
GCATCTAAAGGCTGGTGTGATGAGGGGGTGAGACTAATGTAAATAGAACAGCATCTAAAGGCTGGTGTGATGAGGGGGTGAGACTAATGTAAATAGAACAGCATCTAAAGACTGGTGTGATGAGGGGGTGAGACTAATGTAAATAGAACAGCATCTAAAGGCTGGTGTGATGAGGGGGTGAGACTAATGTAAATAGAGACTAAATGTGATAAACTAATGTAAAGAACAGCATCTAAAGGCTGGTGTGATGCATCTAAAGGTGTGAGACTAATGTAAATAGAACAGCATCTAAAGGCTGGTGTGATGAGGGGTGAGACTAACTAATAGAACAGCATCTAAAGGCTGGTGTGATGAGGGGGTGAGACTAATGTAAATAGAACAGCATCTAAAGGCTGGTGTGATGAGGGGGTGAGACTAATGTAAATAGAACAGCATCTAAAGGCTGGTGTGATGAGGGGGTGAGACTAATGTAAATAGAACAGCATCTAAAGGCTGGTGTGATGAGGGGGTGAGACTAATGTAAATAGAACAGCATCTAAAGGCTGGTGTGATGAGGGGTGAGACTAATGTAAATAGAACAGCATCTAAAGGCTGGTGTGATGAGGGGTGAGACTAATGTAAATAGAACAGCATCTAAAGGCTGGTGTGATGAGGGGGTGAGACTAATGTAAATAGAACAGCATCTAAAGGCTGGTGTGATGAGGGGGTGAGACTAATGTAAATAGAACAGCATCTAAAGGCTGGTGTGATGAGGGGGTGAGACTAATGTAAATAGAACAGCATCTAAAGGCTGGTGTGATGAGGGGGTGAGACTAATGTAAATAGAACAGCATCTAAAGGCTGGTGTGATGAGGGGTGAGACTAATGTAAATAGAACAGCATCTAAAGGCTGGTGTGATGAGGGGGTGAGACTAATGTAAATAGAACAGCATCTAAAGGCTGGTGTGATGAGGGGGGTGAGACTAATGTAAATAGGACAGCATCTAAAGGCTGGTGTGATGATGACTAATGTAAATAGAACAGCATCTAAAGGCTGGTGTGATGAGGGGGTGAGACTAATGTAAATAGAACAGCATCTAAAGGCATCTAAAGGCATCTGGTGTGATGAGGGGGTGAGACTAATGTAAATAGAACAGCATCTAAAGGCTGGTGTGATGAGACTAATGTAAATAGAACAGCATCTAAAGGCTGGTGTGATGAGGGGGTGAGACTAATGTAAATAGAACAGCATCTAAAGGCTGGTGTGATGAGGGGGTGAGGCTAATGTAAATAGGACAGCATCTAAAGGCTGGTGTGATGAGGGGGTGAGACTAATGTAAATAGGACAGCATCTAAAGGCTGGTGTGATGAGTGAGACTAATGTAAATAGAACAGCATCTAAAGGCTGGTGTGATGAGGGGTTGTAAATAGAACAGCATCTAAAGGCTGGTGTGATGAGGGGGTGAGACTAATGTAAATAGAACAGCATCTAAAGGCTGGTGTGATGAGGGGGTGAGACTAATGTAAATAGAACAGCATCTAAAGGCTGGTGTGATGAGGGGGTGAGACTAATGTAAATAGAACAGCATCTAAAGGCTGGTGTGATGAGGGGGTGAGACTAATGTAAATAGAACAGCATCTAAAGATGTAAATAGGACAGCATCTAAAGGCTGGTGTGATGAGGGGGTGAGGCCGATGTAAATAGAACAGCATCTAAAGGCTGGTGTGATGAGGGGGTGAGACTAATGTAAATAGAACAGCATCTAAAGGCTGGTGTGATGAGGGGTGAGACTAATGTAAATAGAACAGCATCTAAAGGCTGGTGTGATGAGGGGGAGACTAATGTAAATAGAACAGCATCTAAAGGCTGGTGTGATGAGGGGGTGAGACTAATGTAAATAGAACAGCATCTAAAGGCTGGTGTGATGAGGGGGGGAGACTAATGTAAATAGAACAGCATCTAAAGGCTGGTGTGATGAGGGGGTGAGACTAATGTAATAGAACAGCATCTAAAGGCTGGTGTGATTTTGAGACTAATGTAAATAGAACAGCATCTAAAGGCTGGTGTGATGAGGGGTGAGACTAATGTAAATAGAACAGCATCTAAAGGCTGGTGTGATGAGGGGTGAGACTAATGGAAAAGCATCTAAAGGCTGGTGTGATGAGGGGGTTAAATAGAACAGCATCTAAAGGCTGGTGTGATGTGAGACTAATGTAAATAGAACAGCATCTAAAGGCTGGTGTGATGAGGGGTGAGACTAATGTAAATAGGACAGCATCTAAAGGCTGGTGTGATGGTGACCGATGTAAATAGAACAGCATCTAAAGGCTGGTGTGATGAGGGGGTGAGACTAATGTAAATAGAACAGCATCTAAAGGCTGGTGTGATGAGGGGGTGAGACTAATGTAAATAGAACAGCATCTAAAGGCTGGTGTGATGAGGGGGTGAGACTAATGTAAATAGGACATCCTTCCTGAGAGGAACATAAAACTCCTTTGAGTAATTCAGAGTTCACCCTGTACAGATTCAAGTCACCACAGAGATAATACATCCATAAAGTTCAGACGTCTGAATTATTCTGTCACAATAGTCAGTCCTCTGGATACTGTAACAGAGAGATACATTTTGCTCCTCAGAGGGGGAAGGGCTGACCTTGGGCATTGTCTTTGTGCTTTCCTTGTCTTTCTGGACCATGCAGCTCTAGACAAAGAGTACCTAAATGAGGGTACGCAGACAAACACACCCTGTCTGTCTGTCTGTCTGTCTGTCTGTCTGTCTGTCTGTCTGTCTGTCTGTCTGTCTGTCTGTCTGTCTGTCTGTCTGTCTGTCTCTCAGGTAGCCTAGTGGTTGGAGCGTTGGGCCAGTAACTGAAAGGTTGCTGGATTGAATCCCTCAGCTGAGAAGGTGAAGAAAATCTGTCGTTCTGCCTCTGAAAAAGGCAGTTAACCCACTGTTCCCCGATAGGCCGTCATTGTAAAATAAGAATTTGTTTTGACTTGCACAGATAAATATAGATTACATTTAAAAAAATAAATGTAAAAAATGCTTCTCTATGATACAAACCATAAACACGTACAGTTACTGTTACTGCCATGCACACACACACACACACACACACACACAAACACACACACACACACACACACACACACACACACACACACACACACACACACACACACACACACACACACACACACACACACACACACACACACACACACACACACACACACACACACACACACACATAGCAGCCGGTGAAGCGTAAGCGGAGGTGTTCCATGACCCTGTGTCTCACCAGATGGCTGCTCTGTTTTCACACGGCGCCAAAAACCTTCTGACTGGATGGAATAAAGGAACGAAGAAGAAAACAAAATTCATAAAAAAATGAAGCCAGTTTTTGTCCTCCAAAAAAAAAAAATGCACAACAAATCTTATCTGTGATCCTCTGTGGAAAGGTTTCTTAGGGTGACAAAGACAGTATGTGAGTGTGAGTGAGTGAGTGAGTGAGTGAGTGAGTGAGTGAGTGAGTGAGTGAGTGAGTGAGTGAGTGAGTGAATGAGTGAGTGAGTGAGTGGTGAGTGAGTGAGTGAAGTGAGTGTGTGTGTGTGTGTGTGCGTGGGTGGGTGAGTGAGTGAGTGAGTGAGTGTGAGTGAGTGAGTGAGTGAGTGAGTGAGTGTGTGTGTGTGTGTGCGTGGGTGGGTGAGTGAGTGAGTGAGTGTGAGTGAGTGAGTGAGTGAGTGAGTGAGTGAGTGAGTGAGTGTGTGTGTGTGTGCGTGGGTGGGTGAGTGAGTGAGTGAGTGAGTGAGTGAGTGAGTGAGTGAGTGTGTGTGTGTGTGTGCGTGGGTGGGTGAGTGAGTGAGTGAGTGTGAGTGAGTGAGTGAGTGAATGAGTGAGTGAGTGAGTGGGTGAGTGAGTGAGTGAGTGTGTGTGTGTGCGGGTGCGTGCGTATGTGTGTGTCTGTGTGTGAGCATGCATACACAAGTGTGTTTGAGAGAAAGTTTAATAGCAGGATAGCAATGCTACAGTCTGTTTTATCACTTATCCCATTACGTCCGATAGCAAAACCAATCTAGAACTTCATTAAAACAAGAGACCCCACTGCTCAAGGTTAAACTATGGCAAATTACATTACCCCTCCGCTTCTCCACTTCGTCCTGCTCAGCCGTGTCTCCACGGATATGAACAACCACACATACTGCTCAACTTGATGAGATGGGAGAGAGAGCACTACTATACTCTCTTATGTCGCTCTCAAAGTTGTTTTTTCTTCATTTCAATACAATCAAAACTTGATTTTGAAATCGAGAATAAAAATGACACAATTGAAACAGTTCTGCCGTGTGTTGTTTTAAGTTTAGCCCAAGTTGTTGTGTTTCCCCATCAACTGAGATGTGCCTGGATAGAAGAATACAATGCAACACAATTTGATAAAGGAAATCTCTGGAAATAGAATGGAATCAGGTGGATCTGCAGGCACACTGTGAAACACAACCAAACATGATGAGGAACAACACTGCAGTCACACTGTGAAACACAACCAAACATGATGAGGAACAACACTGC
The DNA here is from genome assembly GCF_036934945.1 of Oncorhynchus masou masou. Classification (NCBI taxonomy): domain Eukaryota; kingdom Metazoa; phylum Chordata; class Actinopteri; order Salmoniformes; family Salmonidae; genus Oncorhynchus; species Oncorhynchus masou. The sequence continues at coordinate 82,321,150 of NC_088220.1, read as the reverse complement.
AGTCACACTGTGAAACACAACCAAACATGATGAGGAACAACACTGCAGTCACACTGTGAAACACAACCAAGCATGATGAGTAACAACACTGCAGGCACACTGTGAAACACAACCAAGCATGAAGAGTAACAACACTGCAGGCACACTGTGAAACACAACCAATGATGAGGAACAACATGAAGAGATGAGGAACAACACTGCAGTCACACTGTGAAACACAACCAAACATGATGAGGAACAACACTGCAGTCACACTGTGAAACACAACCAAACATGATGAGGAACAACACTGCAGTCACACTGTGAAACACAACCAAACATGATGAGGAACAACACTGCAGTCACACTGTGAAACACAACCAAACATGATGAGGAATGACACTGCAGTCACACTGTGAAACACAACCAAACATGAAGAGTAACAACACTGCAGGCACACCCTGAAACACAACCAAACATGATGAGGAACAACACTGCAGTCACATTGTGAAACACAACCAAGCATGATGAGGAACAACACTGCAGTCACACTGTGAAACACAACCAAACATGAAGAGTAACAACACTGCAGTCACACTGTGAAACACAACCAAACATGATGAGGAACAACACTGCAGTCACACTGTGAAACACAACCAAACATGATGAGGAACAACACTGCAGTCACACTGTGAAACACAACCAAACATGATGAGGAACAACACTGCAGTCACACTGTGAAACACAACCAAACATGATGAGGAACAACACTGCAGGCACACTGAGGAACAACACTGAAACACAACCAAACATGATGAGGAACAACACTGCAGTCACACTGTGAAACACAACCAAACATGATGAGGAACAACACTGCAGTCACACTGTGAAACACAACCAAACATGATGAGGAACAACACTGCAGTCACACTGTGAAACACAACCAAACATGATGAGGAACAACACTGCAGTCACACTGTGAAACACAACCAAACATGATGAGGAACAAATGAGTCACACTGTGAAACACAACCAAACATGATGAGGAACAACACTGCAGTCACACTGTGAAACACAACCAAACATGATGAGGTCAACACTGTGAAACACAACCAAATATGATGAGGAACAACACTTCACACTGTGAAACACAACCAAACATGATGAGGAACAACACTGCAGTCACACTGTGAAACACAACCAAATATGATGAGGAACAACACTCAATCAACGGTGAAACACAACCAAACATGATGAGGAACAACACTGCAGTCACACTGTGAAACACAACCAAACATGATGAGGAACAACACTGCAGTCAACTGTGAAACACAACCAAACATGACTGCAGTCAAGAAACAACAACATGATGAGGAACAACACTGCAGTCACACTGTGAAACACAACCAAACATGATGAGGAACAACATGTAGACTGAAACACAACCAAACATGATGAGGAAGTCACACTGTGAAACACAACCAAACATGCACACAGTCACACTGTGAAACACAACCAAACATGATGAGGAACCAAGGCACATGAAACACAACCAAACAAATGAAACAACACATGACGAGGAACAACACTGCAGTCACACTGTGAAACACAACCAACATGATGAGTAACAACACCAACTGTGAAACACAACCAAACATGATGAAACACACTGCATGATGAGTGACACTGCATATGTGAAACACAACCAAACATGATGAGGAACAACACTGCAGTCACACTGTGAAACACAACCAAACATGATGAGGAACAACACTTAGTCACACTGTTAAACAAACATGAACCAAACATGATGAGGAACAACACTGCAGTCACATTGAAACACAACCAAACATGGAAAAAACAACATGATGAGGAACAAACTGCACACACTGTGAAACACAACCAAACATGATGAGGAACAACACTGCAGTCACACTGTGAAACACACCAAACATGATGAGGAAACTGCAGTCACACAACACAAGCAAACATGATGAGGAACTGTGAAACACAAACATGATGAGGAACAACACTGCAGTCACACTGTGAAACACAACCAAACATGATGAGGAACAACACTGCAGTCACACTGTGAAACAAAAACAACCACTGCAGATACTGTGAAACACAACCAAACATGATGAGGAACAACACTGCAGTCACACTGTGAAACACAACCAAACATGATGAGGAACAACACTGCAGTCACACTGTGAAACACAACCAAACATGATGAGGAACAACACTGCAGTCACATGAAACACAACCAAACATGAGGAATGAAACACAACCAAACATGATGAGGAACAACACTGCAGTCACACTGTGAAACACAACCAAACATGATGAGGAACAACACTGCAGTGAAACACAACCAAACATGTGAAACACAACCAAACATGATCTGCAGGTGAAACACAACCAAAATGAGGAACAACACTGCAGTCACACTGTGAAACACAACCAAACATGATGAGGAACAACACTGCAGTCACACTGTGAAAACAACACATGATGAGGAACAACCAAACATGATGATGAGGAACAACACTGCAGTCACACTGTGAAACACAACCAAACATGATGAGGAACAACACTGCAGTCACACTGTGAAACACAACCAAACATGATGAGGAACAACACTGCAGTCACACTGTCAGCCAAACATGATGAGGAACAACAAGTCACACTGTGAAACACAAAACATGATGAGGAACAACACTGCAGTCACACTGTGAAACACAACCAAACATGATGAGGAACAACACTGCAGTCACACTGTGAAACACAACACAAATGAGGAACAACACTGCAGTCAACTGTGAAACACAACCAAACATGATGAGGAACAACACTGCAGTCACACTGTGAAACACAACCAAACATGATGAGGAACAACACTGTAGTCACACTGTGAAACACAACCAAACATGATGAGGAATGACACTGCAGTCACACTGTGAAACACAACCAAACATGATCACAGTGAACAACATGAACAGCACACTGTGAAACACAACCAAACATGATGAGGAATGAAGTCACAGCAAACATGAACAACACTGCAGTCACACTGTGAAACACAACATGATGAGGAACAACACTGCAACATGATGAGAACTGTCACACTCAAACACAACCAAACATGATGAGGAAAGACACTGCAGTCACACTGTGAAACACAACCAAACATGATGAGGAACAACACTGCAGTCACACTGTGAAACACAACCAAACATGATGAGGAACAACACTGCAGTCACACTGTGAAACACAACCAAACATGATGAGGCATGACTCTGCAGTCACACTGTGAAACACAACCAAACATGATGAGGAAAACACTGCAGATTGAAACACAACCAAACCCACTTCCTGGTCTGAGTTTTTGAGGAACTCAGGTTTTGACACTGCAAACATGATGAGTTCTGTGAAACACAACCAAACATACTGAGGAACAACAGACATCATTCAAACAGTTTTAGAAACTTCAGAAACACAACCAAACATGATTTTGAAACACAACCAAACATATTCAATGCAGTCACACTGTGAAACACAACCAAACATATGAGGAACAACATATATTAGCCATTGGACCTGAGTCACACTGTGAAACACAACCAAACATGATGAGGAACAACACTTACTCTGAGGCACGCAGTCACACTGTCAAACATGATGAGGAACAACACTGCAGTCAATGTGAAACACAACCAAAAATGCTGCCCACACTGTGAAATCCCAAACAGGTTTTAACTGTGGCATGGAGGAACAACAGCATTTTCCAACCAAACGGAACAACACTGCAGTCTGAAACACACCATGATTGTCACATTTGAACAACACTGCGTCACACTGTGACACAACCAAACATTTGATTTGATTTTATGATATGTTGGTGCAGACGTTAAGATACACCACATTTGAAACACAACCAAACATGATGAAACCAGTTTTTCAATGAGGAACAACAAGCTTAAATCAAACACTGTGTGAGGAACAACACTGATGACCAAACATGATGAGGAACACATCAGTCACATTCAAATCAAAAATACATTCTCCACCGTGTCTATGGCCAGTCAAAAGTCTCTGTCAAACATGATGAGGAACAACACTCTTGTGAAACACAACCAAACATGATTTTGAAACACAACCAATCATGATTCACTGAGTCACACGAAACAAACCAAACTGATTGAATTTACTATGGATTTAGCATGATGAGGATTAATGAATAAACAATATCCCCATTTTGAAAATAGAATTGTATCTAGGCAACCTTATACTCTGTTTTATAAGTAATAGACAAAATGATGAGTTCATAAGAAGGAACAACATTGTGTGACAGGACAAGGAGTAATGAGGAAAAAAGTTAATGAACACCATTCTAACTGTCGGCAGGAACAAATGGGTTGTGGACTGTGTAAACAAACATGATGAGGAAAGGTCGAAACACAACCAAACATGATGAGGCCTGCAGTGGTTGACCCAACTGAAACTTAGCTCTGGGGTTTTTAGATAAGGCAGTGAGTGCACATTCCAAGTTTTGCTGTTAATTATAACATGATGAGGAACAGTTCAGTGGTGACGATAATGTTGAGGGGTCAAAAGTTATCTGGGAGTGTGTTAGTAAGTTGAAACACAACCAAACATGAGAATGAACTTTTCACCTCACTTTGCCCAGGTCAGAGAGCATGATGAGGATTCTGTGAAACACAAAAGCAGATGAAATGACGTCATGATCTGTGAAATATAAACTGATGTACGTGTTTAATGATGGGACTGCAGTCACACTGTGAAACACTCCATGATGAGGAAATAAATTCTATTACCTATTATTTAAAGGTCTGTTAAACATGATGGTCTGCAGTCTATTTTATGCAAACAATAAATCTTACAAATTCTCATAAAATAGATTAAGGGCTTTTAATTGATGAAAGACTCTGCAGTCACATTGGCATAATTAAATTTTACTAACAAAATCCCAGACAACTCATTGAGGAACAACACTCTCTCTTCTCAAACACAACTCTCACACTGTGAAACACAGCCAAACATGATGAGGAACAACACTCAGTTTACTCTGACCTTTTTTTTTTTTTTGAAACACAACCAAAAGTTGTGCAGTCACAGTTCCAAACAGATGATCTCTTGAAACACAACCAAACATGATCTTGTGTCACAAACATGATGAGGTGTCATTGAAACACAACCAAACATGATTAATGTCTTCCTCACTTCAAACATTATCTTACCTGAGAAACACAACCAAACATGGAGGAAGAGAGAGATGGACAAACAGATGAGAACAACCTGCTCCCAATCAGACTGTCATTCTCTCTGTCTGCAGTCACACTGTGAAACACAACCACATGCAGTTTGTCCCAAACATGATGAGGAACAACCTCAGTCACTCTTGCTCTTTCACTGGGAAACTGTTTCACAAGACAGAAAAACAGAAAGTATCAGAGAAAAAACCAATTAAGAAAGATGAAAGAGATAATTGAAACACAACCAAACATGAAGAACAACACTGATTATAAAGAAAGAGAAATGATGAGGAAGAGAGTCACAGAAGAAAGATTCAACCCACTGGGCACAAAAGCTGGTTGAATCAATGTTATTTCCACTGCAGTCACATGTCAACCAACAAGTTCAATGTGATGATGTTGAATCAACATGGAAAAGTGATTTGATTTGCAAAATGTCATCACACTGTGCCATGATGGGGAACAACACTTCAGTCACACTTTTTCACACAACATGATGAGGAATTTTAACCTAAATCCAATGTCAGTGTCACATTTTATGAGGTGATTTCAGGTTAAATTCACGATTAGCTAACAATTCTACCAAATGTAAATTTAAAACAAGATGTTAAACAACCTCACACACAATCAAACAGATGAGAAAGCAGAGACAGTGAAAGAGAAGACTATGAGGAACAACACTGCAGTCACACTTGAAACACAACCAAACTGAGGAACAACACTGCAGTCACACTGTGAAACACAACCAAACATGATGAGGAATGACTCTGCAGTCACCTGTGAAACACAACCAAACATGATGACTGCAGACACCAAACATGATGAGGAATGACTCTGCACACTGTGAAACACAACCAAACATGATGAGGAACAACTCTGCAGTCACACTGTGAAACACAACCAAACATGATGAGGAATCACCTTGTTGTCATTCCTTCTGAAACACAACAAACTCTGTCACAGACAGAATCACCTTGTTGTCATTCCTTCTCTCTGACAGACAGAATCACCCTGGTCTGTTGTCAGGTTTTTGACCTGCCATATGAGTTCTGTTGACAGACAGACATCATTCAAACAGTTTTAGAAACTTCAGAGTTTTTCTCTCTGACGGACAAAGGAGTGTGGAGTTTACTCTGGGCACCCTTTCAGTAATTGTGTCTGGTTTTAGTCACAGAACAGAGGTAAATGCCACACGTTGCAATGTCCTACCATAATGAGCAGGAGAGAACATGACACCACATTTCTGAAACAGTTTTTCAACACACACACACACACACATTCACACACACACACACACACACAAAACTCACACACACTTGTTCACACACACACACACACCTGGACTCAGGTACACACATGGACATTTTAAATTAATATCTAGGCAACCACTGTTTTACAAGTATGCAGTTCATAAGAAGGAATTGTGTGACAGGACCATAAAACCCATTCAGGAACAAATGGGTTATAAACACAGTCGTTAGTATGGTTGACCCAACTGAAACTTACATCTGATGATCATAACTGTCGATGTGAAAGATCACTTCCTGTATTTATGTTTTTTCCTCACTTTGCCCAGCGCGGTTGTTAAGTGGGAAGCAGTGGAAGTCTGTTCTCTGTCATCACTGATCTAAAGGGTTGAATCACTGGTCTGTTTTCACTTCTCCAGGGATTGGAAAATTGTTTTCATCCTCCTCCACCTCTCTCTTTCTTTACTCTGACCCTCCTCCCCCCCTCCTCCTCTCTCCCTCCTCCTCTCCCCTCCTCCTTCCTTCTCCTCCTGCCTGCTCCTCTGTCTCCTCCTCCTTTGTCCCTCCTCCACACTCTCTTGCTCTTTCACTGGGAAACCCTCCAAGACCTCAGAGAAAACCAATTAAGAAAGATGAAAGAGATAATTCCTCCCCTAGGAGAGAGAGAAGAAAGATTCAACCCCTCCTGGTTGAATCAATGTTTCCTCTCAACCCTCTCCCCTCCCCTCTCAACATGGAAAAGTGATTTCCTTCCAAAATGTCTCGCCTTCCCTTTTTTTCACACAACTTTAACCTAAATCCAATGTCAGTGTCACATTCCTAAGGTGATTTCAGGTTAAATTCACGTTAGCTAACAATTCTACCAAATGTAAATTTAAAACAAGATGTTAAACTGCCTCACCAATCTAGAGAAGAAAGCAGAGACAGTAGAGAAGACTATAGGCTTGTCATTCCTTCTCTCTGACAGACAGAATCACCTTGTTGTCATTCCTTCTCTCTGACAGACAGAATCACCTTGTTGTCATTCCTCCTCTCTGACAGACAGAATCACCTTGTTGTCATTCCTCTCTGACGGACAAAGGAGTGTGGAGCTTACGACCCTTTCAGTAATTGTGTCTGGTTTAGTCACAGAACAGAGGTAAATGCCACACGTTGCAATGTCCTACCATAATGAGCAGGAGAGAACATGACAAACACACACACACACACACACACACACACACACACACACACTCCACACACCTCACACACACACACACACACACACTCCTGGACTCAGGTACACACATGGACTAAATTAATTCACACTCAAGTATGCACCGCCATCAAACCCATTCAGCGTTATCAGCGGTATGCCTGACAACACATCTGATGATCATACGATGTGAAAGATCACTTCCTGTATTTCCTGTTTTTCCTCCCAGCCTGGCAGGAAGTCTGTTCTCTGTCATCACTGATCTCCTGTTTTCCTTCTCCAGGGATTGGAAGATTGTTTTCATCCTCCTCCCTCCTCCTCCCCCCTCCCCTCCCCCTCCTCCTCTCCCCTCCTCCCTCCTCTCCCCTCCTCCTCCTCCCTCCCCTCCTCCCTCCTTTCCTCCTCCTCTCCCCTCCTTTCCCTCCTCCTCCTCCTCCCTCCCCCTCTCCTCCTCCTCCCCCTCTCCTCTCCTCCCCCCCTCCTCCCCTCCTCCTCCTCCTCTCCTCCTCTCCCTCCTTTCCTCCCCCTCCTCCTCCCTCCCCTCCCTCCTCCTCTCCCCCTCCTCCTCCTCCTCCCTCCCTCCTCCTCCTCCTCCTCTCCCCTCCTCCTCCCTCCTCCTCCTCCTCCTCCTCTCCCTCCTCCTCCCTCCCCTCCTCCCCTCCTCCTCCCTCCCCTCCTCCTCTCTCCTCCTCTCCTCCTTCCTCCCTCTCCTCCCTCCTTTCCTCCCCCCCTCCTCCTCCTCCTCTCCTCTCCTCCCCCCTCCTCTCCTCCTCCTCATCCTCCTCCTCATCCTCCTCATCCTCCTCCCTCCTCCTCCTCCTCCCCCTGCACCTCCCTCCTCCTCCCCTCCTTTCCTCCTCCTCTCCCCTCCTCTACTCCCTCCCCTCCACCTCCTTCCTCCCTCCCTCCTCCTCCTCCCCTCCACCCCCTCCTCCTCTCCTCCTCCTCTCCTCCTCCTCTCCTCATCCTCCTCATCCTCCTCCTCCTCTCCTCCTCCCCTCCTCCCCCCTGCTCCTACGCCTCTCCCCTCCTTTCCTCCTCCGCTCTCCTCCTCTCCTCCTCCCCATCCTCATTCTATCATTCTGGTTGTGAAAATGCCAGATTGGCTCAGGAGGGAAATCGCAGAGGTTGAAATGACTCAGCAGGGAGATGCAGAGCTGGACACTAATTGTATGTCACATATGTAGGAACACGACTCTCACAGTGTTTCGCTCCACACCCAACAGAGGATGAAATGCAGTGAGGTCTGCCACCACCACCGAGCATGACTTTAATCACCAACCCATGGCTACACACAGAATACACTGCAGCTAACACGACCACGGTCATCTGGTGTAGAAGCACCACGGTGGATGATTCAGCCTGTCCACTGCTTTTACATCATTACAGGTGAAGGAAAGAAGTAGGGGAAAGGATACAGTGTGTGTGTGTGTGTGTGTGTGTGTGTGTGTGTGTTGTCTGTGTGTGTGTGTGTGTGTGTGTGTTTTGTCTGTGTGTTGTCTGTGTGTTGTCTGTGTGTGTGTGTGTGTGTGTGTGTGTGTGTGTGTGTGTGTGTGTGTGTGTGTGTGTGTGTGTGTGTGTGTGTGTGTGTGTGTGTGTGTGTGTGCTCTGGATAAGAGCGTCTGCCAAATGACTTAAATGTAAATGTAATTTGTGTGTGTGTGTGTGCGTGTGCGTGTGTGTGTGTGTGTGAGCATGCATGAGTCAGCGCTCCCCAGTGTCCACTCACCTTTCCCAGTGAGACACGGCTCTCTGTATCCATCCCCGTCATAGGCTCAGCCAACCCCCTGACGTTACACAGATGCCACTGCCCCTCCCTCCCTCCCTCCCTCCCTCCCTCCCTCCCTCCCTCCCTCCCTCCCTCCCTCCCTCCCTCCCTCCCTCCCTCCCTCCCTCCCTCCCTCCCTCCCTCCCTCCCTCCCTCCCTCCCTCCCACACCTAGGGAACATCTGTCAACTTGACTTTCCATTTAGCCACAGCTTATTGTGATGGATTGAAAGTTTATTTTCCAAATAAAAAAGTAGAATAGAATTTGAATGGTCTCGTGCACAGTTTACAACTGGTATAAAAAAGGTACAGCTAAATGCTTGTTGTTTCGTTCCCTTCCTGTAATTCCCATGGTACGGTGTGTGTGTGTGTGTGTGTGTGTGTGTGTGTGTGTGTGTGTGTGTGTGTGTCTGTGTGTGTGTGTGTGTGTGTGTGTGTGTGGATAAGGATAAGGATAACCGTGCTGATTGTCATATCAGAGTGTGTAAGCTCCTGCTCCAAGGGTCATCATAACATGACCTTAACAGTGTGTGCGTGCATGAGCGTGTGAGTCCATGTGCGGAGAGACACACACACGTCTCCGTTAATTCTATGGTCAGTGTGTGGTGATGATGGTGTTCCTATTGCATGGCTGAAGCAAAGGACTTCGGCTCCACTTGATAAAGTAATATGGCCGTCACTGCCTCTCTGTGACATCTGACCGGTTTTAATACTTGCTTTGGGACCAACTCTTCCTTTAACTCGCTACGCCTCAATGCACGTTGTAAGCAGACACAAAATGGCTGCCAATAAATGGAGGTCAACTGAGTTGTGAGGAGAATCCGATGTCGTTTGTACCTGGAAATAATGTCTTAAGGTCAGTCAGTTCTTGTGGACTGTTAAAAGCTGATCTCAGATCTGTGTCATGTCCGCAGTTTCTACCTGCGAGAAAATGTGTGATGTGTTGTCTTGTTACAAAACAACAAGCTTTAACCTCCAATGTCACTCACTAGTCATAGTGTTGTTCGGTCTGTTGACAGTTAAGTCTCCTCAAAGACAGTCATGAAAGTCTATGTGTATGTCCATCTATGTGTGTATGTTCATTTGAGGGTATATATGTGTATGTTAATTTGAATACACAAACACTACCGATCAAATGTTTTACAACACCTACTCATTTAAGGGTTTTTCCTTTATTTTTACTATTTTCTACATTGTAGAATAATAGTGAAGTCATCAAAACTATGAAATAACACATAAGGAATCATGTAGTAACCGAAAAAGTGTTAAACAAATCAAAATATATTTTAGATTAGAGTTTCTTCAAATAGCCAACATTGCCTTGATGACAGTTTTGCACACTCTTGGCATTCTCTCAACCAGCTTCACTTGGAACGTCTTGAAGGAGTTCCCACATATCCTGAGCACTTGATGACTGTTTTTCCTTCACTCTGCGGTCTGACTCATCCCAAACCATTGCAATTGGTTGAGGTCGGGGGATTGTGGAGGCCAGGTCATCTGATGCAGCACTCCATCACTCTCCTTCTTGATAAAGTAGCCCTTACACAGCCTGGAGGGTCAGTGTCCTGTTGTAAAACAAATGATAGTCCCACTAAGCCCAAACAAGATGGGATGATGTATTGCAGCAGAATGCTGTTGTAGCCATGCTGGTTAAGTCTGCCTTGAATTCTAAAGAAATCACAGACAGTGTCAACAGCAAAGCACCCTCAGACCATAACACGCTTCACAGTGGGAAATACACATGCAGAGATCATCCGTTCACCCACACTGCGTCTCACAGCGGTTGGAACCAAAAATCTCCAATTTGGACTCCAAATCAAAGGACAGATTTCCACTGGTTGAATGTCCGTTGCTCGTGTTTCTTAGCCCAAGCACGTGCCTTCTTCTTATTGTTTTCTTTGCAGAAATTCGACCATGAAGGCCTGATTCACACAGTAGATGTTGAGATGTGTCTGTAACTTGAACTCTGTGAAGCATTTACTTGGGCTGCAATTTCTGAGGCTGGTAACTCTAATAAACTTATCCTCTGCAGCAGAGGTAACTCTGGGTCTTCCATTCATGTACCGTTCCTCATGAGAGCCAGTTTCATCACAGCACTTGATGGTTTTTGCGACTGCACTTGAAGAAACTTTCAAAGTTCTTTAAATGTTCCGGATTGACTGACCTTCATGTCTTAAAGTAATGATGGACTGTCCTTTCTCTTTGCTTATTTGAGCTGTTCTTGCCATAATATGGACTTGGTCTTTTACCAAATAGGGCTGTCTTCTGTATACCAACCCTGCCTTGTCACAACACAACTGATTGGCTCAAATGCATTAACCTGTACGGGATGGGTGTCCCTAAACCGCGATGGTTGTTTCTAACGTGCGCTAATGTGACTAGAATGACGTTGTAAACAACAGCCAACTTTCCGGGACATAGACATGTCTTATATGGGCAGAATTAATCAAATTGCGCTGTCCACTTTACAGTAAATAAAGTGAAAAAATACCATGCTGTTGTTTGAGGAGAGTGCACTACAACAAAACACAATTTACATTAACTAAAGTGAAAAAATACAATGCTGTTGTTTGAGGAGAGTGCACTACAACAAAACACAATTTACAGTAACTAAAGTGAAAAAAGACCATGCTATTGTTTGAGGAGAGTGCACTACAACAAAACACAATTTACAGTAACTAAAGTGAAAAAAGACCATGCTATTGTTTGAGGAGAGTGCACTACAACAAAACACAATTTACAGTAACTAAAGTGAAAAAAGACCATGCTATTGTTTGAGGAGAGTGCACTACAACAAAACACAATTTACAGTAAATAAAGTGAAAAAAATACCATGCTGTTGTTTGAGGAGAGTGCACTACAACAAAACACTTTTATCATGGCAACTGGTTTGATACATTCACCTCTAAAGGTAGATCATGTACTTACATCCAATAATCTTGCTCTGATTTGTCATCCTGATGGTCCCAAAGCTAAAATGCAGCATAGTTTTGATAAAATTATTTTTTATATTCAAATGTAAGAACTGGGTTCTACAGTTTAAACTCCTGCTGTTTCTAGATTAAATTAGTCATCACCACGAGAGCGGTTCTTTAAAGAGCTACCATCTCTCGAATTTAAACTCTATAAGGTCTTTAGCTATCACATCCATAAACAGTCTACTTACTAATCATAACCTCGTATCATATCAGCATTCTGAAAGGTCGTGACCTCCTGCATCAGCAAAAACCAGAAAATAACTAAATGGTAACAAAGGATAAACATACACACAATATGGCTGCTTGATACAAAAGACAGGGCGAGAGAGAAAGAGGGACAGAGCCCTCTTTCTCTGGTACATTTAGACACTACTACCACAGTAATCATATATTTTGCACACAAACTGCCGCCCACTTGGTTTAAGAAATCATGAATGCATTTTCCATCTTCGTGTATTTCTGTCAGAACCAGACCGCCGTGGAAAGGGAGCTGGGTCTTTTTTCATGGCATGCTTGTAAGGCTCTGGGAGTTTAGGGAGTTGAGAGTAGCATGAGAGTAGCATAATATGATGGTTTGAGCAAAGTAGTAGGATGCTCCCACTTAAGTTAATAGTGGGAGTAAGTCATCTCCTGGAAAACTGGCCCCATTAGAACACTCCTCCGTAGACCAGATTAGGAGATAGTGTTTTAACCCAAACTATACTCATTAGAACACTCCTCTGTAGACCCAATTAGGAGATGGTGTTTTAAGTCCTCTGTAGGCCCAATTAGGAGATAGTGTTTTAAGTCCTCTGTAGGCCCAATTAGGAGATAGTGTTTTAACCCAAACTACACTCATTAGAACACTCCTCTGTAGACCCAATTAGGAGATAGTGTTTAAACCCAAACTACACTCATTAGAACACTCCTCTGTAGACCCAATTAGGAGATAGTGTTTTAATCCAAACTACACTCATTAGAACACTCCTCTGTAGACCCAATTAGGAGATAGTGTTTAAACCCAAACTACACTCATTAGAACACTCCTCTGTAGACCCGATTAGGAGATAGTGTTTAAACCCAAACTACACTCATTAGAACACTCCTCTGTAGACCAAATTAGGAGATAGTGTTTTTACACCAACAAAAAGCAGAACAATAGCAACACCACAATCCAGTATGGGGCAGGGAGAGACAAGGCCACACACCAATGCTATCAACCATGTAAATATTTGTTTAAAAAAAAGTGTTTTTAATCATCAGCTGCATTGGAGTTACATGAACGGTGGGGTTGAAGGGACACCTGTGTGTGTGTGTGTGTGTGTGTGTGTGTGTGTGTGTGTGTGTGTGTGTGTGTGTGTGTGTGTGTGTGTGTGTGTGTGTGTGTGTGTGTGTGTGTGTGTGTGTCTGTGTGTGTCTGTGTGCGTGTGTGTGTGTGTGTGTGTGTGTATGTGATAAGGTGTCTCAGTGATGAGACATAATTGACATATCCATGGCGAGAGGGTGGGCGGTGGTGTGGCGAGATATTACCGGTAAGGGCAGGGTTGACCAATGCGGGAAATCACTCTGGCTGTGTGTGTGTGTGTGTGTGTGTGTGTGTGTGTATGTGTTGTCGTGGAAATTCCCTCTATTTACCAAATCATGGGAGCAAACCACACACACAAGTCAGAGTTAGTTATCAAAGTCCATCTTTAATTATACGAGCTCTATCACAAACCCTGTGACTCTCAGATCAATTCAGTGTCTATAAATGAATTCTCTGAGAGTCCCTTCCACATTTCAACTGAGAACTTTTATAGCAAAGACACACAGGATAAGACAGCATCGGCATAATTCATTGTTCAGCTTTGTCTCCTTACCCAAACTCAGAACCATAAACCAATCCTCCATATCAACAGGCATATATCAAATCCATCCTATCTTGACAAGATCACAGAGACACACTGACTGGCACACAGACATTGTGGAGCCAAGAGATACACGCTTGACCTCTCCCTTCTCTCCGGCCCAAGCAACTTAGTCTTGACATAGAACAGATACTGCAACCACGCCACAGTATTATACAAAACCAACATTCTGATGAGAAGTGACTTACAAACATATGATGAATATAAAACATCTTACCTATGTTACCAACCAATTCTGATTATTCCCCAACAGTGTGTGTGTGTGTGTGTGTGTGTGTGTGTGTGTGTGTGTGTGTGTGTGTGTGTGTGTGTGTGTGTGTGTGTGTGTGTGTGTGTGTGTGTGTGTGTGTGTGTGTGTGTGTGTGTGTGTGTGGGTGGCCGTTCGAACGCGGTACACACTGCAATTTTCCCCCTATGATTATATCAATTTGGCTGACAGATTGTTGCTGTTATTGAACTCTGAAATTACCTTTTGATTCTAAAACATTTTTGCTGTGATATAAAAAAAATATATATATATATATCTGTTGCTGTGCTTGGCTCCAATATAACTAATTACCAGGACAAAATATCATGACTAATAACAGGGACTAATAACCAGGACTAATAACCAGGACTAATTACCAGAACTAAATACCAGGTGTAATTTCCAGGGTTTACTAGCAGGACTAACTAGCAGGAGTAATTCAGTAATTCAGCAGTGAAGACAGCAGTGTTATTTCTACTACACACTGGGACTAAATGTATAAAACACAGACATCGATATTCAGACATCCCTCATTATCATGGACATCCCTCATTACCGTAGACATCCCTCATTACTGTAGACATCCCTCATTACCATGGACATCCCTCATTACCATGGACATCCCTCATTACCATAGACTTCCCTCATTACCGTGGACATCCCTCATTACCATGGACATCCCTCATTACCATGGACATCCCTCATTACCGTAGACATCCCTCATTACCATGGACATCCCTCATTACCATGGACATCCCTCATTACCATGGACATCCCTCATTACCATAGACTTCCCTCATTACCGTGGACATCCCTCATTACCGTAGACATCCCTCATTACCATAGACATCCCTCATTACCGTAGACATCCCTCATTACCGTAGACATCCCTCATTACCGTAGACATCCCTCATTACCGTGGACATCCCTCAGTATCATGGACATCCCTCATTACCATGGACATCCCTCATTACATTAGACATCCCTCATTAACGTGGACATCCCTCATTACCATGGACATCTCTCATTACCTTAGACATCCCTCATTACCTTAGACATCCCTCATTACCATGGACATCCTTCATTACATTAGACATCCCTCATTAGCATTGACATCCCTCATTACCATGGACATCCTTCATTACCATGGACATCCATCATTACATTAGACATCCCTCATTACATTAGACTTCCCTCATTACCATGGACATCCCTCTTACCTTAGACATCCCTCATTACTTTAGACATCCCTCATTACCTTAGACATCCCTCATTACTTTAGGCATCCCTCATTACCTTAGACATCCCTCATTACCATGGACAACCCTCATTACCATTGACATCCCTCATTACCATGGACATCCCTCATTACCGTGGACATCCCTCATTACCTTGGACATCCCTCATTACCATGGACATCCCTCATTACCATGGACAACCCTCATTACCATTGACATCCCTCATTACCGTGGACATCCCTCATTACCTTGGACATCCCTCATTAACGTAGACATCCCTCATTACCATGGACATCCCTCATTACCATGGACATCCCTCATTACCGTAGACATCCCTCATTACCATGGACATCCCTCATTACCATGGACATCCCTCATTACCGTAGACATCCCTCATTACCATGGACATCCCTCATTACCATGGACACCCCTCATTACCATGGACACCCCTCATTACCGTAGACATCCCTCATTACCATGGACATCCCTCATTACCATGGACATCCCTCATTACCATGGACATCCCTCATTACCGTGGACATCCCTCATTACCATGGACATCCCTCATTACCATGGACATCCCTCATTACCATGGACAACCCTCATTACCATGGACATCCCTCATTACCATGGACATCCCTCATTACCGTGGACATCCTCATTACCATGGATATCCCTCATTACCATGGACATCCCTCATTACCATGGACACCCCTCATTACCATGGACATCCCTCATTACCATGGACATCCCTCATTACCATGGACATCCCTCATTACCATGGACATCCCTCATTACCATGGACACCCCTCATTACCATGGACATCCCTCATTACCATGGACATCCCTCATTACCATGGACACCCCTCATTACCATGGATATCCCTCATTACCATGGACACCCCTCATTACCATGGACACCCCTCATTACCATGGACATCCCTCATTACCTTACCCATTGACCATAGGCAGAGGGGTAAACCACAGAAAGAGAGAGAGAGGGGACCGGGGGAGAGACATGGAGAGAGAGAGAGGGAGAAGGAGAGGAGAGAGAGAGAGAGAGAGAGAGAGAGAGGGAGAGGGAGAGGGAGAGAGAGAAGGAGACAGAGAGAGAAAGAGAGGGAGAGAGAGACAGAGAGAGAGAGAGAGAGAGAGAGAGAGTGAGAGGGAGAGAGAGAGAAAAAAGGGAGAAAAAGAGATAGCACGGGTTAAGAATTGGTATATCAACCACTCCATGTGAAAAAGGAGAAGGGAGACAGTGAGAAGAGCAATGTTGACAGGCTATTGGGCATTGGAAGTAATCTCATAAGAGTCACGCATCTACCTGTCAAAATACAGGCTTAATTGTGTTCTGCTGTCATACATGCCAGTTTAGTAAGTGTGGTTGGAAAGATGCACTTCCCTTCTCATCTTTCTTTCTGATTAGTGCTCGTCAAATGATGCATATTGTCTGGTCGATTCACTTCATCTTTGAGTGTGTCTGTGTGTTAGTGTGTATGTCTCTGTGTTAGTGTGTGTGTTTGTGTGTTTCTGTGTCTGTGTCTGTCAGTGTGTGTTAGTGTTTTTTAGTGTATGACACATGACTACTATTGTGTGGTGGTCTGAGGCCAGCTCTCTGCTGTCAGCCTCTTTGTGTGTATCCTGCTCAACGAAGAGAGAGAGGTAACTATCTAATTACTGTCAACATCATACCCACCCACACACACACATACAGACACACACACACGCGCACGGACACATGTGCACACACACATTCACACAAACACATTCACACATGCACATGATTTACCACTTTTTTGGGCTAAAAGATACAAAACATTACCGAACTTCACTTCCTTAATATGCACCTGCAGGCATACAAATGCACCCCAGAATCTCATTCACACACACACCTTCATTTACCTTCTACCAGATACAGTGGAACATCATTTCCATAGCTTATCAGGCCTAATAACCAGCTGTCTGTCTGTCTGTCTGTCTGTCTGTCTGTCTGTCTGTCTGTCTGTCTGTCTGTCTGTCTGTCTGTCTGTCTGTCTGTCTGTCTGTCTGTCTGTCTGTCTGTCTGTCTGTCTGTCTGTCTGTCTGTCTGTCTCTGTCTGTCTGTCTGTCTGTCTGTCTCTGTCTGTCTGTCTGTCTGTCTGTCTGTCTGTCTGTCTGTCTGTCTGTCTGTCTGTCTGTCTGTCTGTCTCTGTCTGCCTGTCTGCTTACCTGTCTGTCTGTCTGTCTGTCTGTCTGTCTGTCTGTCTGTCTGTCTGTCTGTCTGTCTGTCTGTCTGTCTGTCTCTGTCTATGTCTGTCTCTGTCTCTGTCTGTCTGTCTGTCTGGGTAAATGTAAACATTGGGTTTTCACTGAGAGTATGAGTGTAAGAGAGAACACATTGCAAATGAGCACTATAACACAGGGTATAACACACAGTCAGTTAGTCAGCCAGTCAGTCAGTCAGTCAGCCAGCCAGCCAGTCAGTCATCAGTTATAACTACCTCTTCCAGGATTCACATTCTTCATCCCATAGAACGCATTGACCTCCCTTCCACAGGCTGCCTGAGTTTCAGATGAGATCTCTCAGATATCCAGTGTTCAACAGGGCGTTAAATCACACACACTGATTAACAGATCAAATCACAAACACGCGTTAGACTGATTTCCTGAGTCCCCAATTTGTTAGTTGGTAATGGTGTCATTATTCAGTGAGATCTATCATTTCTCTCCCTCCTTTTTCCTCCTCCCATCCTATTCTTATCTTCCTCCTCCTCCCTCCTCTTCCTCCTCACAGTAGCCTTGGAAGAAAAGATCAACGTGAATGAAAAGAGAGGTACAGTGATGAGAAGTTGAGGAGTGGATTGTTATTGTGATCAGTGGACAAAAGGGATATGTGCACTGGACATGAGAATGAATAGAATGCATCAAGGTTGGATGCTAGGTTGGATGCTAGGTTGGATGCCAGGTTGGATGCTAGGTTGGATGCTAGGTTGGATGCTAGGCTGGATGCTAGGTTGGATGCTAGATTGGATGCTAGGTTGGATGCTAGGTTGGATGCTAGGTTGGATGCTAGGTTGGATGCTAGATTGGATGCTAGGTTGGATGCTAGGTTGGATGCTAGATTGGATGCTATTTAAGTTGAATTGTAAATCTTGTAATTGTAGACATTTACAGTGTAATTCATACTAAAAGTTTATACGCCATTTTAAGTTTATATACATTACCTAGATTGGATCAGGACACTGTTAGCGTTATCATCTCTTCCCTACGGATGGAATTAGGTTTCAAAAGTGATTTACACATTTGGAAATGACTTTTTCCTATCTGTGACTTACCTGTTCCTGGTTACTGGTGTTAGGGTCATAGAGTGCTTTCTTCTTATCGCTGAAGCTCTTTTCCTAACACGACCTGAGATTTAACACCTCTAAGAGACGGGACAACTTTATCTTCAATAGGACTTAGGTCATAGGTATCTGACACACATTCTAACTCGTGAAACTAGTCAGATGTAGAGAAAATGCCATTCCTACATTACATTTAGTTTTAGAATGGTCCAGTAAGGCTGTGAAAATTCTGACCTAATATACCTACACTTAACTGAAAGTTTCGTGCAAATCTTCCATTGATATCAGTGCATGACTTTAAGCAAAAGTATGGTCTTAAGAGATTGCTCAAGTTTGAGCACAAGGACAAGTTTAATATCTTAAATGGAAAGTTCAGCCCTTAAAACTCGTTACTCCCACCATACAGATTATTTGAGGGTCACCAGCACGTGACTTAAAACCTAGAATATGTCCTCAGAATCAAGAACTAGATATCAAGAACTAAGAAAATACTGAATATGAAAATGATTGAATTCTACACACCCATGACACCAACACTTTCTGTCAGTGGTTCCGTGATCTCTGGAGAGTTTATAAATGTTTGTAAAGGTCATTACAAAATGTAAAGAGTTGATTGTCACACCATCAGACAACCCCATGTATGTATAAGTCCTGTCTCTTTGTATAATTACATCTGGAGTCCTGTCTCTTTGTATAATTACATCTGGAGTCCTGTCTCTTTGTATAATTACATCTGGAGTCCTGTCTCTTTGTATAATTACATCTGGAGTCATGTCTCTTTGTATAATTACATCTGGATTACATTACCCCCCACGTGAGAGACCCCCCCCAGAGAGATCCCCCACTCCAGAGAGACCCCCCCCCCAGAGTTCCCCCTCCAGAGAGACCCACCCAGAGAGATCCCCACTCCATAGAGACCCCCCCAGAGATCCCCCAGAGAGACCCCCCAGAGAACCCCCAAGAGAGACCCCCCAGAGAGATCCCCCACTACAGAGAGACCCCACCCAGAGAGATCCACCCCAGAGAGATCCCCCACTCCATAGAGACCCCCCCCAGAGATCCCCTCCAGAGAGACCCCCCCAGAGACACCCCCCTAGAGAGACCCCCCGGAGAAACCCCCAGAGAACCCCCGAGACAGACCCCCCAGAGAGATCCACCCCAGAGAGACCCCCCAGAGAGACCCCCCCAGAGAGATCCCCCACTCCAGAGAGACCCCCCCAGAGATCCCCCTCCAGAGAGACCCCCCAGAGAGATCCCCCACTCCAGAGAGACCTCCCCAGAGACACCCCCCAGAGAGATCCCCCACTCCAGAGAGACCCCCCAGAGATCCCCCTCCAGAGAGACCCCCCCCAGAGATCCCCCTCCAGAGAGACCCCCCCCCAGAGACACCCCCTAGAGAGACCCCCCGGAGAAACCCCCCAGAGAACCCCCGAGACAGACCCCCCAGAGATCCACCCCAGAGAGACCCCCCAGAGAGATCCCCCACTCCAGAGAGACCTCCCCAGAGAGACCTCCCCAGAGAGACCCCCCAGAGAGATCCTCCACTCCAGAGAGACCCCCCACAGAGATCCCACTCCAGAGAGACCCCCTCCAGAGAGACCCCCTCCAGAGAGACCCCGCCCCAGAGAGATCCCCCACTCCAGAGAGACCCCCTCCAGAGAGACCCCCCCAGAGACCCCCCTCCAGAGAGACCCCCTTAACGTGAAATATTCATTATGATAGACCTAGTGTTGGAATAATCATAACAACCACTGAAACCTTGAGTGGCTCGCCGCATGCACACACACACGGACACACACACACAAATGGACACACACACACATGGACACACACACACACATGGACACACACACACTCATACATGGACATACACACACACACACACACATACATGGACATACACACACATACATGGACATACACACACATACATGGACACACACACTCATACATGGACATACACACACACACATGGACACACACACACACATGGACACACACACACACACATGGACACACACACACTCATACATGGACACACACACACACTCACACATGGACACACACACTCATACATGGACATACACACACACATACATGGACACACACACACACACACACACACACACACACACATGGACACACACACACTCACACATGGACATACACACTCATACATGGACATACACACACACACACACATGGACACACACACATACATACATGGACATACACACACATACATGGACACACACACACACACATGGACATACACACACTCATACATGGACACACACACTCATACACGGACATACACACACATACATGGACACACACACACACACACACACACACACACATGGACGCACACACACACTCATACATGGACATACACACACTCACACATGGACATACACACACACACACACACACATGGACACACACACACACTCATACATGGACACACACATGGACATACACACTCACACATGGACATACACACACTCACACATGGACATACACACTCATACATGGACATACACACACTCACAAATGGACACACACATGGACATACACACTCACACATGGACATACACACACTCATACATGGACACACACATGGACATACACACACTCATACATGGACATACACACACTCACACATGGACATACACACACACACACATGGACACACACACACACTCATACATGGACATACACACACTCACACATGGACACACACACTCACACATGGACACACACACTCATACATGGACATACACACACTCACACATGGACATACACACACACTCACACATGGACACACACACACACATACATGGACATACACACACTCACACATGGACACACACACACACACTCATACATGGACACACACATGGACATACACACTCACACATGGACATACACACACTCACACATGGACACACACTCATACATGGACACACACACACACATGGACACACACACACTCACACATGGACACACACACACACATGGACACACACACTCACACATGGACATACACACACTCACACATGGACATACACACACTCATACATGGACACACACTCATACATGGACATACACACAATCACACATGGACACACACACTCATTCATGGACATACACACACTCACACATGGACATACACACACACACACACACACACATGGACACACACACACACATGCATGGACATACACACACTCATACATGGACATACACACACTCACACATGGACACACACACACACACACACATGGACATACACACACTCACACATGGACATACACACACTCACACATGGACACACACACACACACTCACACTCACACATGGACATACACACACTCATACATGGACACACACTCATACATGGACATACACACAATCACACATGGACACACACACTCATTCATGGACATACACACACTCACACATGGACATACACACACACACACACACACACATGGACACACACACACACATGCATGGACATACACACACTCATACATGGACATACACACACTCACACATGGACACACACACACACACACACATGGACATACACACACTCACACATGGACATACACACACTCACACATGGACACATACACACAACAACACTCACACACGCTGCTCCTTCAAGTGTAATGCCAATTATGTTTTTGCCGAGTGTGAGACGCTGGCCTTGATTTCAGCCGATGGATTTCAGCAGCATGCCAATCCTATTATTGGAATAGAGTTGAAGGGGTTCGGATGAAATAGGGAATTTGACTGGGCAATCAGAGGTACAGTCGGTGAGATGGACTGTGTACGGAACATATCTACTATCTCAATACATATTGTGTTTGACTGACTGAGTGGGTCTATGGAAATGCACATGATTAATGAATAAACATGTGATTAGGAGGCTGTCAAGCTATCAATCTCTCCGACTGTCCTTGACCTGCTCCTTCATCGGAACTCATTGTTCATCTCCACTCTCTTTTATGGTTGCTTTTGCGCAGTTTTGCTGAGTTGTGAGAATATTGTCATATGACCAGTAAGACTGTGTTTATACAGCAGAGACAAGCCCTCTACAGGGACTGTGTTAACACGGCAATGGCATGTTCTCTACTGGGACTGTGTTAACACAGCAATGGCATGTTCTCTACAGGGACTGTGTTAACACAGCAATGGCATGTTCTCTACAGGGACTGGGTTAACACAGCAATGGCATGGCCTCTACAGGAACTGGTTAACATGCTGTGTTACATTTATTTTTAACGTTACAGAATTCGTTCACTATGCAATAATCTGAGGCGGCGCTCAGACATAAGCAATATTTCTCTGCTATGTTGGAGTCAACAGAAATACAAAATTACAACATAAATATTCCCTTACCTTTGATGGTCTTCGATCAGAATGTAGTGGAAGGAGTCATACTTACCTAATATAACGTTTGGTTTCAGTTCGTGTGTCTTTGTATTAGCATATGCTAGCAGCTTCAGGTGAAATGCACCAAAAAGGACTTCTGATCACGAACCGTTGCGCATCAAAACTTCAAAATTACATATTATATGTCGACTAAACTGGTCAAACTAAGTGCAGAATCAAGCTTTAGGATGTTATTAACGTACAAAATAATTGGCGATTCAAACAAAAGAACGCAACTCTCCTCAGACGATGTGGAAAAAAGAGTGCGGTGTCTTCAATTGCACCCTGACGCGCAGCTAAATTCACGTGACACTTCAGTATTTTGCACGCCAACCGGTCAAAGCTCAAGGGATTTTCTTCATTACGCGCCCCATTGAAAGAACACAGCACGCTGAAGAAACAGAAACCGA
This sequence comes from Oncorhynchus masou masou, assembly GCF_036934945.1. Classification (NCBI taxonomy): domain Eukaryota; kingdom Metazoa; phylum Chordata; class Actinopteri; order Salmoniformes; family Salmonidae; genus Oncorhynchus; species Oncorhynchus masou. The sequence goes on along the minus strand of NC_088220.1, from coordinate 82,297,161 downwards.
TCCCAGATCGGTTGGGAAGGTTGGGGGCGATGACGTCAAAGTTGGCCCAACGTTCCTGATGAGAGAGAGAGTTTGGGAGAATGTCTGCCCTGTGAGTTCTGCTTTACATACCGACATAATTCTAACGGTTTTAGAAGCTTTAGAGTGATTTCTATTCAATAATTATTATTATATGCATATATTAGCAATTTTGGACAGATTTTTTTTCTGTTTACTATGGGCAATTCCTCCAAAGGGGGCAGTATTGTGCATATCTTTAACAGGAACATGTTACAGCTAGACGTTCCGCTAGCGGAACCCCTCGACAACATCCGGTAAAATGGCTGAGCACCAAATTCGAATTAAATTACAATAAATATTCAACTTTCCTGAAATCACACATTCAATACACCAAATTAAAGCTACATTTATTGTTAATCCAGCCAACGTGTCAGATTTCAAAAAGGCTTCACGGCGAAAGCAAACCATGCTATTATCTGAGGACAGCACCCCATCAAACAAACACATGAAAATCATATTTCAACCTGCCAGGAGCGACACAAAACTCAGAAATAACGATATAATTCATGTCTTACCTTTGAAGATCTTCTTCTGTTGGCACTCCAATATGTTCCATAAACATCACAAATGTTCCTTTTGTTTGATTAATTCCGTCATTATATCTCCAAAATGTCAATTTTTGCGCGTTTGATCCAGAAAATACACGGTTCCGACTCTCGCAACATGACTACGAAGTATCTATTAAGTTACCTGTAAACTTGTACCAAACATTTCAAACAACTTTCCTAATACAACTTTAGGTATTTTTTTTACGTAAATAATCGATACAATTTAAGACGGGATAAACTGCGTTCAATAGCGGATAAAAACAAAGTGGAGCGAGCTTTCAGGTCGTGCCCCCCTAACAAATAGTACACTAAACTCAACCCTCATTTTGAACAGCCTTACTTATTCATCTTTCAAAGAAAAAACATCAACCAATTTTCATTAAAGACTGTTGACATCCAGTGGAAGCGACAGGAATTGCAAGCAAGTGCCACAAAAAATCTAGATCCCCATAGAAAACACATTGAAAAGAGAGTGACCTCAATTTTTTTTAACTGGATGGCTTTTTCTCAGGTTTTCGCCTGCCATATCAGTTCTGTTATACTCCCAGACATTATGGAAACAGTTTAGAAACATTACATGGTTTTTGTAGCAGGAATGTAATTCCTCTGTTTTAATTCACAATTAAAATTAAACACTGTCAATTCATAAGAATTTGTATGAACCCTTATTTTATAGAGATCGACAGAGCCCGGTCTTATTAAAGTCAAATAGCAGCCTTTATTCACGAGAGTACTGAATACGATACAGTTTACCACAGGTTATAAGCTGAAAATGACGTCATTAGTTCCAACACCAACCCGTGCCATCTCTGTTCCAGTACAAAGGCTGTATCTCAAGCCTTCCCACATCCGTCTCCCTACCAATTTAATATAATTTACTGCTGAGCCTAGGGTTTTCCGGTGTAGATATGTATTCAGCCAGTCTGAAGATTTAGTTCATTCATTTCTACCAAGGAACAGACCGTCATTGTTCTAGTCCTTGATTCTGATTAGAATGATATAGTACATATACAGTAACATAATAGTATTCTGATTAGTACATATACAGTAACATAATAGTATTCTGATTAGTACATCCTGATTGAAATGTATACATAATTAGTCATCATTGATAAGAATTCCCTTAACAGTTTTCTATCTAAATCTACCAATTATATGCATATCCTAGCTTTTGGGACTGAGTAGCAGGCAGTTTATTTTGGGCACGCTTTTCATCCGGACGTGAAAATACTGCCCCCTAGCCCGAAGAGGTTTTTAATATATTGGTGACATGGCCTCTACAGGGACTGTGTTAATATAGCATTGGCAATACCTCTACAGCGACTGTGAGGATATACGGTTGAAGTCGGAAGTTTACAAACACCTTAGCCAAGTACATTTGAACTCAGTTTTTTCACAATTCCTGACATTTAATCCTAGTAAAAAATCCCCGTCTTAGGTCAGTTAAAATCACAACTTTCTTTTAAGTATGTTCTTTTAAATGTCAGAATAATAGTATAATTTATAGTTATTTATTTCAGATTTGATTTCTTTCATCACATTCCCAGTGGGTCAGAAGATTACATACACTCAATTCGTATTTGGTAGCAGTGCCTTTAAATTGTTTAACTTGGGTCAAATGTTTTGGGTAGCCTTCCACAAGCTTCCCACAATACGTTGGGTGAATTTTGGCCCATTCCTCCTGACAGGGCTGGTGTAACTTAGTCAGGTTTGTAGGCCTGCTTGCTCGCACATGCTTTTTCAGTTCTGCCCACAACATTTCTATAGGATTGAGGTCAGGGCTTGACTTTGTTGTCCTTTAACCATTTTGCCACAACTTTGGAAGTATGCTTGAGGTCATTGTCCATTTGGAAGACACATGAGCGACCAAGCTTTAACTTCCTGACTGATGTTGTGTCAATATATCCACATAATTTTCCAACTTCATGATGTCATCTATTTTGTGAAGTGCACCAGGCCCTCCTGCAGCAAAGCACTCCCACAACATAACACTGCCACCCCCGTGCTTCATGGTTGGGATGGTGTTGTTCTGCTTGCAACCCTCCCCCTTTTTCCTCTAAACTTAACGATGGTCATTATGGTCAAATAGTTCTATTTTTGTTTCATCAGAACAGAGGACATTTCTCCATAAAGTACAATCTTTGTCCCCATGTGCAGTTGGAAAGCGTAGTCTGGCTTTTTTATAGGGGTTTTGGAGCAGTGGCTTCTTCCTTGCTGAGCGGCCTTTCAGGTTATGTCGATATAGGACTAGTTTTACTGTGGATATAGATACTTTTGTACCTGTTTCCTCCAGCATCTTCGCAAGGTCGTGTGCTGTTGTTCTGGGATTGATTTGCACTTTTCACACCAAAGTACATTTGTCTACAGGAGACAGAATGCTTCTACTTCCTGAGCGGTATGACGGCTGCGTGGTACCATGGTATTGAAACTTTCATACTAGTGTTTGTACAGGTGAACGTGGTACCTTCAGGCATTTGGAAATCCCTCCCAAGGATGAACCAGACTTGTGGAGGTCTACAATTGTTTTTCTGAGGTCTTTACTTATTTATTTTGATTATCCCATGATGTCAAGCAAAGAGGCACTGAATTTGAAGGTAGGTCTTGAAATACATCCACAGGTACAACTCCAATTGACTCAAATTATGTCAATTGGCCTATCAGAAGCTTCTAAAGCCATGACATCATTTTCGGGAATTTTCCAAGCTGTTTAAAGGCACAGTCAACTTAGTGTATGTAAACGTCTGACCCACTGGAATTGTGATACAGTGAATTAGCAGTGAAATAATCTGTCTGTAAACTATTTTTGGAAAAATGACTTGTGTCATATACAAAGTAGATACACACACACACACAGACACACACACACACACACAGACACACACACAGATACACACACAGACACACACACACACACAGACACACACACACACACACAGACACAGACACACACACACACAGACACACACACATTCCCTCCACCTGTGTGTGTGCGTGTGCGTGTGTGTGTGTGTGTATGTGTGTGTGTGTGTGTGTGGGTGTCCCACCCACCCTTTGCCAAAGTTCCATGTTTTCCCATGATGCCCTAGGAATGCCCAGTAATGCGGAGTAGTTTGATAAACTTATGTCAACTCCCTTTTGAAATGTTACAGCTGCTGTTCCTAACGTCTACAACCTACTAGCGTTTTGAATCTTGTAATTCTCAATCAGCTGTGAAGATGTGCTGAGAGAAGCCAGAGCTGAACCCTGAGCCTCTGAGCGTTTCCTGTGGCGGTAAGTTTGTCGATGTCACTGATGAACAGTCTAAGAACAAACACTCAGTTTTCAGCACAGATCTCCTACTTTACTGCCCAATAA